>NC_052160.1:53097341-53397341 GCF_902713615.1 Scyliorhinus canicula | reverse complement strand
GCCATTGGCCTGTCTGGAAGGATTTGCAGGTTGACACACACAACCTGTTTGACCGCATTATGAATGCACCTTCCTTGGCCATCAAGTCCTGGGGTGGGACTCAAACCCGGAGCTTTTGGCTCTGGGGCAGGGACGCTACGCTCAGAATGCTGAGGATTTTCCTCATGTCCTGCCAGCGCCCATTCTCCCAGACAGATCACCACCTGTGTAGAGATCCTGCTTAACTGGATAAATTCTGGTGCTTGCACTGAAAATATTGATGATGTCCCTGCCTTAGGTGTTTGGCCCGGGTCTGTTGATGGCAGTCTCGCCTAAGTCGCAAGGTTATGGCTCAACGTCCCACTCCTCAACCAACATCACTAAAACTGGTCATTGTTACTTTGCTTGTGGTTCAAGATTTAGGATCATTGGCAAATAGCAGGGACATGAGGAGAATTGGAATGTGCGGCCTGGAATTGTGGTGGAGACAGATTCAGCAGTAATTTATGAAAGAATTGGAGATTTACCCGATAAATGAAGAACCTGCACAGGTGCATGGGACTAATTGGATAGCTCTTTCTGAGAGCTGGCACAGGGATGATGGGACGAACTACATCCTTCCATACTGTTAAATTCTAGTTCAGCTGCGTGTTTAAATTCCGGAATATTCTCATTACGTATGGAAAAGCTTGTCAATCCAGTGATTCACAGTGCAAATTTAAGATGATTCCATACTATGTACACTGCTCCAGGAATCCTGCCTAACCTTTGCCCTCAGGGGACTATCTCGGCAACTTTGACTATGTTAAGAATGTCTTCTCTTTGATATCCGGGTAGCTAATGTAGTAATAATCAGCCAGGTAGGAGCATTAATGGAGATCAAAATGCAGCTGGATATTAGGCTGATGGAGACAGGGGCCCTGAGAGAGACAAATCTAATGGACTAAATGGCCTTTGAACGGCCTTTTGTTCTTCCACCTTTCCAGCCATCCCTGAGGCTTCTCTGCATATAGAATCATAGAATCATAGAATTTACAGGGCAGAAATGAACCATGAACTTCCGGTTCTCCTGCATTATAACAGTGACCTTTGTTGTCCTTTATTGAGTGCTTTGGGGCGTCCTGAAGTCAGGAAAAGTTTTCTATCAATGCAAGTCCTATCTATTTTCTTGGAAGCTGGGCAGCGAATGTAAATAGATTCCAATTTGGGATCTGTGCAGATGTTGGAAAAGACTTCAATCTTTTTTACCTAGGCCTGATTTTAACTCCAGTTCCAGAGGGGAACTGTGAGTGGCCTAACACAAAGAACCGTCCCCCACTTAATCCCTTATGTTCACACCTCCTCTAACCATCAGTGATATTGTGCCACTGATTGTATGTTTAAAATGTGATACAATGTTGACATATTTAATTGCATTGGCACAAATTTTAACACCAAACGGTAATGGAGTTTGATGAAATCCAGAATTCTGTCCCCATAATATAACTGCACTTTTACCTGTTCTTTAATAAGCACGCTTTACATACTTTAAGAGGGATCATTGTGCAGTGACCTCAAGCTCAATACCATTTAGATGTCACCCTCCTCTCCAGAAGGTATTAGCTCTTGCTGAAAGGCAGTGTCAGGATGTTAGGTGCCTCTACAGTATTTTAGCCAAGTGGTGAGGCTAAACAGAAGGGGAACTATTTTTCACAGGGATCCCTTCTCTCATCCACCGTAACTTACAGTCAAAGTACTGGGAAATTCTTAAGGAAATGGAGTCAAAGTGCAGTGATGCCATTTTTCTCAGGGTTTCTGTCATGTGAACACCTGGGGAATTCAATCACTCCGCCCCCGCCCCCCCCCCCAGGCCAAAGTAGTCTTCCAAGTGTCACTCTGCTGAGATCAGGTGTTACTTGAACGAGGGATAGATTGCCAACACTATAGGATGTTTTGTGAGCCTCCAGATTAACCGCCAGAGCACTGCTGCGAGCATCCCGGAGAGAAAGCCTGGCGGGGAATTCGATAGAGAATAAAGGCTACTTGACTGACAGTCAAGGACTATACGATTGGGTAATGAGGTGTCCATTCTCCTTCCAGTTGGCGAGAATTTGCATGGTGGGTGTGTGGGCCATAGCGAGGCGGCGGCACATCGAACCAGTGTTGGTAACATAAACCAAGGGGCACCATTAAACTCTGTGCTACAATCTCACTCCAAGTAGTGCATTTACCCATAAGGCCATGGGGTGGGGGGGGGGGGGGGGGCACTTAACCAGATGCACAAATTCTTAATGGTTCCTTTACATCAAAACTAAGAGCATAACAAAACGATGCACCTCAAAAGTGATTGTCCCTTGATGCGAACCTGAAAACAGGAAAAATCTTACACTAGTAAACACAAAAGTGACCATTTTACAGACATTTCCATCATTCACGATTGCCACAAATGATTACAAAAAAAACCCGATACATTCAATACAATATTGGCCCACGATGATAAGGTGCCGATACATTTCACACCGCATTTCTTTCTGGTAAGTGAAGTAAAAAGCAATAGTTACAGTTTTAGCATATTTCACAGTGCGATGTTCATGCTAAATAAGGACGTTCAGTTTCAGGTTTAGTTTTTAAACTGCTGCGGAGCAATGTTGATAGATTTTGCATTTTCTCTTCTGCAAACACATTAGTATTTGGCTGCCATGCACAGATAATGAACCTGAAGACATGAACATAGACCATAACATATTGCACGACGTGCTCATGCTTGGTAATTTGCAGTATTTATATTCTGTTACTGCTATTCATCAGTGCTCAGTGTGTGTCAGCCCTCCTATCTCCCACTGCCCAGCTGGGTAACAAGTCATTTACAATCGTGTCACAAACCTCCCTTCAGTCTGTATCAAGTCTTTTCCTCTTAGAACATAGAACAGTACAGCACAGAACAGGCCCTTCGGCCCTCAATGTTGTGCCGAGCCATGATCACCCCTCTCAAACCCACGTATCCACCCTATACCCGTAACCCAACAACCCCCCCCTTAACCTTACTTTTATTAGGACACTACGGGCAATTTAGCATGGCCAATCCACCTAACCCGCACATCTTTGGACTGTGGGAGGAAACCGGAGCACCCGGAGGAAACCCACGCACGCAGGGGGAGGACGTGCAGACTCCACACAGACAGTGACCCAGCCGGGAATCGAACCTGGGACCCTGGAGCTGTGAAGCATTTATGCTAACCACCATGCTACCCTGCTGCCCCTTATTTCCTTATGGCTTATTTTTCAGTCCCTTTTATTTGTAATCCCTGGTCCATCTTCCTAAGGCTTTTCCCCTTATTTGCCTGTGCTCGTTTCTGACATCATTTCATGAAGCTTCCAGCGATGAAAGATTTAATTTGGTGGGCTTACATTGGAACCACCAGCCCGTCTAAACCCCAGAGGAGATGCAGTCATAACATTGACACCTCTGTCCCTTCCACCTCCCACATTTCACCTCCACAATATTACAGGAAATCTTACAAAATATATTCCAGTCAAAAAATGTCAATCCAAGGACATGGCACCTAGCCTTAAATAAGGGGCTCCAAAGGTTGACGGAATGTTTGTTAGACTTTTGCCCTTCGTTTCAAAACGTTTTTGCCCTGCAGGTTTCTCGAACAGCAAGCTGATAACAGGGCCTCTGTGTCCTTGGTGAATTATGGGACGGACAGTCTATCTCCTTAACCAAAGGGATTTAAGGATAAAGAAAGAAACTGAGGAATGACAGAGAAGGAAATGGGGTTAATTAGATTCTAATTAGGTCCAGAAATTAAATAAGGAGAGAAAATTTAAGGTTGGATTGAGAGAGAGGGAGAGAAAATGAGACGGGGGGGGGGGGGGGGGGGGGGGGGAGAGATTATTTTTTAAGTTTTATTTTCAAAATGGCTCAAATCTCTAACAACAATTACTTCCTGAAGGTTTGAGACCCAACAATTTAAATTTCTTCCTTTCTGGGCCAACAGTTGAGTGGAATTGCAGGAACATAAATTTCCTCATTAAAATAATCCTTAGGGATGGCATGTGGCGCAGTGGTTAGCACTGGGAATACAGCGCTGAGGACCCCGGCCCTGGGTCACTGCCCGCGTGGAGTTTGCACATTCTCCTCATAGCTGCATGGGTTTCACCCCCACATTAGGTGAATTGGCCATGCTAAATTGCCACTTAATTGGAAAAGAAAATAATTGGGCCCTCTAAATTTATAAAAAGAAATAATCCTTAATTACCAGCCCTGACTTTCTGTGGCAAATTTAATACGCAAATGCACCCAATTCATGAAACTCATGACGACTTTAAGGAAGAGCTGCCATTACTGTGAGCCCAATAGCGGAGTGGTGCAAATGTTGGTAGAGGTTGTGTCCTCTTGTCCTAGAAAATAATCAAAATAGTGTGTTCCTTTTCTGGAGGAATATATGTTAGGATCATACCAAGAGGTTAATATTCTTGCTTTTGGATTGTATACCAAAATTGTCCTGTTTTCCCTTTATTCACATTCACATTGTTCCGGCCTTTGTGAAGCAAATATGATAATGAACACACAGATCGGATTCTTTGTGACTGTAGTTACCATTTGTAACATTTTGCACACTCTGGTTGTTCTTTTACTGTTTGTCAAATACTAGGGTGATTTTCCATTTCAGAAAGTTGATGTCAGTGGGTGGAATCTTGTGCCCTCCCCTTGGCAAATTTGATGGGAGATTTAATCGGGTTGGGAGGGCGAGGGGGAATGGTGTGGGGTTGGGGGGGGGGGGGGCAGGTACGATCCCATCTATACCCCTTTTACAGCCAGAGCTTGAAGGCTTGTGGATGGTCTTCCTGGCCCATCGGCAACCGATTCCCCCAAGTGGGCAATTAATACCCACTTCAGGGGCTTTTTCCTGTCGCTTCTGCTATTAATCCAGTGGTGGGGTGAGGGACTTGACATGCAAGGAGCCCGATAAGCAAACCTTATTGTGTCTGCCTATGGTCGCCAGGTTGGGTGAGGGTGGGGCCTTCATTCAAATACACTCAGTGCCTGATTGAGGGATCTAGTATAAGTAAAGAAGGAAACCACTGCTCGTCACTTCTGTACACTTGCTACAGACCCCCTTCCCATACCCTGCAACTTCCTTCCCATCATCACTCATCTGTGCCTGTGTCCCTCCTCGATCTGAGGCCTTGGTGTGTGTAGTACCGAAAATAGCCACCACCACTCCAGTGGCGCAGCAGGCTACAGAGGAGCAGCCGGCTCGATTAGCTGCTGCCCACCTGGCCTCGTTTTGAGGTTGATAGGAAGTAGTCAGAGCAAGGGGAAGCCTGGCAGGTGGCAGGGCATCATGCCTTGACTTTGCGAGGGAAGCTGGGGGAGGGGCTGACTCCCTCAAGGTCTCCTTTCCACATTGAGCTCCCTATGTCACTCAAGGTCTTTCCCTATGGGGGCTCCCTCTCCCACTGGCCTCTCCATCGAGACCCCAAACCTCTCTCTCCACCTACCTCGATCCTCACCTTCCCTCCAGGATGCGGGACCCCCCCCCCCCCCCCCCCTCCCATCCGCATGTAGCTTGGTCCTGGACTCTGGGACAGTGAAGCTGAAGACTGCTCATCATCTCAGTCCTGGCCATGCCTCTGCTGGCCAATCAGACTGGCTGACAGCCCTCTGAGGCAGAATTTCCATCTGAGTGAGGGACGCCAAACCCATTCCAAGCCAATGAATGGTCCTCGGAAAACCCACCACCTGAAAACCTCTGCTACAAGTGACACAAGATGCAGCGGCTTTCCCCAAAGGACGAATCATGGGGCTCATGCCAGCTCTCTTGCCACCACCTCCACAAGATCCTGCCCACTTGGTAACTTCCAGTATAGGATGTGTGGGGGGGAATTGAAATGGTGAAATGACAAGTTTCAGCGCATTGCACCCTTCAGCTGCTGGAGCACCACACTGCACGATCAGTAGTAAAAGAAAATATACACTGTCCAGCTTTAACATTGATTTGGCTTCAAGACATTGACTGACCGCACACAAAACATTTAAATGCAAAGCCAACGATCTCCTACAATAAGATGCATCTTTTAAAAGTTTTTGGAAACAGGATCAAGCAACCCAGGGGTCTGACTTGATTCATGACACTTTAAACCATCTTAAATGAAATGGGGGCCACTTATTTTAAGTGGGAAGTGCAACTCCTCCCATATGTACATTTACAGGAGTTCCCAGGCTCTCAAAGCCAATGCCTTCCTTCTTTACCAAAGAACAACGGTACACAAACAGACATGTATCTTAAATAAACATTGAGGACCACCAAGGTTTGCAGTAAACATTCATATTTATCCCAGTGGGAGCTCTGTACCTTTAAAACATTTCCGAGAACTCTCAACAATCACTTGGTCAAACTTCAGCAGTGGAGAGAGCTTCGTCAGAACTCACGAGTGTCACTTTGTGTGACTGGGGCACCTTCCTTAAATCTGACTAGTTTGCATGCAACCATTAGGTTCAGCTAGTCTCTGTGTCACGCAGGTGTCTGGAAATCGACTCTTTTCTTGCTTTTGTTCAGTCGTGTCCTCAACACCATTGGGCTTGCACGAGCACAGAACTTTCTGGAAACTCTTCTTGAAGTTATCTGACAGGAACCCGTAGAGTATGGGGTTGGCACAGCTGTTGGCATAGGAGAGGACCACCCCGAAGAAATATATACCCACACAAACTGGTTCCTCTGGCAAGGTGGAAATTAAATTGATAATATTTAGGATGTAAAATGGGAGCCAGCAGATCACAAATACAACTACAATGATGATCACCATTCTGGTAACCTTTCTCTCAGACTTTCTTCGTTTGGTTGATCCAACACGTAAACCAGATGATTTGACTTTGATTATAATCAGTAGATAACAGAGGCATATTATTAACAGTGGGCCAAAGAAGCCCAGAACTGCTGTATATATAATAAAAGCCGCAGACCAAATTGTCTTTGGCTCTGGCCAGGTGATGTTGCAAGTGTTCATATCAGCGACATCTGAATATATGATAACCGGAAGAACGACCACGATGGACGATAGCCACACCGAGGCGTTGATTATCTTGGCAATCTGGGGTCTGCGCCATTTGGTGGATCTGATGGGGTGAACCACCGCAAGGTAGCGGTCAATGCTCATTACGGTCAGGCAGAAGATGCTGGTGAACTGGTTGATGCCATCGACGGTCAAAACCAGCCTGCACATAAAGGATCCAAACGGCCAATAGCTCAAGGCATTTTGGGCGGCAATAAATGGCAGTCCAAGCATAAAGAGTTCATCTGCCACAGCTAGGTTCAGGATGTAGATATTGGTCACTGTCTTCATCTTGGCGTAGCACACAATAACATAGATGACAAGGGTATTCCCACTGAGTCCAATTGCACAAACAATGAAATACATTACAGGCAGCACAATGGTGCTTACACTGGACATAAATGGGATTCCATTGGTCCCGTTACTGGATTCGTTATTAAATGATGAAACGTTGATCTTCTCGGTGCTTTGTTCCCAGACAGGGACTGTGGATATCCTCAGAGGCTCCATCTCTTGCAATGTAGTCCTCAAGGTCTCGCTCTGTACAAAACTGTACTCATATCCAATGTGTCCCTGGGAAAAGAATTGAACAAAATGTTGAAGTTGTGATAGTTTTTCCTCTATCTACCTTTGTTCTGGTGTATGGGGTGGGGGGGGGGGGGGGGGGGGATCCAACAGAGAAACCATTAAGGGGGTTGCCAGGAAACACCTATTCACACAGGTGTCCCTGGGAAAAGAATTGAACAAAATGTTGAAGTTGTGATAGTTTTTCCTCTATCTACCTTTGTTCTGGTGTATGGGGTGGGGGGGGGGGATCCAACAGAGAAACCATTAAGGGGGTTGCCAGGAAACACCTATTCACACAGGTTATTGGAAATCTAAAACTCTCTTCCTTAAAGGTTTTTTGAGGCTTGTATTGAAAATTTTAATACTGAGATTGATCGCTTTTTGTTAGGCAAGCTATTAATGGTTACAGAACCAAGGCAGGTAGAATTAAGATACAGAGTTATGTTCTAATCGGCTGACAGAATGACCTATGCAACAATTTTCCAATTGTTAAATGTTAACCTGATGTGTGTTTAATTCAATCCATACAGGATGTTAGTTCAGGGAGCAAAGCGAAAATGGCAAAGATCCACAAATCTCCCCGGTGTTCAAAATGTACAATTTCCACAATGCCTTTTGTTTTCACGGTAGAAGATGTTGTAATCTTCTGGTGATCTAAATGCTCAGAAATAAGAGGTGACCTGTGACACGTGTGATGTTTCAGAGCGAGGGAGAGTTTGGGAATGGTGATGACTCAGAAATAAGAATCCAGTGAAGTGATTGATTGTGAAACACATGCAGTTAAACCCACTGGGCAGGGAGCAGAGGTCCCTAAGCTTACTATACTGTCAGTTAAGTCTCTGCATTCTTAACTGTGCTCCGAGTTGCATTCTATTCGTTCTCACAGTTTATGGTGCTTCTCTGTGAAATCCTGAACTTTTCCGTTTTATGAGGCTGTACTTGTTGGAATCGGCAGCCTCATTAGTGGTGGCAAATTGAGTGGTCCTCAAATCTGAGTCTGTATTTGTGCATCAGGCTCTATGCCACAGCCTTGAGTACAAAACTTAACACTCCAGCGCAGTACTGAGGCAGTGCTGCACTCGCCGAGGTACCGCCTTTCAGACAAGATGCTAAACCGAGGCCCCGTCTGCTTTCTCGGAGGTGTGTAAAAGATCCCGTGGATCCTAACAGCACTCGAATGTACTTGGAAGTCTGAAACTGGAGTCGGGCCGTCACATGACGGAAGCGGTCAGAGAATCCCTGGAGAAAGGAGTCACGCTCAACTTACTGCTTATCTCAGGCCATTCCAGTTTTCATTGTATGGGTTTTGAATTGCTGAGATACCAAACCCATGGTGCTGATCTACAGATGACACCGAGGAATTAATGATTACGACAGTGATTTAATTTTCAATAAATTAGCAGTCATTACCAAGAATCTCTGAAGGCAGCAATAAAGTAATCTGATCATTAGTTTGTTTTTCTACTCATAACATTATTTTAATCAGGAAATAGCTTTATGTATAATTCAATAAATGTAGCAAGTCTGTATGATTATCAATGGGGCTGTCGAAAACAATGGGTGAACAGGATTTAATGGTTTTAGAGGCACTTCAAAAGTAATGAATTGAAAGCAAGCCAATTGCCTGAACTTCATCTCTAACCTTCCACCTGTTGGTTCCCGTCTCACTCGTATCTTGGCTCTTGGTGAGTTACAAAATGCAAATTTGCTCTGCATCGTCGTCAGCTCTCCAGTAGAACAGTGGAACAGTTTTAACCTCACCCTTTCAAAAGGGAGTTGATGGGATTTATGAGTATGGCAATGGGGATGAGGGGCTTCAGTCATTGTAAAGAGCGGGGTACCGCAGGGATCAGTCCTCTGACCTCAACTGTTTACAATCTATGTAAATGACCTGCAAACAGGGACAGAGGGCAGCATGGTAGCACAATGGCTCGCACTGTGGCTTCACAGCGGCAGGGTCCTAGGTTCGATGCCCCATCGAACGTGTGGAGTCTGCACGTTCTCCCCGTGTCTGCGTGGGTCTCCTCCAGGCGCTCCGGTTTCCTCCCAGAGTCCAAAGACTTGCAGGTTAGGTCGATTGGCCATGATAAATTGCCCTTAGTGTCCTAAAGATTTTGGAGGGGTTATTGGGTTACAGGGATAGGGTGGAAGTGAGAGCTTAGGTGGGTCTCCATGGCGCAGACTCCATGGGCCAAATGGTCTCTTTCCGTACTGTATGTTCTATGTTCTACAGCAAAATTTGCTGCTGGTACTAAAATAGGTTGGAAAGCAGACAGCAAAGAGGAGATAAAGGACGGGATGCTCTGCCAGGTCGGAGAATCGCCGGGGGGGGGGGCGGCGCGGCGTGAATCCCGCCCCCACCGGCTGCCGAATTCTCTGGCGGCGGGGATTTGGCGGGGGCAGGAATCGCGCCGCGCCAGTCGACGGCCGCTGGCAGACCTCCAGGGTCCTCGGAGGGGGGGGTTGCTGACCCGGGGAGGGGAGGGGGGATGCCCCATGGTGGCCTGGCCCGCGAGCGGAGCCCACCAATCTGCGGGTGGGCCTGTGCCGTGGGGGAACTCAACCGCTGTAATGGTCCACGATGGCCGGCGCCGAGATGAATCCCCCCCCGTGCATGCGCTGGGGTGACGCCAGCACACGCTGGTGCTCCCGCGCATGCGCCAACTCGCGCCCGCCAGTGGAGGCCCTTTGGCGCCTGTTGGCGATGTGCCAAGCCCCTTGCACGCCGACACGGCACAAATCACTCCGGTGCCGGCCTAGCCCCTGAAGGTGCAGAGGATTCCGCACCTTTGGGGCGGCCCGATGCTCGAGTCATTCACACCACTCCTTCGCGCCGGAGTTTCCCGCCCCGCCGGTTTCCGAAGAATCCCGCCCAAGGAGTTTACAGATGGATACAGATAAGCTAGGAGAATTGGCCAAAATTCGGCAGATGGATTTTAATGTGGATAAGTGTGAGGTTATCTATTTTTGCCAGAAAAATAGAATAGCAAATTATTATCTAAATGGAAAGCAGGCTCAAAATGTGTCTGGGCAGAGGGATCTGGATATCTTTGTTCATGAATCGTAGAAAGTCAGTCTGCAGGTACAGCACGTAATAAAAAAGGCAATTGGAATTTGAGCATTTATTGCAAAAGGCCTGGAGTATAAAAGTAGAGAAGTGTTGTTGCAATTATATAGGGTGTTGGTGAGACCACACCTGAAGTATTGTATCCAGTTTTGGTCTCCTTATTTCATGAAGGATGTTGTGGCATTGGAGACAGTTCAGAGGAGGTTCACCAGATTGATTCCGGGGATGAAAGGGTTGACGTATGAGGAGAGATTGAACAGTTTGGGCTTATATTCAAACAGAGTTTAGAAGGATGAGAGGGGATCTGATCGAGATATGTAAAATATTAAGAGGGATTGATATAGTAAACATAGGCCAAATTTTCTCTTTGTTGGGCAATCTAGAATGAGAGGTCACAGATATAGGTTGAGAGGCGGAAGATTTAAAACTAAGGTGAGGAGAAACTACTTCTTGCAGAGGCTTGTGAATTTGTGGAACTTGCTGCCCCATAGTGCAGTGGAGTTTGAATCCTAAATGGTTTCAAGAAGGAGATCGATATATTTCTTCTAAAGATAATGGGTTAAAGGGATATGGGGAACAGGCAGGGAGGTGAACTTAAGTCCAGGAAGAGATCAGCCAGGATCTGATTGAATCGCGGAGCAGACTCGATGGGCTGAATTTCCACCTTCTGCTCCGAATTCCAATATTCCTATTTCGTGGGGAGAGACTGGAGAAGCAGGCATAGTTTTTCTGAGGGCAGGGAATGTTTAGCAAGAGACTTTCCTAACAGGCATGTAGGTCAGTAACATTTGTTTAAGGGGAGCTGAGGAGAATCTTCTGTGTACAACGAGTGGTTAGATTTGGAATGCAACACCTAACAGGATGATGGAAACAGATACGATAATAATGTTCAAAAGGGAATTGGATATATAGTGGTTAGCACTGCTGCCTCACAGCGGCAGGGACACGGGTTCTAGCCTCAGGTGACTGTGTGGAGTTTGCCCGTTCTCGCCATGTCTGCGTGGTTTTCCTTCACTGCTCCGGTTTCCTCCCACAGTGCAAAGATGTGCAGGTTTGGTGGATTGTCCATGGTAAAATTGGCCTTTCGGGTCAAATGTTTGGTCGGAGATCTGGGTTTTTGGGAATAGGGTGAGGGAGTGGGTCTAGGTAGGTGCACTTTCAGAGGGTCGGTGCAGATTTGATGTGCTGAATGACCTCCTTCTGCTCTGTAGGGATTCTATGATTCTATGAAATACTTGAAGGGAAATGATTTTGCAAGGGTATGAGGCTAGGTCTGAGGAGATGGACTCTTTCAAAGAGCTCACTGGATCGTTCTGTGCCCTATCATTCTATCACTCTGAGAGTTTATACCAGATTGTCAACAGATTGCCATTGCCGGAATTCTCCAGCCGTTCGCTGGTATTGGGATTCTCTCTCCCCACCCATGGGGTTTCCAACGGTGCGGGGAGGCTTCAATCGGAAATCCCACCGACAGCAGGGGAAACAGAGAATCCTGTCGTCAGCAAACAGCACGCTGCCTCCTACCGCCGAGAAACACGCAGCGAGGAGGCCCAAGAATCCCACCCACTGGGTGCAATTCTCCCCCCACCCCCACGCCGGGTGGGAGAATCGCTGGGGCACCGGGCAAATCCCGCCATGCCGCCCCGGCACCCGCACGCGATTCTCTCCCCCCCCCAAACCGACGCGGTGGGATTTACGGCTGGCCACTCGGAGCATCGCCGCTCGCCATTTGTAACAGGCGAGCAGCGATTCTCCGGCCCGGATGGGCCGAGCGGCCTGCCCAATACGTCAGGTTCCCGCCAGCGCCGTCCACACCTGGTTACTGCCGGCGGGAACAGCACAGGAATGCTGGGGGAGTGGCCTGTGGGGGGGGGGGGGGTGGGAGGGGGGGATCCAGCACTGGGGGGATCACGATCGGTGCCCACAGATCGGCGGGCCGGCCTCTCTGAAGGAGGACCTCCTTTCCTCTGCCGCCCCGCAAGATCAATCCAACATTTCTTGCGGGGCGCCCGCGGGGAGGACGCAACCGCGCATGCGCGGGTTGGCGCCGGCCAACCTGCGCATGCGCGGGTGATGTCATTTACGCGGCACCCGCCGCGTACTTTATGCCGTGTCACTATTACGCAGCGACATGGCCCGGCGCGCGTAAATGACGTGGCGCCGCTCCTAGCCCCCCAGGGGTGGGAGAATAAGGGGCGAGGAGCGGTCTCCGATGCCGAAGTGAAACACTCCGGTTTTCACTCCGCCGTCGGGACACAGGGCGCGATTCTCCACCCCCCCACGATGGTTTGGAGAATAGCAGGAGGGCCTTCCCGACATTTTTCCCGACCTCCCGCTAATCTCCCCCCCCCCCTCCCCCCCACGGCCGCCCCACGACACGAATCGCTGCTCGCCGTTTTTTACGGCGAGCAGCGATTCTCCCCTATCCGATGGGCCGAGTTCCCAGGCCTTTACGGCCGTTTTCACGAACGCAAACACACCTGCTCTCACCGTTCGTGAAAACGGCCGCAAAGTGCCGTTCTGCACAACCATGGCACCGATTGGCATGGCCGCACCATGGCCATGCCAAGGGTGGCATGGGCCCGCGATTGGTGTCCACCGATCGCGGGCAGCGGGTCCGAACGCCGCGCACTCTTTGTTCCTCCGCCGCCCCGCTGGATCAGTCCGCGGGATGGCTGAGGGGCATAACGGCCCGCGCATGCGTGGGTTTCACGCATATGCGTGATGATGTCATCCGCGCATGCGCGTGTTGGAGCCGTCCAATCCACGCATGCACGGCTGACGTCATCGTGCGTGTCAGCCGCCGTTACCCTTGGTGCGCGGACTTAGCGAAGTTCGCTAAGCCTGCGATGCCGTGGTTCACGGGGCCCCACTGCTAGCCCCGACCGAGGAGCAGAATCGGGTCCCGGGAGGGGGCGCGGAGGCTGCCGTGAAACACGGCCAGTTTCACGGCAGACTTCACGACTCTCCGCATTTGCGGAGAATCGCGCCTCCCGTTGGGAGAATCTCGCCCACTGTCTTTTGGATGAAATGCTAAACTGAAGCCCAGACTGCCCTTTCAGGTGGATCTGAAAGGTCCCATTGTGCAGACGATCATGGAGGTTATCCCTGCTGTCCAGACCAGTACTTGCCTCTCAGCCAACAACACTAAGCTCTTGTCATTGCATCGTTGCTTTTGTGGGAGTTTGGGCAGATTTTGTGCACACATCCCTGGAGTGAGACAGGGACCCAAAACCTCTGACTCAAGGGCAAGCTTGTGACCAACTTAATTACAGCTGGCATTTAATAACCTATTGGACAAGCAGTAGAAGGTTTCCCTGGCTCTTGGGTTAGGTTTTTGGCCTCAGCTGGTTAAACTTCAGCTGCACTTTGGTGCATTCCAGGGGATTCCTTATACTTTTACTTTTGCCAGTCTGTACGTCCGCTATTTGAAGATGTGCAAATGCAGTTTGACCTTCTGGGAACTTAGTGTCCACTCCAAATATGACAAACATTATATGTGTGTATTGCTCAGTAGCTAACTTTGGAAGTTATCAAACACAACAATTCCGTCTTTCAGTTGAGCCATTAAACCGAGGCCCTATCTGCCCTCTCAGGTGGATGTAAGATCCATGGGACAGCACGGTAGCATTGTGTGGGCAGCACGGTAGCATTGTGGATAACACAATTGCTTCACAGCTCCAGCATCCCAGGTTTGATTCCGGCTTGGGCCACTGTCTGTGCGGAGTCTGCACATCCTCCCCGTGTGTGCGTGGGTTTCCTCCGGGTGCTCCGGTTTCCTCCCACAGTCCAAAGATGTGCAGGTTGGTGGATTGGACATGATAAATTGCCCTTAGTGTCCAAAATTGCCCTTAGTGTTGGGTGGGGTTACTGGGTTATGGGGATAGGGTGGAGGTGTTGACCTTGGGTAGGGTGCCCTTTCCAAGAGCCGGTGCAGACTCGATGGGCCGAATGGCCTCCTTCTGCACTGTAAATTCTATAATTCTATGAAAAAGAGATCACATGGCACTACATCAAATAACTGCAGGATTTAGTATACTGACCAAAAGGTATCTTCCAGCCAACATCATTGAAATAGATTACCTGGTTATTATCACATTGCTGCCTGTGGGAGCTCACTATGTGCACATCGAGCACTGTGTTGCATTGTAGTATGTGTTACATACCTTTGTTATGGAGGTGTCTTGGTGTGAAGTATTAACTTTTAATTTCATCAGCTGAATTTTAAAAGGCAGTTTAAACTGTTGAAACAAAACCCCTGACTTAAGATGGCTGCCAGAGATCATCTGACCATTCTGCAACTGTGGGTTAGTCAAGCTTCTGGAGCAACCAAAGTGGATTACAAATGGACAGACCTAGACAATCCCCTTGGGGAATTTCAAACCTACTAATTTCAAGGATTCCTCCAAGAACACAAGAACAATAATCCCAAACTCTTGACTCCAAGACTGACCCAGTAATCAAAGAAAGCTATCATAACTGATTGTGCACAATGAAGTGCTAAATGCAACTATTACCCTCTATTGTCATTCAATGGCTTTGTCTGGTGGAATCGATATTGGTATCACGAAGAAACCATTAATTGCCCTCTATTGTGTATCAATGGATGCTCATCATGTGGCTGAAACTGTTTTCCACCTTTTGAAATCCCTTTTATTACAAAGATATTACAAAGACACCAGCAGCCGGGCAGAACACAGCTGGCCTCTTTTCCTCCTCTCTCCAACTAAATTAAGTTTGGACCCAGTTTACTTACATCATACTGTGGCAGCAGACAGAGAAATTCTAAAGAAGACTTTAATAATAATAATTGCCTATTGTCGCAAGTAGGCTTCAAATGAAGTTACTGTGAAAAGTTACTGTGAATGTCGCCACATTCCGGTGCCTGTTTGGGGAGGCCAGTACGGGAATTCAACCTGCACTGCTGCCTTGTTCTGCATTACAAGCCCGCTGTTTAGTCCACTGTGCTAAACCAGCCCCTAATCCCCCAGTATCATTACAGAAAAGATAAACAGCAGCTGTAACTTTAAACTCTAGCAGCCGAGAACCAGAGCTACAGCCAGCCACTTACAACAAATGAATTCTTTATATCTTTGACTTTTCTGATTGAGTATTAATTGGCCAAAAGTTGACCTCCCTTACTTTGTAACTTGTATTTTCACGTGCATGGGTGTGTGTGTGTGCATGTATGTGAGTGTGCGCATGTGCGTGCATTGTGACAGTTCGGTCATGTGTTTACTTTTTTAATGCCTCCACCTGAGTGGGTCTTTAGCACAATAAAAACTGACCCTTTACTTGTTTAAACTCAAGAAAACCTGCCTGAGTTCTTTGCAATCAGCATGTAAACAATCATGTACATATACTGAATTGGGTATTCATGATGTTGCAAATCCTGTTTCAATCAAACGAGGAGTACAGGAAAGGGGAATCCTTCCACTAATCCTCACCTAGTTGTAACAACTTTAAAAGTACTAAGTTGGATATAAATGAAAACTATCTTTCTTTGAAAGACAGCAATATTAAGAAACTACTATTGGCCTCAGCATTGAGGAGGGCAAAATTAAAAAGAGATCCAGTTCCTGATTGATGTACAATGATTCCTTTGCAAATTGCGCATGTGTGCAAGAGGGTTGGACTTGGCTGCGACGTACACTAAATGATCAACGCTCACTATCTAAGAATGGGCACTTGGGTTACCAAGCATCTGCTGGTATCCATGGAAAGGAAGCCAAAGCAAAATAAATTATTTCCCATTTGTAACAGGCAGTCTGCCTTTAATAGTACTCCACCCAATACGCTCCCACTAGACCTGAAACAAGAACGTACGTAAAGGTAAATCTCAATTTTCACTCCACGCATCAGATAAGTAGAAAGAGTGGCAGTAACTGATTATGTAAGTCATGAAATTGGACAATATGAAGCAGATTGGGAATCATTTTGACAGTGTCAGTGAAAATGATGTGGAGATGCTGGCGTTGGAGTGGGGTGAGCACAGTAAGAAGTCTTACACCAGGTTAAAGTCCAACAGGTTTGTTTCAAATCACTAGCTTTCGGAGCACTCACCTGAGGAAGGAGCAGTTCAATGAAAATGGGAAGAGGTGGCTGTATTGATATCATCCATTTTAAACAATAACCTAAAGGTACAATGATCCATTTTTACTAGAAGGCATAGTGACTGTAAAACCAGTGTGAGATGCATCGTGCTGCACATGCCGTCCCATACAAATGTGATAAATAGTGAATAGCATTAAAACTTCAAATAGATAAAGTTGCCATAGTCCCAGATGACCATGGGCTGCTTTCCCATTTGAGGGGGAGAGCTGACTGGTGGTAATTTAACCTTAGGGTCATCACACCTCAGGCGAGGAACAACCTCAGCCGGTATGGGAATTGAAACCCGCTGCTGAGCTGAGCTGGCTCCACTTCAATTATTAGCATTACAAAAGCTTTGCATTTATCAAACCATTTGGTTCTCTCCCTTATTTCATTTTTCATTTAAATAAAATGTCTAATCATTTTCTCATGTACCAGGAGTTGATGTAAAATGCACGAGCAGACTTTAGACTCGGCCGTGTACTCCTTATCAATTCAAACTTACGGAAATGGCCCTTTCCCTGCTGACTCGTGTCGTACGCAAATTGAGTTTGGCACTTTTAACCAAATTCCCAATTTGCCTGTGCCCAGCACACAAAGATTTCCCATAACGTCGATACCAGCCAGCGCTCATGTTTAAACCCATTTCTCATTAGCTGTGTCATATTCCTGGAGTCAACATTTGCTCAACACTTGCCGCCAGCCTTGGCCCAATGCATAGCTCTCGTCCCTGAGTTGGGAAGCAAATTGGCAATAGTTTTGACATTGTCGATGAAAATGAGAAGAGGTAGCTGTATTGATAGCGCCCATTTTAAACAATTACCTTGTATCAAGCCTCACTTGAGGTACTTGAGTAGATAACCTTGGTTGACACTTCAGTGGAGTGCTGATGCAGTATTGCACTGTGAGAGGTGACATCTTTCAGAAGAGAGATTAAGCTGTCTGTTTACCAAGGTTACTTCTGATGAAAGGTCATCAATTTGAAATATCAACTTTGTTTCTCTCTCCACCAATGCCTCCTGACCTGCTGCATATTTCCAACATTTTCTGTTTTGTCTCTCATAGGCTAGGTTTGTATTCTTTTAAGTATTGAAGATCAAAGGGGTGATCTCAACTATGATGATACTTTGATGGGGCGAGAAACTATTTCCTCTGAGAGTGGAGCCTCACCTTAAAATAATAATGAGGACATGCAGGGGGTATGTCAGGAAGCATTTCTTCACACAATGGGCAGTGCAAATCTGAAACTGTTTCCACCAAAAAAGCTGTTGAGGGTAGGGGTCAATTGAAAATTTCAAGCCAATATTGACACATTTTTGTTGGGCTGGAGATTAAGGGATTTGAAGCCAAACTGCGTAAATGGACTTCTAAAACAGACCAGACAAGGTCTAAATGAATTACAGAGCAGGCAAGAGGACCTGGATGGCCAAGTCCGATAGATCCTCCTTTAGGGGATAAATGGATGCCTCATGTTTCTATGGTCCTGTATCTTTGTTGGATCGAAGTCCAGGTTGGTATAGTCAGTACTGTGGGAGTACTGCACCATCAGAGGTGCCGGTTTTGGGATGAAACAGCCCACTGCCTGAACTTTCAAGTGGATGTCAAAGATTTCATTGCGCGATTTGAAAACGGGATTGGGCAGTTCCCTGTAATGTCCTCGTCAACCAAAACAGATCATTCAGTCATTTATCACATTGCTTTTTGTGGGATTGTACAGTGGCTGCTGTATTTTTCTTCAGGAAAACAATGCGTACACTTTGAATTTACCTAATTGGATTTAAAGCACTTTGGGATATCCTGAGTTCATTAAAGACAATGAATGCAAGCTTATTCTTTTTTCAAATGATCGAAAATTAAAATAAAGATGCACTGAGCTAACTCAATTCCCAACATTATCCTGTATTCCCTTCTGATCCCAGTCCAAACACCATCCTGTATTCGCTACTGATCCCAATCCCAACATGGAGCTCCAATCCTACTGATCCCAAACCAAACATAGAAGTACATACCTCACTGATCCCAATCCCAAGAAGGACCTGCATTCCTGCTGATCCCACTATGTTCCTTACATATATAATCTTTATTGTCACAAATAGGCTTACATTAACTCTGCAATGAAGCTACTGTGAAAAGCCCCTAGTCGCCACATTCCGGCGCCTGTTCGGGTACAAGGAGGGAGAATTCAGAATGTCCAAATTACTGAACAGCATGTACTTCAGGATTTGTGGGAGGAAACTGGAGTAACCGGAGGAAACCCACACAGACACAGGGACAACGTGCAGACTCCACACAGACAGTGACCCAAGCCGGGAATCGAACCTGGGACCCTGGAGTTGTGAAGCACCAGTGCTAACTACTGTGCTACAATGCCGCCCCCTGCACACCTCACTCATTCCAATCCCAACATGGACCTACATTCCTGCTGATCCCAATCCTTACACAGAGCTCCAATCTCACTGATCCCAATCCCAACAGGGACCTACATTCCTGCTGATCCCAATCCCAACACAGAGCTCCAATCTCACTGATCCCAACCCCAACAGGGACCTACATTCCTATTGACCCCAATCCCAACATGGGCCTACATACCTCATTGGTCCTAATCCCAACAACGAACCTACATTTCTGCATATTCCAATCCAAACAGGGACCAACATTCCAGTTCATCCCAATCCCAACAGGGACCTTATTCCTGCTGCCCCAAAAACCCAACAGGGACTGACATTCCTGCTGTTCCCAACGACCTATATTCTTACTGATTCCAATCCCAACGGAGACCTAAATTCCTGCTAATCTCAATCCTCATGCTGCCCTGTGTACCTCACTGATCCCAATCCCAACAGGGACTACTGGTATTGCTGCTGATCCCTCTCAAAACAGGGTTCTACATACCTCACTGGTCCCAATCCCAACATGAACCTACATTCCTGCTGATCCCAATCACAACAAGGACCTTATTCCTACTGATCCCAAACCCAACACTGACCGACATTCCTGTTGAACCCAATCTCAACAAGGACCTTATTCCTACTGATCCCAAATCCAACAGGGACCGACATTCCTGCTGATCCCAATCACAATAGGGACCTATATTCATATTGATCCCAATCCCAACAGGGAAATGTACTCCTACTGATCCCAACCCCAACAGGGACCTGCATTCCCTGCTGATTCCAATCCCAACAATGTCCTGCATACCCTGCTAAAACTAATCCCAACATAGTCCTGCATTCCCTGCTGATCCCAATCCCAACAAAGACCTATATTCCTACTGGCCCCAATCCCAAAAGGGAAATACACTCCTACTGATCCCAATCCCAACACGGACGTGCATTCCCTGCAGATCCCAATCTCAAAAAGGACCAGCATTCCCTGCTGATCCCAATCCCAACATGGACCTGCAGTCCCTGCTGATCCCAATCCCAACATGGACCTGCATTTCCTGCTGATCCCAATCCAAACACAGACCAGCATTTCCTGCTGATCCCAATCCCAACACAGACCAGCATTCCCTGCTGATCCCAATCCCAACACGGACCTGCATTCCCTGCTGATCCCAATCCCAACATGGACCTGCATTCCCTGCTGATCCCAATCCCAAAGCAGACCAGCATTCCCTGCTGATCCCAATCCCAACATGGACCTGCATTCCCTGCTGATCCCAATCCTAACACAGACCAGCATTCCCTGCTGATCCCAATCCCAACACAGACCTGCATTCCCTGCTGATGCCAATCCCAACACAGACCAGCATTCCCTGCTGATCCCAATTCCAACACAGACCAGCATTCCCTGCTGATCCCAATCCCAACACAGGCCAGCATTCCCTGCTGATCCCAATCCCAACACAGACCTGCATTCCCTGCTGATCCCAATCCCAACACAGACCTGCATTCCCTGCTGATGCCAATCCCAACACAGACCAGCATTCCCTGCTGATGCCAATCCCAACACGGACCAACATTCCCTGCTGATCACAACACGGACCTGCATTCCCTGCTGATCCCAATCCCAACAGGTAACTGCATTCCCTGCTGACCCCAATCCCAACACGGATTTGCATTCCCTGCTTATCCCAATCCCAACACGGACCTGCATTCCCTGCTGATCCCAATCCCAACACGGACCTGCATTCCCTGCCGATCTCAATCCCAACACAGACCAGCATTCCCTGCTGATCCCAATCCCAACACAGACCAGCATTCCCTGCCGATCTCAATCCCAACACAGACCTGCATTCCCTGCTTATCCCAATCCTAACACGGACCTGCATTTTCCAACAGGTGGTCCTGTAGTGAGTTAACTGGGTTGCTGCCATTCCCTAAACTGGAATTAACCCCTGCCTATTGCAATAGTTGAGCACCGGGACGGGGGAATCATAAACCAAAGATCATTTCACAGAACATTGAAGGTTTTAGTTAACTGGGCTGTTAGTGGTCCAATCCCTGTTCACCACAGATCTGTCCCTGGGAATTAATACCGAGCGACCTAACTTTCCAAAGCTTTTCACCTTTCCCTGCTGACTCTGGTTACAATTATTTTAAAAACATAATCCCGCTGGAATAAGATCTCCCTCCCCTCCTCCTGCCCTTTTGATACTTTACAGGAAAAAAATAGTCCTCAAACAAAACAGGACCTGACTTCGATAAACAGCCAACTAGTCCAATTTACAGGTGCTTACAGAAACCAGAGACCGAACTGAAGGAAACTTGCCCAAGGCGTTCCTGAACAACCTCCAGCTGGTTCCAGCAGGCACCACCCGCCCGCCTTACCCCCAGCTCAACATTCGGCTCTCATGGTAAAATGGCCCGTCACAGAAGGACGGCTATTCGGCCCACGGCGCCTGTACTAGCTCTTTGTAGAAGCTTCCCCAGCAGCCACTCTCCCGCGCCCGCCGCTTTGCTCACCCTTCAAGGGTTTGAAGACAAGAAATCCCTTTTTGCAACAGTCATGAAACTGACACGTTGCTTTTTGTGAACTCAAGACATTTACATTCTCTGGAGCTTAAAGACGTTTTCTCATTTAACCCGCGGGAGGATCGTTTCGTTTTACCTGCTGGGATATTTTCAGCATATCTGCCATCCACCCGTGAAGATTTGGAAGAAGATCCAAGAATAAGGGAGTCCCAGAGAAGAAGATGTGTGAAGATCAGCGCGCGTTTTCAAGGAGTTCAGATGTGTTAAACTGGTCCGAGCAAGGTGTTCCAGGGCAGCGTGTGTGTGACAGAGACAGAGAGAGGCGGATCCAAGTGGCTGATGAGTCGCCGAGCCGAGTACAGGAGTTGTGAAGTCTCTCTGCACCCCCCTGTTATTCACACCCAGCTTGCAGAATGTCTGAGCACTGACTGACTGTGTGTGTGAGAGAGAGAGAGAGAGGAGCATGCACTGTGTAGACAGTGATGTGTGTGTGTGTATTGCTGCTGTGTGGCGGGGGGCTCTGTGATCACCATTTACTCCCCTCCCCAAACAAGCCATCCAATCAGTAGATCCAAAGTGAAAGTGAGTATGAGTCATCGAGGGCCAGGAAGGGGGCTCATGGACATCATCTCCTCCCCCTCAACTCCACAAACACAACAGTGATCACCATTCTGCAGATTCAAATGGGGAAAGTTTAACCCGGTCAACTCGGATCGTCTTTGCTGCCAGGGCGATATCGGAAATAACTCCGACTAAGTGCACCTTTATTGGATGAAATGGTCTCCCCGCAGAGTGTAAATTTCAATCCAGTTGAAAACGGGATTGGGGTGAAGGTCACAGGCTGGGTTAATGTGATAACTGTCTGGCACGCGTGCTTCTTTGGGAGCAGAGAGTATCGGTGCTTTGGTGCTTGTCTGTCTTTCTCTTTACTCAGATGTGTGTTTCCATTGCTCGCTACCTTCATCTCTTCCTTGGCCATCCCCCCCTTCCCTTATTTAAACTGCCACTGGTGTGTGTGCCCCCCCCCCCCCCCCCCCACACACACTGACTTCATGGGTCACGGTCCAGTCTTCAGCTCTGAGTGACACAGATAGTTAAAGGGGGGTGGGGGTGAAGGATGGGGCTGCAGATTGGCATCTATGGACCCTACTCTCTGACCGTAAAAACCTCAGGACGTGAATATTTCAATGAGCCAGGACCACAGGAGATGTCACTTGCAGCCTCTCTCCGCCTGGGGCAGATTCATTCCAATGAATTGCAATCATTCATCGGCTCTTCCCCACAGTCTGGCACAGATCTGCTCTGATTTGTGTGAGGGCAGGGGTACCGTACCTTACATTTAAATAGCACTTCTCACACCCCCAAAGTCAATGAAATGGTTCTTCAAATGTAGTCACAGTTGTGAACTTCATTACTCTAAAGATTCTCATTTACATCATCGACTGGATATATTGACAGTGGGCTGTCATTTTCCAATATCGTCCCCATAATGCTGTATCCCAGTTTTACTCTGCGCTTGACTCCCACAAGTGCAGCCTGCTTTTGCTGGATCTCATCGCGACCTCGTACGTTGTACTCAAACTCGTTTGGTTGAAGTGGGATGACATTTTAAAACCTGCGCCTTCGCTTCAGTAAAGGACAGGGCCCCAAGTTTTTAAACCTTGCCAATGAAACGGGAACAAGTCAGCGTTTTATTCACTTAAAGTGCAAAAGAGAAAGGCGCAAATGATGGACCAGGCTCGCCAACAAACGCAGACTCCAGGAGTGCTAGCACTGAAAGCCGTGCTGGAGCGCTGGAAATGTGTCCTGAAATCGCCTTGGTTAAATGTCTCCGAACACGATCAATAGCTCCACCTGGCGATGGATTTCTAATCTGTGCAGACCAACAGGGTAGAGGGGAGGAAACGCATTTTGATTGGAACAAGGTTGCAACAAACTGACGGGTCAGCAGTTGTGTGAAGGCACGATCAGCATCATTGATTGCACTAGCTACCCGTGTGAAGGTGGGTCTTCTTCCTAAACTGCCGCAGTCCTTGTGGTAAAGGACCCCCACCCTGAGTCGTGAACACAGCCCCGTCCATCACACAAACCTGCCTCCCATCCATTGACTCAGTCTACACCTCCCACTGCCTGGGGTAAGCGGGCAGCATAATCAAAGACCCCTCCCACTAGGCTTACTCACTCTTCCAACTTCTTCCATCGGTCAGGAGATACAAAAGTCTGAGAACACGCACAAACAGATTCAAAAACAGCTTCTTCCCCGCTGTTGCCAGACTCCTAAACGACCCTCTTATGGACTGACCTGATTAATACCACACTCCTGCTCCACCCAATGCCAGTGTCTATGAATTACATTGTGGACCTTGTGTTGCCCCATTATGTATTTTCTTTTTATTTTCTTTTCTTTTCATGTACTAAATTAAGTGTGAGCTGCTCGCAGAAAAATACTTTTCATTGTACCTCGGTCCACGTGACAATAAACAAATCCAACCATCCACCCCTCCTCCACACAGTTCTGTCAGGAGGTAGAGAGTCCCAGATTTTTACCCAGCCACAAGGAAGGGGCAACGATTCATGTCCAAGTCAGGATGGTGGCGTGACTTGAGGAACCTCAGGACGGGGGCTGGGGGGGATCCATGTGGCTTGCCTTCTTTGCCCTTCTAGGTGGCGGAGGACAGTGGTTTGGAAGATAGTGTTGAAGAATGGATGTTTAAAGTAGTGAATGAGATTCCTACCGAGAAAACTATTTTGGCCTGATTAGTTTCAATGACACACAATTTAAAAAAAATTATACTCGTATTTTTTAGTGACTTCCACCTTTCAGAAACCACCCAAAGTGGTTCCCCACCAGTGAATTAATGTGAAGCGCAGTGACCTTATCTCTCACAATGCTGTTCTTTGGGGGTAGCTCAAGAAACACCCCAGTTTCCACATGTACACTGACAATTCTCAGCTCAGTCTCACTTCCAACCTCTCTTCGCCCCTACACCATCCCTGATTTGTCTGACATCCAACACTGGATGAGCAGGAAGTTCCTCCCAACTATTTATTGGGAAGATTGATGCCATTTGGCATTGGGCCCTTACGCAAGCTCCATTTCCATCCTGTTAACTGCCCTAAGCGGAGCCAGGTTGTTAGCAGCCTGCGCTTGTCTTTGACCCTGAGACGAGCTATCGACCCCGGTATCCACTCTGCCATGAGGCCGACAGCTACCTTTGTGAAATGAAATGAAAATCGCTTATTGTCACAAGTAGGCTTCAAATGAAATTACTGTGAAAAGCCCCTAGGCGCCACATTCCGGTGCCTGTTCGGGGAGGCTGGTACAGGAATTGAACCGTGCTGCTGGCCTGCTTTGATCTGCATTCAAAGCCAGCGATTTAGCCCTGTGCTAAACCAGCGGGGTATATTTCCATTGGAGGGCCCTGCTTTTATTTCAAATCCCACCCCCCCACCCCACAGCCTCCGTCTCCTTATCTCCTTCAGCCCTACAAGCCTTTGAGGATCTCTGTGCTCCTTAATTCTGATATTTTGCGCATTGGAATCATTTCATTATGATTGGAGCTAGTAATGCTTCAATCTTTGCAATGCCCTCTGCTGACTTTTCTGCCACTCTGCCTTATATTTTATAAGCTGTTTCTTAAAAACAACCTAATTGACCAAGCTTTTAGTCACCTGCCCCGATGTCTCCTTCTGCAGCTCAGTGTGAAAAGTGTTTTTACTGGTATTGCTTCTTTATTAGCACCTTATGATGTTTTGCTACATTGAAGGTGCCATTGTAAATGGTTGTTGCAGTTGTTGGAAAGAATAGGGATGAGCCGAACAACCCCCTCAAACTTATTCAACTATTCAATAAGATTATGGCTGATCTGTGCTTTAGTTACATCTACCCACCTTGTTTCCGCAACCCTTGCCTAACAAAATCCATCAACTTGCACTTGAAAACTCCCAACTGTGTCCTCGATTTGCCACAAAATGCTGGGAGGAGTCACTCTGTTTTCTCAAACTTTGCCTCAGTAAAAATTGGGATCTCGTATATATTGGGTGGGTGGAGCATTAAAATGGTAATTGGAACTCAAATTGTCCCCTTGGCAGTTCAGCCATCCTACAGTAGAATCCTATGATAAATTGCTAGCTGAATCTTCCTTATCTCGTGTTTTATTATAATAATGCAATAATCTTAGTTATTGTCACGAGTAGGCTTACATTAACAGTGCAATGAAGTTACTGTGAAAAGCCCCTAGTCGCCATCTCCGGCGCCTGTTCGGGTACATTGAGGGAGAATTCAGAATGTCCAATTCACCTAACAAGCATGTCTTTTGGGACTTGTGGGAGGAAACCGAGCACCCAGAGCAAACCCACATAGCCACGGGGAGAACATGCAGACTCCGCACAGACAGTGTCCCAAGCGGGAAACGAACCTGGGACTCTGGTGCTGTGAAGCAATAGTGCCACCCACGATACGGCAGCACAGCATCTTGCCTTGTGTCTTGTCTTGAAGTTATTGCATTGCTGAGTACACAAAGTTTTTAATCCATCAGCTTGCAAATGAAAAGACAGTTCGGCATTGTGTGAAGTGAACCGTGGTTTGGTTGATTCAATTATACTCAACTCAGCTTCTCACCAATACAAAGATTGATTTAGTTACGTTGTTGGCTACCTTATGAAGTGTAGTAATGGTGATTCCAGACAGCCACCAGTCAATAATCAACAATGACCTATTTATTTATGAACAAGAAGTATATAAAGTGTGTCACGATACAGGCCGTACTTTCTACACTTTAAATCCAAGAACTGAGGACAAAAGCCCGCACTCTCTTAGGCTGCACATGCTCCTGTCCTATTGGATGAATAGGTCACATGATGCAACCAGAACCCGCTCCTTAAAGGGGTAACACTTCAACATCCCTGCCCCTTTTGATACTTTGTTACATTAGTACAGTGGGATAAACAGCTGGCTTGCAATGGAGAACAATGCCAGCAGCATGGGTTCAATTCCCATACTGGCCTCCCCGAAGAGGTGCCAGAATGTGGTGACTAGGGCCTTTTCACAGTAACTTCATTGAAGCCTACTTGTGACACTAAGCAATTATCATTATTACATAGAGAGACAATTATTAAAAACCTGGTCTATCGGGGGACTTCCTTTTTCATGGGGTCTCTGCATGGGAGTCATCTCAATTAGGCCAGCCTCCCTGTCTGCTCATTCAGGTACAAGTACACCCTCCTCTGCCATCCCGTCAGCTTGAACTGGGGCGGCAGCGTAGCACAGTGGTTAGCACAGTTGCCTCACAGCTCCAGGGTTCCAGGTTTGATTCCCGGCTTGGGTCACTTGGGTCACTGAGATAGGTAACATGGGAATGGCAGCAAACAAAATTCATAACGGAGTCTGCACGTTCTCCTCGTGTCTGCGTGGGCTTCCTCCAGGTGCTCTGATTCCCTCCCACAGAGCCAAAGGGGCTGGTTTAGCATGGGGCTAAAGAGCTGGCTTTTAAAACAGACCAAGGCAGGCCAGCAGCACGGTTCAATTCCCGTACCGGCCTCCCTGAACAGGCGCCGGAATGTGGCGACTAGGGGCTTTTCACAGTAACTTCATTTGAAGCCTACTTGTGACAATAAGCGATATTCATTTCATTTCATTTCAAGAAGTGCAGGTTAGGTGGATTGCCCATGCTAAATTGCCCTTAGTGTCCAAAAAGTTTAGATGGGGTTACTGGGTTAAGGCGATAGGGTGGAGGTGTGGGCTTGGGTAGGGTGCTCTTTCCAAGGGCCAATGCAGATTTGATGGGCCAAATGGCCTCCTTCTGCACTGTAAATTCTATGATTCTATAATTCAATGGCAACAGACATTGGGTTTGCAGAGGCCTGTTCAGTTCTCTCACTACTTTGATCAGTACGACTGGCCGGCATGCTTGAAGCCGTGGAGGCTATTTTTTCACAAGTGGTCGAAGTGCTTCTTCAGAACCTTATACTGGGTTGTTACTTCATACGATACTGGCCCTGTCTTTGCTGCCACAATTCCTTAGACCCAGCGAGGACCACTTCCAAAGTACCTGACGAAAACTATGTCATTCACTGTGTCCTCTGCCTTTTAGGCATCATTTCTTTTTTGAATACACTCCCTCCACTTCACCAACCCCCCTCCACACACATCCACCTCCTGCAACCTCCCCCCCAGCCCCCGCCCCGCATCAAATTTGGAAGTACCAGGCTCAGCCAACGTCTGGAGCTATACCAGTGGTTGTGTGCGAGGTGGTCCTGTAGCCTAACAGAAATCTCGCAATCTTCACATCTGTGGACGCTAGTGACTGCTTCTTTATTCCAGATTTGAACATTTGTACGGCTGCTTCAGCCAAACCATTAGAAGATGGATGGTCGGGTGCTGCCAAGTCATAGAGACCTACAGCATAGTAAAGGCACTTTGGCCCATTGCGTCTGTACCAGTCAAAATCAATCACCTAAGTATTCTAATCCCATTTTCCAGCATTTAATAGTAATAATTTATTGTCACAAGTAGGCTACAATGAAGTTACTGTGAAAAGCCCCTAGTCGCCACAATCCAGTGCCTGTTCAGGGAGGCCGGTTCAGGAATTGAACCCACGCGGCTGGCCTTCTTCTGCATTACAAGCCAGCTGTTTTGCCCACTGTGCTAAACCAGCCCCTATGCCCCATTCCCTTCTGTGCCTTGACAATGTAAGTGCACATCTAAATAACATCTTGCTTCTCTGATTAATGCCATTGAAGGCCGTGAATTCTTGGAACTCCATGCTGGTAAAAGCAGTACCATTATCTGAAACAAGAACCTTGGGTATTCCATGGATGCAGAAATAGTGACATAATTGTTCGACCATTGAATAGGAGGTGGTCAAATTCATCTGGTACGCATCCATCCAATTAAGAGTGTGAGTCAACCAACAAAAGGAACATGCACTCTTACTCAAAGTCGATCTGACCATTCCCATGTGTGCAGAGGGCTGTAGCGGGTACATTCTGCGATACTTGACATAGGTCACATAGTTTAACCATGTCCGCCATATTAGTTTAAATGACAGGTCACCAACGTTTTTATCTTGGATATGCCCAGGTGGGCACTATATAATTCTTTCAATAACATCTGCCTCCCAGATTAGGGAACAACCACTTGTGTTTCCCAAAGGATCACGCCATCCTCACAGCTCAATTTGCCTTTTTGAGTAAAGTAAGGTTTCATAGTGTCTGAAGCTCAGCTTCAGCCCTCCATTTAATATTATACTCTTGATCTTTGATGGTCCAGGGCCCTTTGTGTTCAAGTTCTGATCTGTTTCATGGATATAGGAAGCGTCTCTTAAAAAGTTTATAGTCATCACAAATTCTTCTGGCACTGATGGAGGTACTGAACTTATAGGCAATGGACGATGGCTCAAAGCATCAACATTTGCTATTTGGACTGAGTCTGTCCTCCAAGATGCATTAATATGCCGAGAGTATTAATGCCCATCGCTCTATCCGGGTGGAAGTGATGGGAGGAACTGCCTTGTCTTCTTTAAATCATCCAAGGGGGGCTGATTTAGAACATAGAACATAGAACATAGAACAGTACAGCACAGAACAGGCCCTTCGGCCCTCAATGTTGTGCCGAGCCATGATCACCCTACTCAAACCCACGTATCCACCCTATACCCGTAACCCAACAACCCCCCCACCCCCGCTTAACCTTACTTTAATTAGGACACTACGGGCAATTTAGCATGGCCAATCCACCTAACCCGCACATCTTTGGACTGTGGGAGGAAACCGGAGCACCCGGAGGAAACCCACGCACACAGGGGGAGGACGTGCAGACTCCACACAGACAGTGACCCAGCCGGGAATCGAACCTGGGACCCTGGAGCTGTGAAGCATTTATGCTAACCACCATGCTACCCTGCTGCCCCGAAGTTGGCTGGATGGCAGGCTCATGGTGCAGAGCAAGGCCAACTGCGCGGGTTCAATTCCCGGGCTGGTGGAGTTTATTAATGAAGGCCCCACCTTCTCAACCTTGTCCTACACCTGAGTTGTTGTGATGCTCAGGTTGGACCACCCAACAGTCAACTTCCCCCCTAAAAGGGGAAAGCAGCCTATGGTCACCTGGGTCTATGACAACTTTATTTTTAATGGTTTATGATCTTATTATTCTGAAATGCCTCCCGTACAGGTATTGATGGAATTTTCTGGTGCCAAAAATCACTACTAATCCTTCTTTTTCGATTTGAGAATATCCCTTCTCCGCCTCAGAGAGGGTCCTCGATGCAAAAGCTATTGGTTTTTCAGCTCCATCATTCCATCTGGCAAAGTATGGCTCCAATTCCATATGGGGATGCCTCACAGGTAAGAACAAATTCTTTTTTAGGGTTGAAATGATCCAGTAGACCTGATAACTGAAGTTGTATCTTCACCTGATTGAAAGTTTCTTTCTGATGTGCTTTGCAAAACCACCTCTCGTGATTTCTCAGTAAGGAGTGCAGAGGCACTTACAAGGTAGCCAAGTTTGGAAAGAACCTTCTGTGATAATTTATCATTCCCAAAAAAGATTTCAATTCCATGGTAGATACGAATGACACAATAAAGAGAAAAGAGTTCGGACATAGCAGCTTCAATACAGTACAAAGCCAGATATCACACATCGCATAACTCTTACACGCAAAGGATGGAATTTAATCAGTGGTGTTCTATTCCCATTGGTGGAAATGGAAGGGGGCGCCACTTTCTCTTTTGCGTTGGGAGCCAGCAGTCACACAATTCATAGAGGAATGTAAAGGGTCTGCAGCAGGTATGTGAAACAAGTGCAGATGTGTGACAGGAGCTCTTCCCATTGGAGAATCCTATCACGTGACAGATCGGCTGGTCTGGGCCTGTTATAAAAGAGCCACCTGGACAAGGCATGGAGGCTCTGCATCTAGGCCCCAGGCTCCAATTCCACCTCTATTCATCCTGCAGTTTGGTCAGTTTGTTTTAGTAATCATAACCTTTAACCCTAGTAAACTTATTCCCCCTATTCCCTCCCAAATCTATCGTCCATCGCCACCATCGTTCTATGAATGGTTCGGAGACAACTCACTGCAGAGATTCTCCTCCAGACCATAAGGGAATGGTGGTAGGTGCTGAATCCGAGTGATAACAACAGGAGACCCTCCCGCCTGACCAAGATGCCTTGTCAGAGATCGCAGAGGAGGTCATCAACAATGGAGTCCAACCTTGACTGTGGATGCAGAGCTGGAAAAGGGTCAGTGACCTCCTTTGATCTGCACAAGTAAATGGAATGCAAGTGTTTCTCATGAAAGCATCAAGCTAGGTATTTATGCAAGTGTATAACTGGGCTTAGCGGGTTAATTTGTAATTAGCCTCAGAGGCATAAGGCCAAAGCTTGTGACAATTTGACTTTAGTGAGAGATTGGATACAACCAAACCCATGAGCAGGCCAGTATGTGTGATGGGGATGTGTGCAGACAATGGTTGGGGGTGGGGGGCAGTTGGCATTTGTCAAGTTACTAAATCTTCTCTTCTCCCTCAGGACTAGCAGATCCATAAACAAAAGGAAAGGGAGAAGATGGTCAGAGGGGCGGCAGACCTCAAGGCAGAAGCCCTCCAGATTACTGGGGAATATGGTGGCAGTTCTGTTGCTGACGTGGAGGCTGGATTGGCAAGGCAGCAGAATGAGAATGCATCAAACCTGCTGCTGCTTTAATGGGTGCTCAGGACCACCACACTGTGCTCATTGACTCTGTGGAACTTTAATGTGCATCTTTTCATTCCCTTTTATAGGTGCCCCAATCCAGACCCCAGCTACTGAAGACCGACGCCAGGTACACTCACCAGAACCATTGAGGGGCCAAATCTTACAAATTCGCCCATATTCTGGTGAGCACAGCACTAACACCTCCAAGCAACTGAGGGTGGCTGTGACAGTCAAGGACCCAGATGCTTGGAGAACTGCTGGGGATCAGGCCCTCACTGAGCCTGGTGATGTGCCTCTGGTCTAAAACAGGTCTGCTGGAGACACAGCAAAAGTTAGGGGAACTCATGTCCAAGATGCCAAGGGTTATGCACAGCTTTGCCTGGACTATAGAGGAGTCCATGCACATCATGAGTTCTGCTATGTCTTAGGCACATGAATGCATGGCTTCCTCCATGGAGAGGTTGCTGACTGCCCTGGAGAGCCAGATAGAGAAATCGATCCATGTGCGCTCTGACCCAACTGCAACTATCACGTTAGCCATGGGCTCCATACAGCAGTGATTAGGTGATAAGAGGACAAGACACATGGACTCCCTCCAGGTGCCCCTGCTCCTCAGGGATACAAGGAGGTACCATTGTGCACCCAGGTGGAAGTGGAGCGTGCGTCAGCTGCCCCAGGGGTTCCTCTCATCTTCCATTGGGTGAGCAGCCTCTCATCTTCTCCTCTGCCCTTGACCCTATTGCCTCCAACAGATTTGACCAGAGAAGTTACCCCTGCACCCGTGTAGGACATCCCAGGTAGGCCGGAACCCTCAAGGCCCTGGAGCCCCAGAGGACACCCATCAGAGTAATCGCTGGCAATGGGACATTACACTCAGCCACCTGCCTCCCTCAGCTGCTGATGTTGTGTTTGCATCAAGATGTTAAGAGTAAAAGAAAGCTGGAAATGTATTCAATCAGAAAAGTGGCGGAGGCGTTTTTATGAAATTTACTTTGTCTCTTGTAAATATTGTGGAATATATTGTTTCCACTTTATTCAGGAACACATCATTATCAGTTTTTTGGCACGTGGTTAGTCACAGACCGAACCATACTGACATATCTCATGGTTGGCACTCATTGATGGCTCCTGGGGAATGTGAGGCATTCCCTTTATTGCGTAGGAGACAAGGGTGTTATGTGACTTTATTTAATGTTCATGTGTGTGTTCATTTAGAAGGTTGCTAGTTTCTGAGACTCAGAGGAAGATTTGGGCTTTGAAAACAGTCCAGTATGTACAGGGGCAAGGAGATTATTTGAGATTCTCAAAGGTAATTTCTGCGGATGCTGGAATCTGAAACAAAAACAGGAAATACTGGATAATCTCAACAGGTCTGACAGGTCTCTTTGTCAAAGAGTCATCCAGACTCGAAACGTTAGCTCCCTTTTCTCTCTATAGATGCTGTCAAGCCGGTTGAGATTGTCCAGTATTTTCTGTTTTTGTTATCTGAGATTACGTTGCAGACAGACAAATGAACTACCTTGTGAAGTAAAGGACCTGGAACAATGCAGCAGGTTCTGCGTTTTTGGTCATTGGAGGATGCTTGACCTGACATACACTGACTGATGATCAGTTCTTCAGGATCACAGTTTTCATTAGAAAATGCTTGTGACAGACATCAATCCCCTTGTTATTCTGGCAAATTCAGAGCTAGCTCCCAGAGGGGAGGCTGGTGGAGGATGGTTGACATTTCGAGCAGGAAAACCTGATGGGAGAATAGTCATGTAGGCTCCTCAATCGTGGGCAAGATTGTCCCTGACATCCCTGGCACACCTCTCCATGGTCCTGGCATCTATTAGAGGCACATGCACACTCACGTTCTGTTTCAAAGGCTCATCACATTCATCCTCCCCATGAGGAGAAGAGTTGCTCTTTCAGGTCATTCTGATGGAAGAGGTTGTCACGTTGCATCGACATGTGGAGGTGTGCATGTCATACTATGACTATACCTAAAAGACTTGTGTGATACATACTGCTGAACTGCTGTGGACCTGTCAAGACAGATGAGGGACATTTTGAACATGTTAATGGTCTGTTTGATGATGGCTCTGGTGGAGGTGGACTTGTGGGCTGCATTGGCTCGCTCTCCTGCTGTGCCTCACCGGTGCCATTCTCCAGGTCTGGAGGGGATCGCCCTTGTCACCCAGAATCCAGATGTTAATCCGAGCAGGAGCCTCAAAAAGCTCGGGCAGCTTCAACTTCTGGAAGAGTTGTAACAGATCTCTGGGGAATGACCAAAGAATTACATGATGCTTCACCTGTGATTACTAACCAATTGGATGTTTACAGAGTGGAATTCCCTGTTCCCAAGAAGTTCTAATGGTGACATACGTGTAGTCAATTCCCCCTGGTACTGTCAGGAAATGAACAAAGTCCATTGCGTTGCCCATGTGGGGTTGTTAGCATCTGTAGCGAACCTGATGACCCCATTGGCATGATGGACGATGACATTGGTCACCACTTTGTCATGGCTGTATGTAGAAGCCTGTGAAATATTACATGTTACGCATGGAATCCTGGATGGAGCCGGAACAAAAAGGTTGAGCACCACCGTCACTTTGAGAACTCTCTTCCCTCACAACATCACTGTGTGCCTTCCCTCTGTAACACTTGAATCTACCTCCATGGGGTTGCTGCCAACTCCGCCTGGCTGCAGCTCTTTCTTCAGGATCAGGCTAATTCTGGTGAGTGCTTCCTGGGACATCCTCAGGCAGCCCTGGCATTGCCTCTCAGACATCTGGAGATAGTTTCTCTGCATCCTGAAAATATGCAGATGCACCAGTGACCTGCTCCTCTGTATCTTCTCTGGATGGCTGACTTCTAGACCACCCTCTCCATCTGGTCCTACTTACTGCTTACCTTGCACCCTCAGCTGCTGACCGCGAGAACCCTCCTTTGCCACATCCCCTCCTCCTGTTTTTGAGGCTGGTGTGTGAGATCCATAGATATTCCACCAAGGGAACTGCCTAGAAAAGGCAGCGACTGATGAAACCCTGTGTATCCATGGGTTCAACTCTATACAGTGCTGAAGAGTGAGATTTTCTACTTTTACCATTGTCCGCGCCCAAGACTCCACCCACCCCACACAGTGGGAGGCTAGCAACCGCACCATGTAAAGCCCCAAGCTTTACCTGCCAATATGGATGCAGAATGGCCAGGTCTGTGGTCCCGCATACGCACGGCGGCAGGGTGCTGTTATCGTGCCGTACAACATGGCGTCAGCCGCGATAGACCCGGCCTGCCAAAAACTGCTCCCCTGTAACCCCCCCCACCCCCACGCCAGCCGCCAGCAGTGCCCACCACCTCCACTGAAGTCCCCCCTGCCAGCGGAACGGCTCCCCCCCCCAGCCTCCCCGACTGTGACGGTGCTGGACAAAGTCCGCAGCCGCCACGCGGGGTTTATGAAAAGTCAGAGGACAGTATCCCACACCGTCGGGAAGTAGGCCCATCGGGTGTGGAGCATCGGGAGAGTGCCTCAAATGACATCTTGAGGCCATCCTAGTGGCATGCAGTACTCCTCGAGTATTTCATTTTTGAGGGGGCAGAGCATCGGATAAATGGCGGCGCCCCACATTTCGGAGTAAAAATGGATTCTCCGGCCAATCGCCGAAAACGATTTCGCCGGCAGCAATTGGAGAATCCCGCCCAATGTTTACCAGACTGATACCTGGGATGGTGGGACTGACATATGAGGTGAGATTGAGTTGGTTAGGATTATATTCACCTGGAGTTTAGAAGAATGGAGGGGGAGGGAGAGGGCCGGGGGGGGGGGGGGGGGGGGGGGGGAATCTTTAGAAACCTATAAAATTCTAACAGGTCTTGACAGGGTAGATGCAAGAAGTATGTTCCTCACGTCCAGATCCAGAGGTCACAGACTGTGGATAGATTTAGGACTGAGATGAGGAAAATTTTCTTAACCCAGAGAAATGTGAGCCTGTGGAATTTGCTACCACAGAAAGCAGTTGAGGCCAAAACATTATTGGCCAGATTCTCTGATCCTGAGACGAAGGCCTGGATTCTCCAATTTAAAGTAAAGTAATCTTTATTGTCACAGGTAGGCTTACATTAACAGTGCAATGAAGTTACTGTGAAAAGCTTCTAGTCACCACATTCCAGCACCTGTTCGGGTACACAGAGGGAGAATTCAGAATGTCCAAATTACCTAACAGCACGCCATTTGGGACTTGTGGGAGGAAACCGGAGCACCCGGAGGAAACCCACTCAGACACAGGGAGAACATGCAGACTCCACACAGACAGTGATCCAAGCCGGGAATCGAACCTGGGACCCTGGCACTGAGAAGCAATTGTGCTATCCACTGTGCTACCATGCTGCCCACATTTTGAACTATTTTTTAGACACTTTGAGGCTATGTCCGGAGAACGTGTCTGGTCTTACGATGAAAAAGTCAGCAGCGCCCCCGCACCAATGCTCCACCCGGTGGGGGCTAGTAGTCGCGTCACGTAAAACCCCGGTGTTCCCAACAGAAATGGCTGGATAATTGCCGGGTCCGTGACCACGCATGCGCACGGCGATGAACTGCAGTAGTCGCACCGTACATGCCGCCGGTCGCGTGCGGGCCCGGCATGCCAGATAGTGTCCCCCTGTAACCACTCTCGCCACCCCCGGACTACCCCCCACCAGTCCCCCCAGCGCCCGTTGAAACCCCCAGCCAACGGAATGGCTCCCAGACACAGTCTGCAGCCGTCATGCGAGGTTGACGAAAATTCAGAGCACATGTGTCCCACGCCGTCGGGAAGTCGGCCCTTCAGGGGTGGAGCATCGGGGGAGGGCCTTCAAGTGACGTCCCAGCGGCGTTCGGCGTACTCACTGATGATGCCGTTTTGGAGGGGCGGAGCATCCAAAAACAGGCACCGCCACAGATTTAGGCGTCAAAAGGGATTCTCTGCCCGATCCCCAAATATGATTTTGCTGTCGGCAAGCGGAGAATCCCACCTTATGTGTTGATGCTGGGCCAGGAAAAGTGGACTTCTATGACAGCAAATGGCCCACCTCCTGGCTGCACCCACTACCCCACCCATCCCCAGCAGACACCCCCCAGCCAGCAGAACAACTGTCAGCAAACTATGGTGATGTTGGACACTTTCCGTACCCCTTCTCTCTCCCTCAGCAGCCACAGCGCCTGTTTTCCAATTTTTCAAGTTCCAATGAACCTCGTTGTCAGGAATTCACCCCTGCAAAGGATCGCGGAGGTCCCTGGGAATACCAGGTCAGGCCCACTAATGATATGTGAATGATGTTTATTGTACATGTGGAGCGGAATGCATTGATGCCGCTATTGAGGCACCGGAGAATTGCGGTTGGACATGAACCCGACGCTTTATTTTGGCGTCAGGACCAATTCTCCGCCCAATCGCCTTTCCAAACTTTGGCATCAGCCGATGGAGAATCCCGCCCTGTATGTTTTCAAGGAGTTAGATACATCTCTTGGGGCGAAGGGGGTCGAAGAATATGGGGGGAATGTGGAAACAGGTTACTGAGTTGGATGATCAGAATGAATGCTGGAGCAGTTCCAAAGGGCTGAATGGCCTATGCCTGTTCTCTACGTTTCTAAAACTTTTTGAAATTAAGTTCTACCTTCAAGTTTAAGTCAGAGATGCACAGGAATCTCGTGGCACCCAGACTGTGCTGGTTTAAGGGTGGTCAGAGGTGAACCATTGTCATAATTTACCCTTACTCTTTTTATTGTTTTTAGTAACTCTTTGTTTCACTTTAAAAATGTCCCAATCTTCCAGCCTGCCACTAGCCTTTGCAATATGGTATACCTTTGTTCTTGTCTTTATCTTATCTTTAGCTTCCTTGCTTAGCCATGGATGTTATTTTTCCCATCTTAGAACCTTTCTTTCTCTCTGCAATATAATTTGGCTGGGAGAATTGAATATCCGCCTCAAGAAATGCTGTTGCTTATCAATTGTCCTATGTTTTAGTCTTCGTACACAATTCACTAGGGTCAAATCTGTCCTCATGCTTACGTAGTTACTTTTGTTTAACTCCAGAATGCGAGTGTGAGACTCCAGTTTCTCGCCCTCAAACTGAATTTTGAATTCTACCATGCTATGGTCACTCTTCCCGAGACAATCCTTAACAATGAGGTCATTAATTAATCCCTCCTCATTACACAATACCAAATCCAGAATAGCCTGCTCCCTGGTTGGTTCCAGAACATATTGCTCCAAGAAACAATCTATCATATATTCAATTAACTTTCCCCTGAGGCTACCCTTGCCAATTTGATTAATCCAGTCTATATGCATATTAAAATCACCCATTTTAAATTTTTTTTAAATAAATTTCGAATACCAATTATTTTTTGTCAATTAAGGGGCAATTTAGCGTGGCCAATCCACCTAACCTGCACATCTTTGTGTTGTGAGGCACACACGGGGAGAATGTGCAAACTCCACACGGACAGTGACCCAGGGCCGGGATTCGAACCTGGGTCCTCAGCGTCGCAGTCCCATAACACAAAGATATTCAAATCCCAGACGTGGTCTCCTTGTAAGCATGTCTCAATAATTGCCATCAAATCATACCCTTTGTCTGTTAACTCATTGATTTTATTGAAAATGCTTTGGACATTCAGGTACAAAGCCTTTAAGTTTGTTCTATTGTCACATTTCCCTACGCTTGTAAGATTCCTTGATGCAATATGACATTCACACGTTCTGTCCCTTTATTTTTTTTTCTATGTAAAATTTTTCCTTGTAAATGCTTAATAAACAACATGAAACATTTCAAACTCTTCAATAATAAAATGATCAAGGGCTCACTTGAGATTCCCTTCACCACAGCCAAATAGAAAAGCTGTGGTTCACTGGGCACTCTGTGAGATGGGATTCTATAATAATAATAATCTTTATTGTCACAGGTAGGCTTACATTGACGCTGCAATAAAGTTACTGTGAAAGCCCCTAGTCACCACATTCCGGCACCTGTTTGGGAGAATTCAGAATGTCCAATTCACCTAACAGCAGGTCTTTCGGGTCTTGTGGAGGAAACCGGAGCACCCGGAGGAAACCAACACAGACACAGGGAGAATGTGCAGACTCCACACAGACAGTGACCCAAGCCTGGAATCGAACCTGGGACCCTGGCGTTGTGAAGCAACTGTGCTGATTCTGCAAAGAGCAGCAGGGGTATATACCTCTTGGTGCTGTTAAGATAATGAGTATTCATGGCAGCAAATGTACTCAAGTAGGAACCTGTCACTCCCACACTGTTGGCTTCACTTTCCAGAACACGTTGTTGCGTACAGAACTTGCCCGACGGTATGCACAATTAAATGCTTGGTGCATTTTCTGGCCTGTCAGTAAACCTGCGGTCATTGTCGACAACAACAACTTGCATTTATATACCATTTGCATTTATGCATAAACATTCAAAGCACTGCCCAGGAATGTTATAGAAGTCTGCGGCACCCGTATCACTGAAAAGCTGGGTTTTTGTTTTATTTGTTCATGGGATGTGGGCGTCGCTGGCTAGGTCAGCATTTATTGGTAAGGAGTCAAATTTCATGGTCAGAATGCTTTAATTTAGATTTCTCGAGATTAGTCATCGTGAACTGCTTTCTGAAATTCACAGTACTAATCCAACATCCACATGGTGAGGGCTGACTCATCCATCTACAAACAAATAGGATGATGAGACTGCCAGAGAGATTGTTATGCTAAACCTTTATGAAAGCTTGCTTCAGCCTCAGGTGGAGCAGTGTGTCTAATTCTTGGCCCTGCACCTTTGGAATGCTATCAATGTCTTGGAGAGGGTCTAGAGCAGTTTTACTAGAATAGTAACAGGGATGAGGATCTTCAATGATGTCGAGACACCATCGAAGAGTTGATGTTGTTTTCCTCAGAGCACAGAAGATTAAAGTGTTTATAGCGGTGTTCAAAATTGGTTTTGATGGAGTAAATAAGGAAAAATTGTTTCCAGTGGCAGGAGGGTCGATAAGCAGGGAACGTAATTTAAAGTAATGGACTAAAGAAATAAATGGGAAATAGGGAGACATTTTTTAATGCAGCAAATTGTTATGATAAAGAATGCACTGTCTAAGAGGATGATGGGAAATAGATTCAATACTACCCCTCCAAAGAGAATTGGATAAATAATTGGAAAGGACATTTTTGCAGTGCTAGAGGTTAAGAACCAAGCTTTTTCCAAAGAGAAGGCTGAATTGCCTGTTTCTGGGCTGTATGATTCTACAAAGGAGTTAGATATCGGTGAATGCAAATAGTGATAGTGTAAACATAGATTGCGTTTGGTGATGTATTTGCTAACTGCACCTGACTGAGTGCTCAGTATAATAAGCATCTAAAGCTGCTTCAGAAATCATTTTCACCACCTCCACCTGTGGGATTGCCTGGCGGGATGGTTTGTAGAAGTTCTCCAATATTTAGCCCATTGATGGCATATTCGTCACTTGCCTGGATGAGTGCAGCTCCAACGACATTCAAGGAATTCAACAGCATCCAGGACAAAGCAGTCGGCCTGATCAGTTCCCCATTCACCACCTTAAACAATCACGTCCTCCATCACTGCAGTGTGCGCCACCTAGAAGATGCACTGCATCAACTCACCAAGGTTCCTTCAAGAGCACATTCCCACCTTGCAACTTCAATCAGCCAGAAGGACAAGAGTATCAGGTGCATGGGGATAGCCCCATTTGCAAATTCTCCTCTAAGTCACTCATCATCTTGACTTGGAACTACATAAACATACTGTCGCTGGATCAAAATCTGGGAACTCCCTTCCTAACAGCACTGTGGGTGTACCTACACCAAATGGTCTCTGGTGGTCCAAGAAGGCAGTTCACTACCACCTTTTAAAGGCAATTAGGAATGGATAATATAAATTAACCTTGCCACTGATAGCCGCATCCTAAGAATACATTTTTAAAAAAGTATGATCTTCCCAAGAAAGGAGACATTTGCAAGTCTGAATATTCGAAAGTAAATGGAGCAATGTGAAACAACAATTTGCATTTATCTAGAAGCTTTACCATCGGAAAAGATCCCAATGTGCTCCACAGGAGTACAATCAGACAAAAATCGAGACTGAGCCACATCAGGAGCTTTCAGAGTAAGTGAGCAAAAGCTTGGTCAAAGAGGGAGGTTTCAGCAGAGGCAGAGAGATGAAAGTCTTAGGGAAGAAATACCAGAGCTTAGGGCCTGCAGGCAGCTGAGTGTTGGGTCGTAGGTGTGAAGGATACGTGGATGCACAAGAGATCAGGTTAGATGATTGTAGACTTCTCGTGGGGAGGGCAGGGGAGGTTACAGAGTTAGGGAGTCCTAGGCAAGGATGTGAATTTAAAAAATGAGGCATTGATGGACTGGGGTTCAATGTAGGCCAATGAGCATAAGGGCGATAGGCGAATGATGTTTGGTGCAAATTAGACACAGGCAGACAGACTGAAGGTTCCAAAGAACAGCAAGCAATTAATAATTCATTTCAGAGCTGGCCGACAGCCTATCACTTAGAACATAGAACATATAGTGCAGAAGGAGGCCATTCAGCCCATCGAGTCTGCACCGATCCACTTTAAGCCCTCACTTCCACCCTATCACCATAACCCAATAACCCTTCCTAACCTTTTTGGACACTAAGGGCAATTTAGCATGTCCAATCCACCTGTGAAGCCACAGTGCTAACCACTGTGCTACCATGCTGCTTACAATCCCTGTTTACAATTCTGTTGGAAGCGAAGCTCATCGGGCGGAAAAATATCCATCTGCAAACTGTACCAGAGATGTGTTTTCCAATTTGAAACCAGTTCATGGAAAACACTGAGCCTTCCACAGGAAATGCAACTGCAGGTCTCAATTGTTTCAAATGTGGCAATCGCCCAACTGAGAGCGGAATAAAAATGAATGGGTCCATCAACATGTTTGTGCAATCATATGCCACTCTGCATGGAATTGGTTTATGAAGGTGGTGAGCACTGCTGCCTCACAGCGTCAGGGTCCCAGGTTCGATTCCCCGTTGGGTCGCTGTCTGTGCGGAGTCTGCACATTCTCCGTGTCTGCGTGGGTTTCCTCTGGGTGCTCCAGTTTCCACCCACAGTCCAAAACCATATAGGTGGATTGGTTGCATTAAATTACCCCTGCGAAGGGTTAATGGGCTAGGGTGGGGGAGTGCGCCTAGGTAGGTTGCTCTTTCAGAGGGTCGGTGTGGATTCGATGGGGCGAATGGCCTCCTTCTGAACTGTAGGAATTCCATGTGCCAGTGTAGCTTGTTTGGAAGCGTGCTTGCTTTAGAACCTTACAACAGACTAAAACACATAATCATAGTTCAGCATTTCTAACATTGTCTGAGTAGTGCTTTCAGTCAAGGCCTTTTTTGATGGCTTAGGTCAATAGCGAAGATCCCTTTGAGTATTTGGAAGAAGACAGAGTTTTCCTGCAATATAAACCAACTTTGCTCCCCGCCTGTGAGATGTTAGTGTGTGCAAGGTGATGCCTGTACTTGTCAATTCAACAGCAGTGCACCTCAAAAAATAACTCTTAAAAGCAAGTGCTTCCCTTTCCATTTCTCTCTGTTACTGGTACATTAAGGTACTTTTGCAATACTTTACTACCAAGGTTTCAATCTTTAATATGACATTTTAAACACAGACTCTTTGTCCCAAGGTCTATTTCAAAGAAGAACTGGGGTGTCGTCTTGGTAACCTGGCAATCTCTCAGCCAATATCAAGAAATGTATTAACATTTATCGCATTGCAGTCCGGTGTGATCCTGCTGAGCACAGGTTGGCTGCCTTGTTTGCCTCACACCATGGCACTTCATCACCACCTCATTTACCTTATCTCACCTGCCCTTCTCGACCTTGTGGCTGACAGTGCTCTTTCCTTGAGAGTTTGCAATGCATTTGTTTAAAAACTGAGTAAAAAGAACACGCAAAAAATGCAGACTCCGAGAAATTTGGGAGGCAAGTGCCTTTGGGTCTTCTGAAGCAATCGAAATAGGAAATAATTGCTTCTTCTCTGCATAACACAGATGAGTAAGTAGAGTTCTACAGAAGAAAAATAAGAATAGTCAGGAGCAATAACAGAACGTGGGCACTGATGTGGCGACTTGTGGAGGAGAAAGAAAAGAATATCTTAACCCTATTGCCTCTTGTAATTAACCCTCCGGTTGCTCTGTGGAATTGTGCAAATTATAAAAGTATCTTTTGTCACAATATCAAAGACTCAATTTGCCAAACCTCGAGGGTTGTTCTGAAGTCTCCCAGAATTAAAGGATAATTACGCAGACGCTCCGGCAAAGAATTGGAGCAGGAGCGAATAAAAGAAAGCATATGAACATCTTCTCTCAATAGAATTTTCTGCCACATCTCCTACATTACAGAAGTAATTTGACTGTGATGCCATGTTACACAATCTTATCAAGACATTATATCAAGACTGGGTAATGATTATTATTTTATTATGTGCTGTGTCAAATCCATCTACTATTAGGTGCACAATTATATAGAGTTGCATAGAATGTACGGTACAGCAAAAGGCTATTCCGCTAACAGGTCTATGCTGGTGTTTATGCTCCATATAATCCTCTCCTCATCGAACATTATCAATCTTTTAATTTATTGCATGCATTTATTTAGCTTTTCCCTCAATGCATCAGTGTCATAAACTTTAACTGCTCCTTGTCATAGCGAATTTCATGTTTAAAAAAAAAATTTAGAGTACCCAATTATTTTTTTTTCGATTTTTAAGGGACAGTTTAGCATGGCCAATCCACCTAACCTGCACATCTTGTGGGGGTGAAATGTCACATGTCAAGCTTGGAAGAGGTATTAAAGAGTTTCAGAGATGTGGGAGTCCACCTTAAATGTGAAAAATGTACCTTCCAGGTCACAGACTTCATGTGCCTGGGGTTCTGAGTCAAAGCCATGCATCTCTGTCCACACAAATTTAAAAATCAAAGCTGTAAGAGAGATCCCAGCACCCAGGAATGCAGCCGAGCAGAAATCTTTCCTGGGCACTACTATGGTAGTTTCATTGAAAACCTAGCCACGATATTGGTATCACTACACCAGTTACGAAGGAAACAATAACATTGGCAATGGTAGGAGCATCAGCAGGAAGATTTCCACTCAGTAAAACAAGCTCTGAAATCTTTGAACCTCTTAGTTCATTTAGACCCGGGGAAGCCAATTGTTCTCACATGTGACACGTTATCATATGGGATAGGGGCGGTTCTATCCCATAAGATGGAGGACGGATCAGAATGGTCAATTAGTTTTGCATCAAGGACCACCTCAGAAGCTGAGCGAAATGGATGGACACGGCCCTCATCTATGGTGTGAAAAACATTCCACGAATGTGTTTACAAATAGTGATTCGTCAAAACAGCTGACCTTAAGCCGCTATTGGGTCTTTTGAGGGAGGACAAGCCAATTGCTTCTGCCAGCGGACAGTTGGGTCTTGCTGCTAGCGGCCTACAACTATGCTTTCCAGCACAGGCCTGGCACTCAAATCTCTAATGCCAATGCATTGAGTCGACTCCCCTTGCCAAAGCAGGTGGCACCACCGCCAGTACCCCAAGAAATCACCTTGGCACTGAATTTCTTGGACAACTCGTCGGTGTTGCCCGGAGATATACGGAATTGGACTCAGCAAGACCTGGTATTATCCAAGGTGAAACAGGTGATACAAACAGATTAGCACCACGTGAAGTCTGAACAGTTGAGACCCTACTTAACCTGCAGGGATGAACTAACCTGCGAGGATGGAGTAATGCTTTGGGGCTCTCATGTCATCATCCCAACCCCAACAAAGGAACCCCTCTTACAAGAATTACACAGCGCCCATCCAGGGCAAGCAAAGATGAAGATGCTGGCTCACAGCTATATCTGCTGGCCGGGAATCGATAAAGCTATTAAAGAAGTGCTATGACAATGCATTCCCTGTCAAAGGGGCTATTTAGCACAGAGCTAAATCGCTGGCTTTGAAAGCAGACCAAGCAGGCCAGCAGCATGGTTCAATTCCCGAACAGGTGCTGGAATGTGGCGACTAGGGGCTTTTCACAGTAACTTCATTGAAGCCTACTCGTGACAATAAACGATTTTCATTTCATTTCATTTTCAAAGTCAGCAGTCATTACCTCCTCAGGCCAATTTCCATCCTTGGCAGTGGCCGAGAATGGCCATGGACCAGAGTACACATCAACTACACAGGCCATTTTTTGGGCAGGATGTTTCTTGTCTTGGTCGATGCTCATTCCAAATGGCTATCCATTCAAGAGGTGGGAGCCACAACCTTGGCAGTTTCGGTCGGCATCTTATACCAGGTATTCACCATACATGACTTATCAGAAGCCATTGTGTCTGATAATGGCTCCCCTTTTACTGACGATGATTTCCAATGCTTTGTTCAGTCAAACTGAATCCAGCATACCAGGACGACCCCATATCACCCTGCATCCAATAGGTTGGTGGAAAGGGCCGTACCCATACGCATGGGTTTCCTACGGGTGCTCCGGTATCCTCCCACATGTGCAGGTTAGGTGGATTGGACATGTTGAATTGCCCCTAAGTGTCCAAAAGGTTAGGTGGGGTGATGGGATTGGGTCATGGCATGGGCCTAAGCAGGGTATTCTTTCGAAGGGTCAGTGCAGACTCGATGGGTTGAATGGCCTCCTTCAGCACTGTAGAGATTCTACGATTTTAGATGGAGATGGCTGGGGGACTAAGGAGATTCATGAGGACTCAAAGGTCCCTGGATAGACTGACTCTGTGATAAACATTTTGCTATTATGTCTCTTGATCTTATAGATGGAATTGTCTGTAATTTACTTTGTAAAATGTAATAAGGGACTTAAGAGGGCAGGGATGTGATAATGCGGCCCCTTTAAGGGCGTGGACTTTGCGGTTCATGTGACCAGCTAAGGACCAATTGGGTGGGAGCACATGAACCCCAGAGCTGGAGAGTCAGGACCTATCCAGCATTGCTCTTTGCCTATCTCTGGTTGCCTTTGCTGACTGCTAATAAATCCCCTTTTAGTTGTTACTCGAAGTCTCCAGTGTGTCTTGAGCTAGCCACCACACTCATGGAAATGGAAGCCAATGTACACAACATGTCTTCCTTTTAACTCTAGTGTCACTCTGGAGAATCAGCACTGCACCAGATAAATGTAGCTTGTTCTTATTGTTCTGTACCTCTGCCTTTGCCCATGAACGTAGAGGAGGTAGCTTGATGTTCCTCGGAATTCGGAATGCACAATCCTGTGAACTGAGAGCAAATAACAGGAGTCACAGAGATAATCACGAATGCACATAACTTTAACCAGTTGAATAAAGCCCTCTCCATCATCCCTCAGGGAAAAGCAGTAGATGCTGCAAAAATAAAAGCAACTGGAAAATGAAATAAAGCAAGGATTTAGCTCGCCCATTCAAGCACATTATTGCTGATTTTCTGCTATAATATAAGCACCATTTCGAGGAATTAGTAATGACTGGGGAGTAATGCACAAGCCTCAAAACAATTTCCCAGCCAGTTATTATGATTCAACTCTTTATTAAGCTGGAAAGAGATTTTACTTTCCACCCGAGTGATGTTCAATGGCTGTACACAAAAAGTCTGTTTGATTTGGAGAGATGCTGTGGGGAAATTTCATCACAGTCTGTACATTGGTTCCCCAGTCACCCTGCCGGCAATGTTTAGCAGCAAGCAGGGATGCGCTTCTACCTTGGCAGATTATGCTGGACAGGAGAGCAGAGAAAACAGAGAAGATAATGGGCACAAAATCCCTCGGCACCGCTTGGCACTTCTGGTGGGGCCATTTTGGTGCCCCGTGCTTGGAAAGATGTTTGTGTCCCTGTGTGTGCTGGAATCCTCCAACCTTCTGCTGTCATGACAGCTGTACCAGATGACGCAACCCACTTCTTCCAAAGCTGGACCTCGCAGCTCCTTCCAATGTATTTGCTTATCATTCACCAGAGAACACTCACACAGCTGCAAGATGGGCTGCAGCACTAACCTTATTAAAAGGGCCAGGAACCCAACTTGTGGCGACATGATAGAAGGATCACCAAATGAGGACATACGGGATGAATTGACGTGCAAAAAAAGGGGCAAACACACAACTGGGAGTGTACCACAGACACCCAACCAGTCACGAGGAGATAGAAAGCAAGAAGAAATTCTGCTCGTTCGAAGTCTCTGGAAGCACGGTGTAGGGCGCTTTTGGAGGTGTGGTGGTGAGTTTGTGAATTTTTTCAGGGAGCTTTGCTGCCTTCTGACAAATGCTGCAAGAAGTATGGAGGCTGCAGCTGTAGTGCCTCTGGGTCTGCAGTACGACAGCGAGATGGTGCAGGAGCTGTGGAGAGGAGAAGCTCTGTCTGGTCTCGTCTACCAAATTGGAGCTGAACCCCTCAATGCTCCTCGACAGTGACAAGGGACTGTGTGACAGGCCGGCCAGTACCTGTACATCATCTCAGCGTGCACCCTCACCAGCATTTGTAAGCATTTCACCCTTTCAAGGAACTCGTGTCCCTTGTAATATGACCTCATCTGTGACCTCGCCTTCCAATGAGCTGGAATATAAACCAGTCTGGCTGCAGCCAAGTATTGCAGGGACCATAAAACATATAGTGCAGAAGGAGGCCACTTGGCCCATCGAGTCTGCATCGGTGAACCCCTCCAAACCTTTTTGAACACTAAGGGCAATTTATCATGGCCAATCCACCTAACCTGCATGACTTTGGACTGTGGGAGGAAACCGGAGCACCCGGAGGAAACCCACGCAGACACGGGGAGAATGTGCAGATGCCGCACAGCCAGTGACCCAGCAGGGAATTGAACCGGGACCCTGGAGCTGTGAAGCCACAGTGCTAATCACTTGTGCTACTGTACTGCCCTAACCATGTACTGATCCAACTCTGTACTCTACTCCAAGCTGCATGCTGGGCCAGTACCTGTGTTGGTGGCTGTGATTGTCAGATCAAGCTATCGAGCCTTTTCATTGGTACTGTACTGTTGCTCTATCTCCTTGTCCAGTGGTGTACAGTGGATGGATAGGTGACAACTCAGAATGTCTGAAGGTGGAAACTCAGAAGAGGGAGAATGGAGGATGAGGGAATGAGGTTGGGTTGGAAAGCAAAAGCTCCAGTGTTCCACCAGCGGCAACCTGCTCATCAAGACAGATAGCTGGATAAGGGTCATCTGGGAGTTAAGGGGTGTAAAACAGGAATATAACATCATCCCCCTTATGCTCAACAACAACAGATGCCTTGATTTTTCAGGGAGAGAGTTGTAGATTTCCACTGCTCTTTAAGTGAAGAAGTGTGCCCAGTAGAGCTGCTTCGTCCGAATACTGAAGGCAGTGAATCTGGTGAGTGAGGGAACACAGCACAGGGAGTGAAGTGGTGCTGTTCTGGTCTTTTACAAAACAAAGGGTGATCTGAATGAGAGCACGGGAGCTGGTGAGATCTGAGAGCTGAAGTCTACAGGTGTTAACAAGATGAACAGTAAGACTGTAGACTCACTGGCAGGGGGAGTAGCACAGACCTGGTTGATGATTGAGCAACCAAGGTGTTAAAGGAATGGAGACAGCCTCCAGCAAAAATCCTATGCAACCAAAACAACACCAGCTAAACAGCTGTGGTGACATTCCAACCAGGGATTGGGCTGATCGGTGAATAGCAGGTGAATAATCTCAAAATGATAGCCTGGGAAGTAAAGGCAGGGAACCAAAGCCCAGTGCAAAGCACATCCTGCACCATGTGGGAAACCATGGATGCTTCTCATGGCTTGGATGACCACGTACAGGAATAAATGCCACCATCTAGAGCAGCTCAAGCTGTGAGTTTGGGAGCTTTATCGGTGACTGTAATCACCACGGGACTTCATGGAAAGCACATTTCTGGAAGCGCTTACCCTGCAGTTTGGTAACATACAGGCAGAGGGGGACTGGGTGGTCACCAGAAAGACAAAGGAAAACCAGGCAGGCGGGGAGGGCAGGACCAACCCGCTTTCCAGACGGTATTCAGTTTTAAATACAGGTGAGAGTGATGGTTTACCCAGGGAATCCAGGCAAAACCAAGTCCTCGACACCATGAGTGGCTCAGCTGCCTGGACAGGAGGGAGAGAAGAGAGGGAGAGCAATATTAGGGGACTCTTTAGTGGGGGGAAAGAAAGAGGTTTTCTCTGACCACAGATGTGACTCCAGGATGGTATGTTGCTCCTTGGTGCCAGAGCCAAAGATGTCACTGAACGCCTGCAGGCCATTGTGAGGGGTAGAATGGTGAATAGCCCAAGGTTGTGGTCCATCGGCACCCATCACATAAGAGGAAAGAGAGCTGGCCTCCTGCAGGCAGAGTTTAGGGTGCTAGGAAAGAAAATGAAAAGTAATCTTCACCCCTGGTGCTAGTGGGCACATAAATAGGAAAGTAGAACTGGTGAATATGCGGTTGGAGGGATGGTGCAGGAGAGAGGGATTTTGATTCTTAAGGTATTGAGATAGCTTCTAGAAGATGTGGGACCTGTACAAGATGGACACGTTGTACCTCAACAGAGGTAGTACCACTATCCTCACGAGGAGTTTTTGATGGTCCTGGTTGGAAGAAACCTGCTCAGCCCAGCAGGGGGATGGAAACTCGAGAGTAGATTCAGAATGGAGGGTAAAACTGTTGCAAATGGAAGGCATAAAAATTATTAACCATCCTTAATAAACTGGAAAGTAGACAACGAAGGGGTCTGGCGGTGCTAAATCATAGAATCATAGAATTTACAGAAGGAGGCCATTCAGCCTATCGAGTCTGCACCGGCACTTGGAAAGAGCACCCTACCCAAGCCCACACGTCCACCCTGTCCCCGTAACCCCATCCCACCTTTTTGGACACTTAGGGCAATTTTGCATGGCCAATCCGCCTAATCTTTGGATTGTGGGAGGAAACCTACACAGACACGGGGAGAACGTGCAGACACTGTACAGACTGTGACCCAAGCCGGGAATCGAACCTGGGACCCTGGAGCTGTGAAGCAATTGTGCTAACCAATGTGCTACGTGATGTCCTAAATGTCTGTACTTCAATGCAAGAAGTCGGGGGAATAAGGAAGATGAGCTGACAGCACATGGGAGTTAATATTATAGCGATTACTGAGGTCTGACTGAAAGGAATGTGGGATGTGCAGCTCAATATTCCTGATTAGATGGTTTTTCAGATAGGGAGGGAGATAGAAAAAAGGACAGGGGCTCTTAATATTGATTGAAGAAACAACTGCAGCTGTGGGAGGAGGGGCGACATAGTAGAAGGATCACCAAATGAGGACATACAGGATGGATTGATGTACAAAAATGGGGCAAACACACAACTGGGAGTGTACCATAGACCCACAACCAGTCAGGAGGAGATAGAAGGCAATCTGTTGGCAAATCTCTGAGAAATGCAAATACAATAGGACAGTAATGGGGGAGGATTTCAAGAACCAGATTCATAACCTGGAATTTCCCCTCCGAACCAATCACCAGCCTGGCTGGGAAATATATCGCTGTTCCTTCACTGTGTCAAAATCCTGGAACTCCCTCGCGAACAGCATGGTGGGTCCACCGACACTACATGGACTGCAGCCTTTCAAGTAGGCAGCTCACCACTTTGTCAAGGGCAATTAGGGATGGACAACAAATGCTGGCCTAGCCAGAAATGCACAGATCCCTTGAATTCAGAAAAAAGAATATTAACTGGGATAGAATTCATGTGAAAGGCACGGAGAGAATAGACTTCTTAAGAACAATTCATTATCCAGAATGCAGAAAGTCCAAAAAATTCTGGGCGCGATTCTCCGCACCCGCGGAAAATCGCGAAGGTGGTGGTGAAAACGGCCGACTTTTGCGACAGCCCGACACGGCCCATTTCCCGAGGTATTCACGTCCGGGAAATGGGCTAGGATCGGGGCCGCGTCAATCACGTGCGCGATGACGGCGGAACGCGGCGACGCTACGAACACACCCAAGTAACGCCGCCCGACGCTGTAAAAGGGCGCGGGCGAGCACAGAAACTAGGCCAGGATGTCGGAGCTCAGGAGAGCAGCCCCGCGATTCGTTGAGGGTGACGTGGAGATGTTGCTCAAATCAATCGAGCAGAGTAGGTGCATCATCTGCCCGCATAGAGGGCATCGCCACCCTGCCAGCGCGGTGCGCCAGGCCTGGCATGAGGTGGCTGCTGCCATTAGTGCTGTGGGGCAGACCCCTCGCTCTGCAGACCAATGTCGGAAGAAGATGCACGACCTCACCAGGGCTGCCAGGGTAAGTGCCAAGAGGGTGCCCCCGGGTCACAACTATCCCTCCCCCCTTAACGTAATCACCCACCTCCCCCCCCCCCCCCCCCCCCCCGGCATGGGGGGTGGAGGGGGATTGGGGCAGAGTGAGTTGAGGATGGGTCACAAAGTAGTCACAGACCCAGCGCTCTGGCCCCCGTGGAGAGATGCAATGGTCTTATTACAACTTGACCCCCAAACTGTGCCAGTACCTGAACGGCCTGCTGATACCTGCCATATTGTAATGATATACCTATGCCCCCTCCCCCAACAGGACAAGACCGCTCACAACAACTGTGAGCGGAACAAGACTGGAGGGGGTTCGCCCATCCTGCGCCCCCTCACCACGTTTGAGCAGAGGGCACTGGACCTTGCTGGGGGATCTGCCACCCGGGAGATCGCGCAATGCGAGGTTGGTGGAGCTGTAACAAGTGAGACAACCCTGCATGACAAACAACCCCCCCCTCCCCCATCCTCTGTCCCTTCACACCCTGCCCACTGGGTCACCTCCCCTATCCTCTGTCCCGTCACACCCTGCCCACTGGGTCACCTCCCCCATCCTCTGTCCCTTCACACACCCTGCCCACTTGGACACCTCCCCATCCTCTGTCCCTTCACACACCCTGCCCACTTGGACACCTCCCCCATCCTCTGTCCCTTCACACCCTGGCCACTGGGACCGCCCAGCGCCCAGCCGAGCGAATCTAAATAACCCGTTTCATTCTCTTCCCTAGGACGTGATGCCGAACGACCAGGGCCGTCTGCCTCCAGGCAGACACAGGCATCTGCCCCCACCTCACCCAGGGCCGCACAAGAGAGGGTGCCCGATCAGCGGGGAGTCCCATCCTCCCCAACCGAACCTGTGGAGCAGGACGCCCAGAGGGCGGCGACAGAGCAAGAGAGAGAAATAGCCCGCGAACGCCCTGCGGCCTCTCAGCGGGCCGATGACATAGAGGAGGCGTGCACCCAAGACGACCTCAAGCTTGCGGCACAGCTATCTCCCACACCATCCACTATCCCAGAGACACTCACCCCGGTTGGCCTATTTAGTGATGAGGCTCCTGGGTCACAGTCTGGGTCGCACATCACAGCTGAGCAGGTACAGCAAGTGGAGGTCGGAGCAGCCGAGGGCCCGGACTGGCAGAGGCCAGGCCAGGCCCAGCATGCAGCTGGCTCCCAGACGTTTTCCGAGTTCCTGGACTTTCTCAACCCACCCGCACAGCCGATGCATCAAGAAACCCAGGGAAACAATGACGGGATGAGGGCTGTCTTCCAGACTCTGCAGACGCTGTTAGAGGAGTCGAACCGCGTCCACGAGCAGGGAGTGGTGCCGCTCATGGCAGCAACCCAGGCCGACACCGCACGGGTGGCATCCGCGGTGGAGGCAATGGGTCAGGTTATGCAAGGCGTTGGGCTTAATGTGCACGCGTCATCCTCGGCCCTGGACAGGGTTGCCCTCTCACAGGCAGCAATGCGCCAGAGCCAACACGACATTGCCGGCGCACTGCGGGCCTTGGCCGAGTCTCAGCAGGTCATGGCCCAGTCGCAGCACGCCATGGCACAGTCACAGCAGTCGATGGCACAGTCCCAAAAGTCGATGGCACAGTCCCAGCAGTCAGTCGCGGAGAGCATCAACCGCCTGACACATGTGCTGGATGGTGTCGTGCACTCACAGGTTGAGATCGCACAGTCCCTGGCGGGAATGTCTAACTCCCTGGACTCCGTCTCTGCAAACCTTCGGATCCTGGTGGATACCGTTGCAGGCCTCCAGGACTGGCAGCGCCAGGTGTCGGTGGCGCGACGGGGCACCTCCCCGCTCACACCTCTGTCCCAAAGTGAGGCCCAGGGGCCACCGGGCTCCCCGAGGGAGGAGGAGGTTTCGGGGCCCGTCCCATTAACTCCATCACGGGACGTCCCGGAATTCTCGGCCTCCCCCGTCCCATCCCTGGTGCATCGGGTGGGCAGCAGGCAGAGCAGGGTGGCACAACGTCAAACGAGACGCCCGCAGAGCAGCCTGGCCCATCAAGGCCGGGTCGCCCCAGGAATCACTTGCCGAAGGAGAAACGAGTCGAAGGGGGCGATTCGCAGCAGTCCTCCTCCACTCCTGCTGTATCATCTGGGGAATCACTTAGACGTAGTGGTAGGGCCCGTAAGGCAACAAAGAGAGACACTGAGTAAGTTGGCACGGGTGAAGGGCACAGTTTAGTTGTAGGGGCTAGGGCACCTGTAAATTTTTGTTCACATTAAACGCACTGTTCCACCTTACTTGTAATACCGTGTGATTGTTCCACAGCCACAGGAATCGTGACGGTGACCGAGTGTCGCTGGGGTTGACGAGCGATGAAACTTCGGTGCCGGGTGTGCAGTCCCTGCCCCTCCCCCCACCCCCTCTCACAGCTAGCCCACGCGGGCACGTGATGGAGTGTCAGTGACGATCTCAGCGGCCACCAAGGTGGATGGTTCAGCTATTGCCATGGGTCAGACTCTCTCTAACTATTCTGAGCTCACAGCTCATCGCAGAGCGGCCTGTCATCATTCCACATGGCACTGATCACACCCACTGACACAGCCATCAATGTTGTGCCATACCATCTGGACCCAGTGGTAAGGGTGATGTCGAAGTGGAGCAGTGTACACTGAGAGGGGGTGGGGGGTTGTGGTGGTGAAAGTTATGTGTTGACCCTCTGCACGACTAGCGATGCAGGTGGTGGTTTGGTGTTCAGCGGGGACGTTGCATACGGCGCGTGAACCGTGCTGCCACCAAGGCGTCGCGTGCCCGCCGTCCTCGCCGGGTCCGTCGTGCCGCCACCTTGACATCACCAACACCAAGGTCGTGTCTGCGTGCTGCGCCCGCCACTCCGCCAGCCTCCTCCTCCTCCTCCTCTTCCTCTGTACTGGCACCACTGCCATTTGCTTCTCCCTCCGCCTCCTGCAGCAGGTCATCTCCCCTCTGCATCGCAATGTTGTGCAGCGCACAGCAGACCACAACAATGCGAGCGACCCTGTCAGGTTGGTACTGCAGGGCCCCTCCGGAGCGGTCCAGGCACCTGAATCTCATCTTCAGGAGGCCAAGGCAGCGCTCCACCACACCCCTGGTTGCTGCATGGGCATCGTTGTATCGGGTTTCCGCATTGGTCTGAGGCCTCCGTATAGGCATCATCAGCCAAGACCTCAGCGGATAACCCCTGTCGCCTAGCAACCAGCCCCTCAGCTGGAGGGGGACGTCCCTCAAACATCGCAGGGATGAACGACTGCGCCAGTATGTAGGATTCATGCACACTCCCTGGGAACCTTGCACAGACGTTCATGATCCTCATGTGGGGGTCGCATACTACCTGGATATTCATGGAGTATGTCCCCCTCCTGTTTGTGAACACTGTCCCCTGCAGGCGGGCGCATGGGGACGTGAACACAATCGATTGCCCCCTGCACCATCGGTATCCCGGCCACCCTGGCAAATCCACGAGCTTGTGAGTCTTGAGTTGCTCGGTCCTCAGGAAAGGTGATGTAGCGATCGGCGATGGCATAGAGGGCGTCGGTCACATCCCGGATACACCTGTGCACCGATGACTGGGAGATCCCGGAGAGGTCCCGCTCGGAGACTGGAAGGAGCCGGTAGCATAGAAGTTAAGAGCGACCGTCACCTTGATGGCAACCGGGATCGCGTGTCCTCCCCCCGTTCCACGTGGGGCGAGGTGCGCCACGTGGTGACAGATATGTATCACCGCCTACTCAGCCGGAGTATCCTCCTGCAGATGATGTCCGTCATTGTTAGGAAAGAGATCTGGGCACGGTACACCCTCGGCCTTGGTCGTCGCCTCTGGCGCCGTGGCTGCACCCTCACTCTCTCCTCCTCCCCCTCCTCCCCCTCTCCCCCCATGCTGCTCGATGATTGGCAACTCCTCGGCCCTTCCCTCTGCTGCTGCAGCTGGCCCTGCATCCACTGCGGGTTGTGGCTGTGGATGCTGCTGCATCTCCAAATGCAGTGCAGCGGCCCCAACCACTGCGCAGAACATAGCCGTTCTGTTCGCAGACATTGTGCTAACCTACAGAAGGGTGGTGGGGGGTATAGAAACGAGACATGTTAGACGGAGGTTAGTCGATACCTCGGCAACCGCCTGCCACGGGATACCTGTGTGTCCCGGTGGCCTGGTCGCGCTGCTGACACGCGGGCAGCCTAACCCCTGGTCACTTTCTGCATCCAACGGGCAGTTAACTACGTCCTCTTCACCGGTGCGTCAGTGGCCTGTGGCCGGAAGCCACAGGGGAACCAGCGGCCGTGTCCTCGTGACCGGCACGCCATGGCATGGTGGCAGACATTTTGTAACGGGGTTGGACGGGTCACTCGCTCACTCTCTCCCTACCCCACCCACTCCCAGTCCCCCTCCGTCTCCCCCACTCCCCCCTCAGTCTCCCCCACTCCCCCTCCATCTCCCCCACTCCCCCCTCAGTCTCCCCCACTCCCCCCTCAGTCTCGCCCACTCCCCCCTCCATCTCCCCCACGCCCCCCTCAGTCTCCCCCACTCCCCCCCTCAGTCTCCCCCACTCCCCCCCTCAGTCTCCCCCACTCCCCCCTCCATCTCCCCCACTCCCCCCCTCAGTCTCCCCCACTCCCCCCTCAGTCTCCCCCACTCCCCCCCACTCTGGACCCCCCTCCCGTTCTCGGGGATGCCTTCCCCATTGTGGCCAGACTCCAGCAGTGCGCTGAGCGGTGCGCTCACCTAATCGAAGCTCTCGTCAGCCAGCACGACTGGTTGACGAACTTGAAAAGCAGGTGTGTTGGCCGGCGTGAAAACAGTGCGTGATGACGTCGGGACTTCGGCCCATCCGGGCCGGAGAATAGCGGGGGGCCAATAAGTAGCGATTCTGGTCGTGTCGGGGGCACGTTCGAGGCCTTTGCCGGGAATCCCGATGTGTAGTTTGTGCGGGGTTCGGAGAATAGTGGGAGGGTGTCGGACCTGCGTCGCCGTGAAAATTTGCCCGGATGGGCCGAAGTCCCGACGTCATCACGCAATGTTTTCACGCCGGCCAACACACCTGCTTTTCAAGTTTGTCAACCAGTCGTGCTATTCTCCGAACCAGCGTGAGTGCGGAGAATCGCGCCCTCTGGATTTAGTTTGTAGGGAATGAAGCTGGGCAGGTGGTGTCAGTTGTGGAGAACTTTGGGGGGGTATATGATCATAATTCAGTAATAATTAGGCCACAATTTTATGCATCGCAGATGGACGTGTGCCCGACCCAAAATTGCGCAAAGCCGCTCAAGAAGACCTTGAACACAGTTCCAAGTCACGCACACTCACACGATATTTTGGTTGGAGGGCCCAAGGGAGAGTTGGCTGCATGCCCACCAACAATTAAGCAGCTCGTTAAAGCCATTAAGAGTCCAATTGATTCGAATTTGAAGTTGCCCGTGACTGCTCCTGATTTTCAGGTTGACGCACAGGTGACGTGGTGGGTGGTCAATCCATTTTCACTGATCTGTCATTAAAGGACGGGATGAAAGGAGGCAGGAGCAAATGTTAAGCTGGTAGGAGCGAGTGATTTGGTACGGCATTAAAGTAGAGATTTGTGACCATTTTCCGTGCTTTCTTGTGAGGGTTTTGCATATTTTCCAGCCTCCCTGAGACCCTTTAGTCTTGTAAAATCCCTCTGAGAATCCCTTTGGCATCTACAGTGCATGGGTCAGTCCCATCTGTTCACCAGCAGATGGGTATTGTTTACTAAGAACAGGGCACCTCTTCTGAGGATGGAGAGAGGAGGCCAGGTCAACAGAAGCATCACCTCAGGGTCAGGCCTTTGCGAGGGGAGATGCAGGCAGAAGGTGTGCAGGGCTAACAAGGAGGGCAAGAATGACAGGCCCACAGAACGAGGCACTTGTACAGGCAGTGATCCAACTACCTCAAAATGACCGAGGTCCAGTGCCACAGGAAGCTCCGCCTCTCAAGGAAAATGGCCACTCCCTTATGCCAGATGATTGGACTGGAGATAGCCTCAAACTGTGTGGCTGGACACTGAATGCCTCTGGTTTTATGCTTTGTGGAGTCTCCCAGTCAGCTGTGCACAGCTGCATCAAGCTGGTGACTGACTCTGTTCAGCCGGGTAAAGACTTTCATCCATTTCAGGACGTCCCAGTTAGTACGTGGTGGAATTTACTTTGTTGCATCTAACATGCAATGTGTAACTTATAGTTTATATCTGACCATAACTTGCCTTTTAATTCGTATTTAATTTCTGTTAATTTTGGGTTTGATTATCACAGTAAAAGTTTGTAAAAGTGAAATCTCATCCAATTGTTTTCTCATTGGGGCCTTTTTTTTTTGCTATTCAGGGGGATCATAACAACAGTTCCAAGGTAACCTTCCAGCCCGTACATTCTGTGCCTCAGCAAGAAAAGGAATGTATCCTGTTAACCTTCTTAATCACCTTCCCTACCTGATCTACTACATTCAGGAATTTGAGGCCATCAATCCAAGATCCCTTGTTCCTCGACACTTCTCAGTTTCCTACCATTTATTATATATTCTCTTGTTTTGTCAGCCTTATTTTTACTATCCAGGATGAAAACCCAACTATTTTCAATTTACAAAACTATGAAGAAATGTGGTTGCTCCACAAGAGTGATAACCAAACGGCCATAAGACCATGAGACATAGGAGCAGAATTAGGCTATTCGCCCCATTGAGTCTGCTCTGCCATTCAATCATGGCTGATATTTTCTCATCCCCATTTTCCTGCCTTCTCCCCATAACCCCTGATCCCCTTATTAATCAAGAACCTATCTATCTCTGTCTTAAAGACATTCAATGATTTAGCCTCCACAGCCTTCTGCGGCAAAGAGTTCCACAGATTCACCACCCTCTGGCTGAAGAAATGCCCCCTCATCTGTGTTTTAAAATGTTGTCCCTTTAGTCTGAGATTGTGTCCTCTGGTTCTAGTTGTGGTGATTGTAGATCTGTGTAGATGCAATACAACTGAGCAAGCACTAGAGGGAGCACGGGAGAGCTATAAATACAGAGGAACAGGAAGTGAGGGCACACTTCACAGAAGGGGGAATTGGCAGCAAGACACAGGCAGGCAGCATTGAGGTAGCTGTAAGTTAAGAACTGAAGACAGAACAAACTCACAATAAAGCATCTACTCCAACTTTGAGACTACGAGCTTTATTAAGACACAAGGAACAACACACTAGTTTCTCCTCCAAGTGGAAACATCCTCTCCACATCCACTCTATCAAGGCCTCGCAGTATCCTGTAAGTTTCAATAAGATCCCCCATCATCCTCCTAAACTCCAACGAGTACAGACCCAGAGTCCACAACCGTTCCTCATACGACAAATTCTTCATTCCAGTGGCCAATAGGGATCTTTTATGTGAAAACAAACTTTAATTTAAACAGAGAATCAATCACATTAGCAACAAAGTAATAGCTTAGGGGCCTCACGGTAGCATGGTGGTTAGCATCAATGCTTCACAGCTCCAGGGTCCCAGGTTCGATTCCCGGCTGGGTCACTGTCTGTGTGGAGTCTGCACGTCCTCCCCGTGTGTGCGTGGGTTTCCTCCGGGTGCTCCGGTTTCCTCCCACAGTCCAAAGATGTGCAGGTTAGGTGGATTGGCCATGCTAAATTGCCCGTAGTGTAAGGTTAATGGGGGGATTGTTGGGTTACGGGTATACGGGTTACGTGGGTTTAAGTAGGGTGATCATTGCTCGGCACAACATCGAGGGCTGAAGGGCCTGTTCTGTGCTGTACTGTTCTATATTCTATATTCTCTGCAGTTAAACAGTTCTTAAATAAAAGGAAAAATTTTAACTTACTCCCTACACCTGCAACTATATATATTCCAATTAAGCATACCAATAGGAAGACCACTTATTAAATAAAGTTAACAAGCAGGTTTATCTGCTTTTCTCTGTGCCGAGATCTTAGAGGGAAATGTTCAGGAGCAAACTCAAGATACTTCTGTTCAACTGAAAATCCTATGGCAAAACTGAAACTACACTCAGACCTGACTCCTCCCCTGTATCAATTGGTTACATAATCTCTACCCTAAGCATAAGGAAAACTGCGGTCTCCTCCCACAAGATGTCGCATGACCTGGTTAGCCAGGACCAAAACACAATCCCTCAAATTATCTATACTCCAACAGGAGACCGAGGGGGGTTGTCCTGCCGGACTGCCTGCCCTTCATCCGTGGCTTTATTCACGCCCAGGCATCCCTGGAGAGGGAGCATGCAGTGTCGATGGGCAATCGCTGGGCCATCCGTGCCCAGTGGACACCGTAGGGTTTATATTGCTTTATCTCTTTATCTTTATGCTCTTTTAACACTATGATTTGATATTGATATTGATAGTGATAAGTTTCCATTGTTCTTTGTTATTGTTTGGCAGTGACCCTACCAGAAGCAGCCCCTTTTAATTTGTCCCTGAGTAAATTTCTGTTATTCTATTCAGTTGATTGGACCGTAAAATAAATCCTCCACAACCCAAAACAATATTCCATTAGCCTACTATCTGTAAATGAGTAAATGGTTAACATCCATGAATACCTCATCCTTACAACCCCTTAATCCCAGCTTTATCAGACATACTGGCTGCTTGCATCTTAAAACCGTTTTGTAATAACATTACTGCAACAAATATAAAATATAAAAAATTCTTACATTCACCACAGCACATTACTCAAATGCATTAACTTTGACTTCTCCGGATTGACCTTTGTTTTCCATTCGTCTACCCCACCCTGAACTTTGTTTGCCACTCTTCTACACTGTCCACCCACCACCGCACCCCCCCCCCCCCCCCCCCCCGATTCGTCCATGATATTATCCTGTAGTCTATAACTTTCTTCTTTATTATTAACCACACAACCAATTTTTGTCTCAGCTGCAAACTTCTTAATCAAATCCCCTGAATTCAAGTCCAAAGCATTGATACATTCCACAATAAGCAAGTTACCTCATACTGATTCCTGCAGACTGCTACTGGCCTTCCAGTCACAAAAAGACCCATCAACCATCATCTTTTGTTACCTGCCTCCAAGTCAATTTTGATCCCAGATTGACAGCAATGTGGTTGATTCTCAAGTGCCCTCTCAAATGGCTAGGCAAGTTACACAGTTCAGGGCAATTTGGGATGAGCAATAAATGCGCAGCCAGCGATACCCACATCCCATGAACGAACAAAGAAATGTGCCCTCACCACAGTACAATCCCTATTACCCAGACACGCTATAGCTGACATAGAACATAGAACAGTACAGCACAGAACAGGCCCTTCGGCCCTCGATGTTGTGCCGAGCAATGATCACCCTACTCAAACCCACGTATCCACCCCATACCCGTAACCCAACAACCCCTCCCAACCTCACTTTTTTAGGACACTACGGGCAATTTAGCATGGCCAATCCACCTAACCCGCACATCTTTGGACTGTGGGAGGAAACCGGAGCACCCGGAGGAAACCCACGCACACACGGAGAGGACGTGCAGACTCCGCACAGACAGTGACCCAGCCGGGAATCGAACCTGGGACCCTGTGAAGCATTTATGCTAACCACCATGCTACCGTGCTGCCCAAACGTAAGTACCTGTATCTGCGCTGGTGCTTGGTACTGAGAGCGGATGTGACGGTGCATCACTCAGAGACACAGGTTCAGGTATTGGGAGGAGGGGGGTAGGGATGGGCAGCAGGTATCAGGCTCAGTTGCACTTCTGTAGGGCACAAAGAAAATGGCATAGAGAATGTCCTCAGTAACTGACTGTGCAAGCACGCCAGTCACTTTCCTCAAAAGGCACTTGCCTCAATTAGGCTTTCAGAACGGCCAAACTATGGGGTCTCTGGATGTGGCCTTTAAAGTAGCTTTGGAACAACCTAACCCTTCCCACACATTCCCCACTCTCTCCTCTGCCCACTTAGCCCTTACCATCCTCCAACACCCCTGCCGTGTCAACCACTGCTCCCCATTCACCCTCAAGGTCCGGGACTTCCTCATGAATTTGGGGACTATGTTGAGTTTGGACACTCTGCCACTGGTACCTGGGCACTCCTGTGATGTATGGCCTCTCCTCTCCTGAGTGTGAACAAGTGTTCCAATTGATGAAGCTTTCTCTGACAAGACCATTCCAGCCTCATAAGCCTCCCAACTGAATGCTCAGCCAGAAGTGCCTGTGAAACTCTGATTCCTCACCTTTCCATACACTGAAGGAGCAGGGTCCCAGCTCCAGCCATGGAATTCAAAGGGAAATGTTCCTTTTGGAACTATGCATCTCTAACCCCTAAGCGCACCGATTGATGGCGACCCTCAACATTTATGTTAAGCGCCATGTCAAGTTGGTGTTCACCCTTGTGGAGTGCAGTAGATCATTGAAGTGCTTCCAGCACACCATATCATGCCCGCTCACCAGCACTGCCAGCCGTATAGCGGGGGCCGAGTGATCGTCAACATTGGCAGCTCGCCTGCAGTGCCCACCTGGTGGGAAGGCCACCTGAAGGATCACTTCCAAATCTGCCTGGTCCAGCTCCAAGGTCCTTCCTCCCATCCTTGCAGCCTTCTTACAGCTAGCTGGCCCACTTTCATTCTTCTCCATGGGTTGCCCATTGACCCAACGCCTGCCAAGATCCCACCCTCACCCCCGCAGTCAGCGTGAGACCTATGTCCGGCCACGATTCACACTGGTCAGCCCTTCATTATCCAACTAGTGTGAAATTTGGGTCAGGCTGCAATTGCCGACCGTCGTGGATATCACTTCCAATCCTGAATACCGTGTGCATCTGGCAAGCCGTAAATTTCAGACTTTAGGGTACTTTCAGAATAGGACAGAAATAGAAAGGGAGGTGGTACAGTCCCTGTGCTCGACCCTGGTCGAGATAACAGCGGGACTCCAGGACAGGCAGAGCTTGGTGGCGGGGAGCCTCAGGGGAAAGCTCCGCTCGCAACCCCACCCCATGGATCAGCCCGGTGGCCACTGGGCATCCTGAGGGAGGAGGATGTCCCAGCGCCATGCTGGAGGAGCTTTCCTGGGTGGTTCAGGCCGCAAACACAGGATGCTGAAGCACAGTACGATCATGCTCCTGGTCGCTGCATAGGTGTCATTATAACGGTTCTCCACTTCAGTCTGTGGACACTGGATAGGCGTCATCAGCCACAACCGCAGCAGAGAACACCTGTCGTCCAGGAGCCAACCCCCAGCCGGGAGTGCGCTTCAAAAAGGCCAGGAATCGTCGAGTGTGCCAGGATGAAGGCGTCGTGCACATTGCCCAGTATTAGGCACAGACGTGCATGATGCGCATCTGATGGTCACACACCAGCTGCACGCTCATTGAGTGGAACCCCTTTCAGTTTGTGTAGAGCGGCCTGTCCTTTGCAGGTGCCCGTAAGGCAGCATGTATCCCGTCGATCACCCCCTGGACCCGGGGCATCTGGGCAATGGCAGCGGACCTTGCTGCCCGGGCATCCTGACAGGCTCAGTCCACATTGAAGTGAATGTATTGTGTCGACTGGGCATTTAGAGCCTCCGTAACAGTGCGGATGCGCCTGTGCACTGAGCTCTGTGAGATTCCGAATAGGTCCCCACTGGGCACCTGGTCGGAGCCGTGAAGTAATCGTTCAGGGCGTCCATCGCCTTGATGGCCACTTGGAGTGGGTGTCGTTCCCCCATTCCCCGCGGTGCCAGGTGTGCCATGATCTGGCAGATATGTCACACTGTCCCCCTGCTCAGCCAGAGTCTTCTACGGCATGCCCAGTCTGGCTGATCCTTGAATGACAGGCACTATCAGTGCACATGAAGCCTAATGTGATGTCTCCTTTGCGCCTCCCCCTCCTTCTCGTCCTCCTCAACCTGATAGTCTGCCGGCTCTCCATCCTCAGCAGCTGCCTCCTGGTACTCAAAGGCAAGCTCCACATTTGCCACTTCCTCCTTCTCCACTCTGTAGGGGCTACTGTGGGTGTTGTCCTTATGTGGGCAACGAGATGCCCTGCTGGCAGTTGGTGGCTGGTTGGGGGAGGGTACGGCAGAGGGTGGGGTGCAGGTGTGAGGGCTGCGATGCAGGGGTGGTGGGGTTGGTGTGTGAGGGTTGGCATTCAGGAGTGGTGGGGTGGAAGTTGGGTGCTGGGGGTGGGGCACCCATAAGGCCGGTGCCACACTGCAGAACAGGGGCCAAGGTGGGTGGTCAGTGGGCTACAGCAAGATGACTGCATTGCAGGCCGCTGCAATGGCGGTCTGTGTCTGGACACCACCCCAGTCCTGTGGAGGGTCACCCGGCCACACGGTCCTTCCATCCCATCACCCCCCCCGGCCCTGCCAGGGCTGCCCCCACCACCTCAATCAGCCTGACCAGAGTCAAGACCGGCAGCCCACGTTTGCACCTCTCCATGTCCTACTCCTCTCTCTCGCCCTCTTCTGCTACCACAGTCCTGTTCCTCGATTTGTAAAAGCACAAGTGAATTCTTCGTCATCGGTAATTCGCCCTGGTGGATACGGAGAATCATGTAGGCCCCAGAGAATACCGGATCAGGCCCACTACCTATTTGCCAATAGTGTTTACTGTACGTGTGGAGTGGAACACATTGACGCCGCTATCGAGGCACCGGTGAATTTTCGATTTGGCAACAAAACCGATTCTACGCCCAATTCTGTTTCGCGATTCCGACGTCAGCCGACAGAGATTCCTATTCGAAAAGTTTGGAAACTCCATAGTTTCCATCACATTGTGCAAATCTCGATTTAGGCCGCAGCTCGAATACTGCGCGCCATTCAGGCTACCAAATCATAGGAGATGTGATTGCACTAAAGAGAGTACAGAGGTGATTTACCAAGATGTTGCCTGGACTGGGGAATCTTAGTTATCAGGAAGGTTTAAATGAGCTAGGGTTATTTCTTTGGAATAGAGAAGGCTAAGAGATGACCTAATTGAAGTGTATAAATTATGAGGGGCCTCTGAGCAGCTAGGAACATCCTTATTTCCCTTGCTCAAAGCATCCATAACCACGAGTCATAGATTTTGGGTAAGAAGTAGAGGGTTTAGAGGGGAAATGAGTGGAAAATCTTTTGCTCTGATGATGGTGGAGATAGAACATAGAACATAGAACTCTACAGTGCAGTACGGGCCCTTCGGCCCTCGATGTTGCGCCGACCTGTGAAACCATCTGAAGCCTATCTGACCTACACTATTCCATTTTCATCCATATGTCTATCCAGTGACCACTTAAATGCCCTTAAAGTTGGCGAGTCTACTACTATTGCAGGCAGGGCGTTCCACACCCCTACTACTCTCTGAGTAAAGAAACTGCCTCTGACATCTGTCCTATATCTATCACCCCTCAATTTAAAGCTATGTCCCCTCGTGTTGGTCATCACCATCCGAGGAAAAAGACTCTCACTGTCCACCCTATCTAACCCTCTGACTATCTTATATGTCTCTATCAAGTCACCTCTCAGCCTTCTCCTCTCTAACGAAAACAACCTCAATTCCCTGAGCCTGTCCTCGTAAGACCTTCCCTCCATACCAGACAATATCCTAGTAAATCTCCTCTGAACCCTTTCCAAAGCTTCCACATCCTTCCTATAATGTGGTGACCAGAACTGCACGCAGTACTCCAGGTGTGGCCGCACCAGAGTTATGTACAGCTGCAGCATGACCTTGTGGTTCCGAAACTCAATCCCCCTGCTTATAAAGGCTAGCACACTATATGCCTTCTTAACAGCCCTATTAACCTGGGTGGCAACTTTCAGGGATTTATGTACCTGGATGCCGAGATCTCTCTGTTCATCTGCACTACCAAGAATCTTGCCATTAGCCAGTACTCTGCATTCCTGTTACTCCTTCCAAAGTGAACCACCTCACACTTTTCCGCATTAAACTCCATCTGCTACCTCTCAGCCCAGCTCTGCAGCTTATCTATGTCCCTCTGTATCCTATAACATCCTTCAGCACTATCCACAACTCCACCAACCTTCGTGTCATCTGCAAATTTACTAACCCATCCTTCTACACCCTCTTCTAGGTCATTTATAAAAATGACAAACAGCAGTGGCCCCAAAACAGATCCTTGCGGTACACCACTAGTAACTGAACTCCAGGATGAACATTTGCCATCAACCACCACCCTCTGTCTTCTTTCAGCTAGCCAATTACTGATCCAAACCACTAAATCACCTTCAATTCCATACTTCCTTATTTTCTGCAATAGCCTACCGTGGGGAACCTTATCAAACGCCTTACTGAAATCCATATACACCACATCAACAGCTTTACCCTGATCCATCTGTTTGGTCACCTTCTCAAAAAACTCAATAAGGTTTGTGAGACATGACCTACCCTTCACAAAACCGTGTTGAGTATCGCTAATCAACTTGTTCTTTTCAAGATGATTATAAACCCTATCTCTTATAACCTTTTCCAACATTTTACCCACAACCGAAGTAAGGCTCACAGGTCTATAATTACCAGGGTTGTCTCTACTCCCCTTCTTGAACAAGGGGACAACATTTGCTATCCTCCAGTCTTCCGGCACTATTCCTGTCGACAAACACAACATAAAGATCAAGGACAAAGGCTCTGCAATATCCTCCCTGGCTTCCCAGAGAATCCTAGGATAAATCCCATCTGGCCCAGGGGACTTATCTATTTTGACATTTTCTAAAATTGCTAACACCTCCTCCTTTTGAACCTCAATTCCATCTAGCCTGGTCGACTGAACCTGAGTGTTCTCCTCGACAACATTGTCTTTCTCCAGTGTAAACACTGACGAAAAATATCCATTTAATGCTTCCCCTATCTCCTCTGATTCCACACACAACTTTCCACTACTATCCTTGATTGGCTCTAATCTTACTCTAGTCATTCTTTTGTTCCTGATATACCTATAGAAAGCCTTAGGGTTTTCCTTGATCCTACCCGCCAATTACTTTTCGTGTCCTCTCCTCGCTCTTCTTAACTCTCCCTTTAGGTCCTTCCTGGCTAACTTGTAACTCTCAAGTGCCCTAACTGAGCCTTCATGTCTCATCCTAACATAAGCCTTCTTCTTCCTCTTGACAAGTGCTTCAACTTCCTTAGTAAACCACGGTTCCCTTGCTCGACAACTTCCTCCCTGCCTGACGGTACATACTTATCAAGGACACGCAGTAGCTGTTCCTTGAAAAAGCTCCACATTTCGATTGTACCCATCCCCTGCAGTTTCCTTCCCCATCCTATACATCCTAAATCTTGCCGAATAGCATCATAATTGCCTTTCCCCCAGCTATAATTCTTGCCTTGCGGTATATACCTATTCCTGCCCATTGCTAAAGTAAACATAACCGAGTTGTGATCACTATCACCAAAGTGCTCTCCTACATCTAAATCTAACACCTGGCCGGGTTCATTACCCAGTACCAAATCCAATGTGGCCTCGCCCCTTGTTGGCCTGTCTACATACTGGGTCAGAAAACCCTCCTGCACACACTGCACAAAAACTGACCCATCTATAGTACTCGAACTATAGTATTTCCAGTCAATATTTGGAAAGTTAAAGTCCCCCATAACAGCTACCCTGTTACTCTCGCTCCTGTCAAGAATCATCTTTGCAATCCTTTCCTCTACATCTCTGGAACTATTCGGAGGTCTATAGACAACTCCCAACAGGGTGACCTCTCCTCTACTGTTCCTAACCTCGGCCCATACTGCCTCAGTAGACGAGTCCTCAAGCGTCCTTTCTACCGCCGTAATACTTTCCTTGATTAACAATGCCACCCCCCCCCCCCCCCCCCCCCCCCCCCCTTTTACAATCTTCTCTGTTCTTACAGAAACATCTAAATCCTGGAACCTGCAACAACCATTCCTGTCCCTGCTCTACCCATGTCTCCGAAATCGCCACAACATCGAGATCCCAGGTACCAACCCATGCTGCAAGCTCACCCACCTTATTCCGGATGCTCCTGGCGTTGAAGTAGACACACTTCAAACCAGCGTCCTGCTTGCCGGTGCCCTCTTTCGAACTTTTAACCCTATCCCTGACCTCACTACTCTCAATATCCTGTACACTGGGACTACAAATTAGGTTCCCATCCCCCTGCTGAATTAGTTTAAACCCCCCCGAAGAGCACTAGCAAATCTCCCCCCCAGGATATTGGTACCCCTCTGGTTCAGGTGAAGACCATCCTGTTTGTAGAGGTCCCACCGACCCCAGAATGAGCCCCAATTATCCAGGAAACCAAAACCCTCCCTCCTGCACCATCCCTGTAGCCACGTGTTCAACTCCTCTCTCTCCTTATTTCTCACTTCGCTAGCATGTGGCATGGGTAACAACCCAGAGATAACAACTCTGTTTGTTCTAGCTCTCAGCTTCCACCCTAGCTCCCTGAATTTCTGTCTCAAATCCCCATCTCTCTTCCTACCTATGTCGTTGGTACCTATGTGGACCACGACTTGGGGCTGCTCCCCCTCCCCCTTAAGGATCCCAAAAACACGATCAGAGACATCACGAACCCTGGCACCTGGGAGGCAACACACCAACCGTGAGTCTCTTTCGTTCCCACAGAACCTCCTGTCTGTTCCTCTAACTATGGAGTCCCCAATGACAAGTGCTCTGTTCCTCTTCTCCCTTCCCTTCTGAGCAACAGGGACAGACTCTGTGCCAGAGACCTGCACCCTATTGCTTACCCCTGGTAAGTCGTCCCCCGCAACAGTATCCAAAACGGTATACTTGTTATAGAGGGGAACGAAGGGGATCCCTGCACTGCCTGCCGGTTCCCTCTCCCTCCCCTGACGGAAACCCATCTACTTTCTTCTTTTACCTGAGGTGTGACTACCTCCCTATAACTCCTCTCAATAACCTCCTCCGCCTCCCGAATGATCCGAAGTTCATCCAGCTCCAGCTCCAGGTCCCTAATGCGGCTCTCGAGGAGCTGGAGTTGGGTGCACTTCCCGCAGATGTAGTCAGAAGGGACACTCGAGATGACCCTTTCCTCCCACATTCTGCAGGAGGAACATTCAACTGCCCTAGCCTCCATTCCCACTGAACTAACTTCCCAACTACTGAAAAATAAAAATAAAAAACTTGTTAGTTTAGCAATCCAAGGGACAGAGCTTTTTTTTTTGGTTAGAGGAGGAGGATGGGTGGGAGACACTACATAAGTAGTGTTTCGGGTAAAGCTGTCACTCGAGAACAGCCCCTTCACAAACCACCTTCAACTTACGCTGACCGCACTGCACGTATGCAAATCTCCCCGGAACAGCCAATCAGAAGCTCTGCTCTGCTGCCCTCTGCTGGATGCTCGCCTTCCGTCGAACTCCTCGGGTCACTGATGCAGGTGCACCTTCAACTTACGCTGACCGCACTGCACGTATGCAAATCTCCCCGGAACAGCCAATCAGAAGCTCTGCTCTGCTGCCCTCTGCTGGATGCTCGCCTTCCGTCGAACTCCTCGGGTCACTGATGCAGGTGCACCTTCAACTTACGCTGACCGCACTGCACATATGCAAATCTCCCCGGAACAGCCAATCAGAAGCTCTGCTCTGCTGCCCTCTGCTGGATGCTCGCCTTCCGTCGAACTCCTCGGGTCACTGATGCAGGTGCACCTTCAACTTACGCTGACCGCACTGCACATATGCAAATCTCCCCGGAACAGCCAATCAGAAGCTCTGCTCTGCTGCCCTCTGCTGGACGATGAGGAACCCATTGCCTGCGAGGATGGTTGGGACCGAAGCCCTCATCTTATTTAAGGAGTACTTGGATATGAACATCAAGAGCCATAACAAAGAACAAAGAGTTCAACGATAAGTACAGCACAGAACAGTCCCTTCAACTCCAAGCCTGTGCCGATCATGGGGCGAAATTCTCCCACCGGGAGACAAAGTGCCGACGCCAGAGTGAAAACCGGAGTGTTTCACGCCAGCGTCGGAGGCTGCTCCTCGCCCCCTATTCTCCCACCCCCAGGGGGCTAGGAGCGGCGCTACATCAATTACGCACCGGGCCTTGGCGCGACATCACCTGCGCATGCGCTGTTGCCGTCCACCCCGCGGGTGCCCCGCAAGACATGGAGGATTGATCTTGCGGGGCGGCGGAGGAAAAGAGTGCGTCCTTTAGAGACGCCGGCCCGCCGATTGGTGGGCACCAATCGCGGGCCAGACCCTACGCCATGGTGCTCGATCCACCCTGCCCCCCCCACAGGCCGCACATGCAGTGTTTGCGTGCTGTTCACGCCAGCAGCGACCAGGTATGGTTGGCGCCGGCGTGAACCCGTCGTGTTGGGCAGGCCGCTTGGCCCATCCGGGCCGGAGTATCGCCGCTCGCCTGCTACAAATGGCGAGCGGCGATTCTCCGAGAGGCAGTCGTGAAACACGGCATGCCGTTTTGGGGGGGGGGGGGCGGGAGAATCACGTGCGGATGCCAGGGCGGCGTGGCGGGAATCGCCCAGCACTTCCGCAATTCTCTCACCCGGTGTGGGGGTCGGAGAATTGCGCCCCATGTCGCAACTAAAAAAAACCTTCCTTCTGCCCTCCATATCCCTCTATTTCCTCCCTATTCATGTATTAATCCAGATGCCTCTTTAATGTTGCTAATGTACCTGCTTCTACCACAAGGTAGCACAATGGTTAGCACAGTTGCTTTATAGCTCCAGGGTCCCAGGTTCGATTCCGGCTTGGGTCACTGTCTGTGTGGAGTCTGAACGATCTCCCCCTGTCTGCGTGGGTTTCCTCCGGGTGCTCCGGTTTACTCCCACGGCAAAGATGTGCAAGGTAGGTGGATTGGCCATGATAAATTGCAAAAAGGTTAGGTGGGGTTTTGGGGATAGGTTGGAGGCTTAGGGTGCTCTTTCCAAGGGCCAGTGCAGACTTGAAGGGCTGAATGGCCGCTTGTACTATAAATTCTATGATCCTCTGGCAGCGCATTCCAGGCACCCACCTCTCTGCGTGAAAAACGTACCCTGAAAATCTCCCTTAAATGTTCCCCCTCTCACCTTGAACCTGTGCTCCCTTGTAATTGACACTTTCACCCTTGGAAAAAGCCTCTGACTATCCACCCTGTCTATGCCTCTCATAATTTTGTAGACCTCTATCAGGTCTCCCCTCAGCCTCCGTCTTTCCAGTGAAAACAATCCCAGTTTATTCTCCTCATTACTCCTCATAGCCAACACCCTTGAGACCAGGAAACATCCTGGTGAACCTTCTTTGCAATCTCTCCAAAGCTTCCACATGCTTCTGATAATGTGGTGATAACCTCCAAGGCTATGGACCAAGATTGGAAATTGAGATTGGTTTGGGTGGCTAATGGCCAGCCGGCATGGACAGGATGGGACCAATGGCCTCCTACTGTCCAGTCAATTTCTATGATTTTGATCCTATGATGCAAATGTCGTCCTGCAAAGGTAGCTGTAATTTTAAGGTTATACCTCACCTTGTTCTGGGCTGGCCCTCAAGAGGGAATCATTTCTCTCTGTCTACCTTATAAAATTTTCAATTGTTTTAAAAACATCAATCAGACCACCTTTAATTGTTTATATTCAAAAAACCAATGTAAACTCCAGCCACCTTTGTAACTATCCACCCACTCTATGGACAGAAAGATATCTGACAGAGTGCAGAGCTGTGAATAATATATTCCTGAGTGATATCAAACCCGACAAGGTAAATTTCAGGAAGTAACTTTTATTTTTACAGATCAAATCAATAAAATTGTACTGACATTCAAACAATGGAAGCCTATTCGGTTCCATTAGTGTCCCATTATGCTTGCTCACATTGCATGTGTGTTTTTCCACAGATTGAAGGAGACATTTCACGTGTTTGCTCAGTGGGCCACTCGCCGGGATCGAAGACCATAATAATAAAAGTTGCCCTTCTACGTTTATCTGGGAATGAAACAGCATGTATCACGGAAACCACCCGCAAAACCCATTTTGTTGATGGAGTGAGCAAGACATCGAGAACTCCCTCATGGACTTGGTAAGCGCTTCTGGAGAATCATGTTCCTCTTTGCAACATATCCCATTGCGACTCCTCAAAATAACACCATCAACCGTACATGGTAACGTGTTTGCTGCTTCCTTCTCTGACAGCCCATAGATCATCCTAAGTACCGAACAGAGTTAGATCATTTTACATAGGTTTTGCTTTTACACAGGCCGACTGGTGAGTTCAAGTTCCACTCCAAAGATTTGAGCTAAAAATCTAGGCTAACACTCCAGTGCAGTAATGAACTATGGCAGTGCTGCACATTCACAGGTGCCATCTTTTGGATGGGGTGTTAAACCGAGGCTCTGTCTGCCCCCTCATTAGATGTAAAAGACACACACTGCCATCCCAAAGAAGTTCTCCTCGCGTCCCAGCAAACATTTATCCCTCAAACAGATGACTTGGCGATTTATCTCATTGTTCGGCAAAAGTTCGGCACAACATCGTGGGCCGAAGGGCCTGTTCTGTGCTGTATTTCTCTATCTCTATCTATCTCTATTGCTGTTTATGGTGCTGGAAGCACATTGGCTGCCATGTTTCCTGTAGCCATGCTGGCCACGCAAAATGGACACTGAGCTAAACTAAAATGGAAGACAGCAGGGAAAGCCTGTTTAGTGAGAACAGACAGCCTGCTCTCAACTAATTAGCATTTTGCAAGCAGCAAACCAGTTTTCTGGCCAGGTGCAGATCTCCAAGCCAAAGGTGTTAATGGCAAAGCGCTTAACATTCTGATGAGGCAGCCCAGATCCAGGCACACACAATGGCAACATTTCCATCTCAATGTAGCACTTAATTGGTGGAGCAGACAGGATGGCACCAGAGTAAAGAATATCGAAACCACCCCCCAACATCGAGGGAAGCCCCCGCATTGGAGGATTTCGAAGGTAGCCGTTTGGAAACGTTCCAATCGGTACCGAAAGGTAGAGCCCGCCTAGAAGGGGGCAAGGACATTAGAGAGGGGTATAAAAGCAAATTCCCCACAGAGCCCGGTCTGTTAAACTCGTGCTCCGGCTCTGACTGACATCTTGCATCCTGACTCCAGCCGTTGAGCACCAGCCGCCGAAACCGTAAGTTCAACGCTCGCTACGCGATCCAAGCCCACTAGACTCCCAAGTACCAGAACGCTTGCTGAAGGCTGCAGTACAAGACCAGGACGAAGGCCTCGTTCTCTGACCTTGCCTGTTCCTGTTAGATAAGTATTCTGTTCACTTAAAGTTTAGTTATAGCTTAGTCTCTTAGTGTGTGCATGAGTATTTATTATAACTGTATAATAAATATTGATCGTTTGAACTTTACTAATCGGTGTATCGTCTTTATTACTTTGAATTTGACCTTGGAATACTTGTGACGTTGAGGAACTGTGTTTAGTGCAACATTTAGTGGCGACATCCGCCGGGACCCTGTTGTAAGTGGAAACACCACAGTGTCCAGGACCCTGAAATTTGAATTAGAACTCCAAATTGCAGAGAAAGAAAGAGATCACAAGTATTCAAGGTGTTCAAAATAATAAGCGAAATTCGGAAGTGTGTTTAGTGCATGCGTACTAACAGGGCTGTAAGGTAAAACTGAAAGCTTTTTGTTGCGACAAACTTTCGGTAGTTTTGTGATCGGAAAATAGCGTAAGCCGTACCCTTTTCTCGAAACACCACCCCAGCAACCCCCTGTTCCAAATTATACAAAGAGAGTCAGAGGAAATGGCCATGCAGGCAATGGAACGTCTGATGGATCCAGCAAAGTTTGTGGTCGCAGCGACCAGCAGCAGTAGCAGGGTAGGCCAGTGTCCCACGTGGGAGCTGGAACTCCGCAAATATTTACAAGGAAAGGGATGGCCCCTTTGGAAAGAGTTTTGTGCAAATGAGGAGACAGGTCCCGGGAGTATAGGTCATACTTGGTGGGAGAACCTCTCTCAAATACACAAAAAGAACCTAGGTAAAGCACGCAAGCCGATGGCGATTGTGTCCTGTTTGGCACAGTTGCGAGGCGCAGAGGAGGTCATCAGGACGCTCCGGACAGATTTAGAAGAGAGGAATAGGATGAGTAAGGTCGATGTCAGGGACATCGAGAGAGAAAACCTGGAATTAAAAGGGAAGTTGGCAGAGAAAGATAGAGAGGTGGATGATGCCAAAAGGGCTCATCAGTCTTGTCTAGCTCATCTGAGCAGTTCCCAGACCCAGTATGAGAAAGCCTATCAGGACGTGCAACGTGCCGTTCTGATAAGACAGGAATCGGAAAAGCAGGTGGAGGCATTGCAGAGGCAATGTTCTGATCTCAAAGCAGCTTTGAGAGCACTCCATGCTGCAACGACCGAACAAAGACAAAGCACAGTTGACCACGCGAAATGCAGGAAACAGATTGCGGAACTGCAATCTCTGCTTTCGGTGCAGAATGGCTTCCAAAGCACCTTTGGAGCACAGTTAGATGGAGAAAACGCCCCAGATTGGCAGGAATTAAGTGAGACAGCGCAGCGTTATGTTCAGGGAACATGTGCGCCCGCAGCTCAGCAGAAACGACAGGCACCCCAACCCCCCACAGCTCAGACCATAACCGCACCCATGAATCCCGTAACCACGCAGAGAAAAGCCGAATCAGAAGGCGCCCCAGACATAACTTACACCACCCCTTTAACAGTAACCCAGCTAAGGGACGCTTGTGAAAAGATCACTCCGTTCCTCCCCACCGCAGACCCCCACCAGTTTTTCGCTAAAGTAAAACAGCAGGCTACCATGTACGGCCTGGATGAGAGAGAGCAGGTTAAGCTCACCGTGCTGAGTTTAGACCAGAGTGTAGTAGCAGCCCTCCCCGACCCACAGAACGTGGCAGGAGGCAGCCTAGAGGAGATGCACACCGCCATTTTAGATGCCATCGGGTACAATAGAGGTGACCCCGTAGAAGGATTGAATAAGTGCAGGCAGAAAAGATCCGAACACCCCACAGCATTCGCAGGAAGGCTGTGGATTCATTTCAGCGCAGTTTTCGGACAGCTAGATAGAGCGCATTTAACCCGCGAAAACATGGTTAAGTGGACGCGCACAATTATCTCACACGCAACAGAAGCAGGACAGAGCGCTTGCAATAGCTATGACCCCTCAGAAGAGGCCCATAACGAAAAATGGGTCCTGAAAAGATTGTCCCGCGCTTGGGAGCAATCGCTTCAGGCAAAAGGAAAAGTTAGATCCCCAGAAGAGGCTCAGGCTGCTGCAGATATCCAAGCAGTCAGAGAGCACCAGAAGCCCGCATGGGTAAATGAAGGCAAGAGCAGCCCACAACAGAAAGGACAGGAATGCTATAACTGTGGACAGTTAGGGCATTGGGCAAAAGAATGCCAAGCACCCCAGCGATCTCAGAGAGGCCAGCAGACAGGCACTCTGAACCGCAGTAAGGCAAAACCCATCCACAATGTTACAGTACAGTCAGGACCCACCAATGTGGACGAGACGAACTGACGGTGTTCGGGCTCCCCCACTTGGGTCTGTGACACACTATGGGACTCATCAGGGAGGCCCGTAGTCACAGCGAAAGTCAAAGGGAAGCCCATAGAGTTACTGTGGGACACAGGAGGATCCCGCACCACCATTAACTCCACAACCACGGCACACTCAGACACGTGGCCGACCACCTCCACCATTACACTTAGCGGGTTCACCGGACACTCGCAGCAGGGACATATCACAGCACCCGTAGCGATCCAGCTAGGGAACATTAGCACAAGGCACCCCGTAGTTCTAGTAAACCTTCCCAGGACAGCAGAGCACATCCTGGGGATAGATTTTATGAACGCTCATAGCTTGTCGTTTGACCCAGTGAACCAGTGTGTCTGGCGAATGGCGAGATCAGACAGAGCCCCAGCCACCCTCACAGTAGGAGACTACGCTAATCGGATTAGCGCAGTGGGAGAGTACTCATTCGACCTGACTACACTCCACACCGACAGACAAATTAAGGCCCTACTGAACAAACACAGGACAGCATTTGCAAGTCACCGTCATGACTGTGGCAGAATGACTGGACAAGTTCATGTTACCGGACAGGACCCCCGACCGCAAAAGCAATATAGATTTCCCCTCGAGGCAGAGGTGGAAATAGAAAAAGTTATAGGTAGCTTGTTGGACCAAGGTGTACTGAGAACGGTAGCCTCCACCAACAATGCCCCTATTTGGCCAGTGAGGAAGCCCGATGGATCATGGCGTCTGACCATCGATTATCGGGAACTCAACAAAGTAACCCCCGCAGTAGCCCCAACGGTAGCTACTAGTCCCGAGACCATGCTCAAGCAGGGTCTCAACGCCAAGTACTTCACGGTATTGGATATCAGTAACGGATTCTGGTCCATACCATTGGCAAAAGCGTGCCAATACAAATTCGCATTCACTTTTAAAACTCAGCAGTACACGTGGACATGCCTCCCACAAGGATTCCACAATTCACCCTCCATTTTCCACCGACAGCTGGCAAGTGGATTAGAGAAATTTTCCCGACCCGAATGTCTGGTACAGTATGTAGACGACCTACTACTGCAGACAGACACAAAGGCAGAGCACATTTCGCTTCTGGCTGAACTCCTGGAACTCTTAACTGAAATTGGCTGTAAAGTTAACCCGAAAAAGGCCCAAATATTGGAAAGTAAAGTGATGTATTTGGGATCAGTCATCACGCACGGCAAACGCGAGATCGAATTCAAAAGAATTGATTCGATTGTCAAATTGCCCCTTCCCCAGAATGTTTCAGCCCTCCGGTCGTTTTTAGGACTGGTTGGCTATTGTCGGAACCACATAGACGGATTCGCGACAAAAGCCGCCCCACTTTCAGACCTCCTTAAGAAAGGAGCCCCCTGGGAATGGCTTCCGCAGCATACAGGCGCTGTGGAAGAGTTAAAACGAGCCCTTAGTGCAGCACCCGCGCTGCTAGTCCCCGACCAACTTTCCCCGTACGCAATCGAGGTAGCGAGCACCGATCTGACCCTCTCGGCCGTGTTGCTTCAGGAACGGCACGAGCAGCTAAGACCAGTGGCTTATGCCTCCCGACTGTTAGACTCGGTAGAACAAGGATTTTCAGCCTGTGAGAGGCACCTCCTTGCTGTCTTCTGGGCAGTACAGTATTTTTCATACATAACCGGACTAAACCCCATCACCATTCTAACCGAACACACACCCACACAGCTACTACTAGACGGTCGACTGAAGGACGGTTCAGTTAGCCAGATTAGGGCAGCTAGGTGGACCCTACTTTTACAAGGACGGGACATTACAGTAAAACGGACACGCACACACACATATTTAGCAGACAACCTCCAATACCCCGGACAGCCCCATGACTGTGAAATTGTAGCTCCCCTGCAGAACACAGGACCCTTTTTAGCAAAAACACCCCCCAGGAAGATAGGGAACCCAAAACAAAGCCCCCAGCCCACAGACACGTGTGGACCCTTGAGGATTTATGTAGACGGTTCCTCCACAGTTTTAAATGGTGAGCGTATCACAGGATGCGGCATCTATGTAGAGGACGCGCAGGGGCGCGCTCTCGAAGAGATAGCTCTTAAGTTACCAGGTCACTTAGGCGCGCAGGCAGCAGAGCTAGCAGCCATAGCGTATATAGTGGACCACCCCGATTCTTTCCCCAGCCCAGCAGACATATATTCAGACAGCTTATATGTCTGCAATAGCCTAACAGATTTTCTGCCCCTGTGGAGGACACGAGGTTTTGTATCCGCAGACGGAAAACCCCTTCCATCAGCCCCCTTACTCCAGCATATCCTAGAGAAAGCGAAGGACAGGACCTTCGGCATTATAAAAGTTCGCAGCCACCATAGGTCATCACCCCCTGGGAATGTAAAGGCCGACGCGTTGGCTAAGGCAGGTTCCAGGAGAGGACACTTATGGACCCCCCCAGCTAGCGCACCAGCTAGCGCCCCTGTGAGCGCAGTACAAGTCTCACAAACAGAGGTTAAAGATCTCGTGGCAGCACAGAACAGGACGGAGACCTCAGGGAGGTTTTCAAGGGAAACTTTGTGCCTGCGTACGAGCACTTTAAACACACACTGACCACACATGAGGGTGTGATCATTAAGGACCAACTTTATGTGGTCCCGAAGCAGGACAGGAATCAGATGATTGCCTTGTTCCATGACGGACACGGGCATCAGGGAATTGATGCAACAACGAGGCACCTCAGGCAACTCTGTTGGTGGCCTAATCTCAGGACTGATGTCACACACTACATTGAGAATTGCCTGATTTGTGCTCAGAATAACCCGGAGAGGTATTCTAAGAAGGCACAACTTCGGCATACTCGCCCAGTTAACGGCCCTTGGACAAACCTCCAGATCGATTTTATAGGTCCATTGCCCCCTTGTAGGAATGGCTATAAATACGTTCTGGTGGTCATCGACACCTTTACCAAATGGGTAGAGGCATTTCCCTCACGAACAAACACAGCTAAGACAGCTGCAAAGATCCTGACCCACCACATCTTCACGAGATGGGGTTTACCCCGAAGTATCGATTCGGATCAGGGATCTCACTTTACAGGACGGGTCATGAGGAACGTCCTGACAATATTCGGTATCAAACAAAACTTCCATATTGCGTATCATCCACAGTCCAGCGGGATTGTGGAGCGCATGAATCGGACCCTAAAAACGACCCTCAGGAAAATGGTTCAAGAGAATAATTCCATATGGGATTCAGTGCTCCCCTTTGCACTTATGTTCATAAGGAACACTGTCTCCACATCTACAGGATACACACCACATACACTCATGACCGGACGCCCTATGAAAGGTACAGAATTCCTTTTAGGACTGGACATGACAAGCCCCGAAGTGACGGCCCTCACACATGAAAAGGCAGTTAAAGATCTTGTTGAGACTGTGAGGTCTGCACAGATCGCAGCCGCAGTCCAGCTAGGGAAACGCCGACAGCAACGTACTGCCTGTTTCAATAAGACCGTACACACCACAGAATTCCAGGTTGGGCAACAGGTAATGTTATCTGTTTATAACCCCAGCAGTTTTTTGGCTCCAAAATATTCCGGTCCCTACTCAATTTCGGACAAAATTAGCCCCTCTGTTTACAGAATAAAGTATCCTAATGGGAAGACCGCGTGGTTCCATATAAACCAGTTAAAGGCATATGGAACACAGGCCAACCATGCTCACCATGTCCTGCTGGATGCAGCAGAACACTTCACCCCGCCCACCAGAGACACTTTTCCACCATCCCCCTCACAGACCAGTTCATCCACGGACTCGCCCACGACTCCGCCCACAGACCACTACAGACCACGCCCCGACACGCCCACAAGCTGCCACAGCAGAGACAGCAGGACTGACACTGACTCTGAAGACAGCGACACCACACAGCCATACAGCCCACACTGCACCAACTACGACCCCAACTCCAGTGACCCCATGGAAGTCACCTACCTCAAATATCCAGAACCACCACCCGACCCCGACTACCCCGACAACACACTCGACACTACACAATGGCACAGGGACAATTCCTACAGACTTGTCCGCAATGACGAGAGTGACCCCCGGTCACACAATTCCAAAGTTTCATGCCTGATCCACACAAGGGTGTGGGATCCGGGAGAGCAGGACAACACGGTGTCTGACTCCCGACACGGCAACCCCTTTGTGACCCTGTTCACAGAGGCAAAATCAAAGTGAGGTGTCCAGATGATGTAAAATAGGAATCGTTTGAGGGAAACGATGTCCTTTCTGATGGAACCTGCACGTATGTTTGTCTTCGTTTTATGTTTGTTTGTCTCAGGATTGTACATTGTTCAGCTGGAGGATGGACATCTTCTTTTCAGCTGAAAAGATTGTGACCACCTCACATACACGTTAGCTTGTCCGCAGATACCTTTGAGAACTTCGGTTTGATTGGAGATCTTTTCCAAAGTTGTAAGGCCACACGCCAAATAGTTTATCTGCAGATATCTCTGAGAACTTCAGTGATGTCCTCAGTTGGAGCATCTTGGCTCCCTTGGTTTTTTTTTAGGTGCCCCTCTATTCGGCGAAATAGAGGCTGCAAGTCATGGTCAACACATTCGTACCCGTTTCTTTCCAGGTTACTCAGGCAGTGGACAAACGGCACTGAGGACCCGCCCTGTCTGAGAACCAACCCTTGGTCAGCCAAGCTCGGGTATGGCACAGCACGCCCTACCCGGGGATTCCATCCAACTCGTACCCGTAGCGGCCCATACGCAACTCATTCGGATGTTTGTTTCAAAGTTTGTTTTCATTTTACGTTAGGTAGCCCTTCGGCCACCATCCCACATGCTATTTACATCCGGGAACATTCGGATGGTAAATCAGCAAAGCCTGCGAGACGGCTCGCAGAAGGAAGGATTGTTAGGTGTATGCTGGTCTTTAAATTCGCTTTTTGAAAAAAAAAGGAGGGGAGTCACAGGGTGTGACTTAGCCAGTCATTTTAAAGGGTCAATTGGGTTTTGAAAGACAGATGCACTAACAAGTAAAGGTTTTAAACTGTGTATTGACAGATACTGTGCTTGATCCCAAAGGTTTCAAAGGACGAGACAGAGGTCGAAGCCAGGATTGTCACTACCGGAGGAAGAAGGAAGAGAAAGAAGAAGAACAGCAAAATGATGGAAGCCCACTTATTACTGTTTAATGTCATATGTATATGTGTGGAAACAAGACACGTTTCCCCCACAACCCCCACCGTAAATGCTTCAATTACAGCAAACCCCCAGTGCTCAGCTCTGATCAGCGAGGTTCAGACCTGGTGCACTAAATTCATGACGTGGTACTCCATGTCCTATATAATCGAATCACTGTTGGTGATCGCGATCCTCATCATACTAGTGCAGACCCTCAGGTTGAGGAAATGGAAGAGGAGAGCCTCTCGTTCCAGCACCTCACCCATCTATAGAGTTCAATCCCCCATCTTCGGATTCCACCAAACCCCTCAACCCCTCACTGATTACAACACTCTGTAAATAAAAATTCAGCCATGTATTATATTGTTCCATACTCGACTGCCGAGTTGGGAAGTGTGATGTTGTGGTGTGAATGGTTAAGATTTTAGAGTGATGAAATGTTAAGTTAAGGTTAAGGTTAATAGTGATAGGTAGAGGTTCCCAGTTGTAGTAATGCATGTCCCTTTGACATAGGGCCAAGTAGAGATGTTAGTTAAAAAATTTTTTCTTCTTCCCATAGTTTAAGATAGAGTAGAACAGGAACTGGCAAGAGGTCAGAACACAAGGAAGGCAAAGTACATAGGTGATCCTTCACAATAGTATGATTGTGAGGATCACAAGGAGGGAATGTAGCCATGCTGGCCACGCAAAATGGACACTGAGCTAAACTAAAATGGAAGACAGCAGGGAAAGCCTGTTTAGTGAGAACAGACAGCCTGCTCTCAACTAATTAGCATTTTGCAAGCAGCAAACCAGTTTTCTGGCCAGGTGCAGATCTCCAAGCCAAAGGTGTTAATGGCAAAGCGCTTAACATTCTGATGAGGCAGCCCAGATCCAGGCACACACAATGGCAACATTTCCATCTCAATGTAGCACTTAATTGGTGGAGCAGACAGGATGGCACCAGAGTAAAGAATATCGAAACCACCCCCCAACATCGAGGGAAGCCCCCGCATTGGAGGATTTCGAAGGTAGCCGTTTGGAAACGTTCCAATCGGTACCGAAAGGTAGAGCCCGCCTAGAAGGGGGCAAGGACATTAGAGAGGGGTATAAAAGCAAATTCCCCACAGAGCCCGGTCTGTTAAACTCGTGCTCCGGCTCTGACTGACATCTTGCATCCTGACTCCAGCCGTTGAGCACCAGCCGCCGAAACCGTAAGTTCAACGCTCGCTACGCGATCCAAGCCCACTAGACTCCCAAGTACCAGAACGCTTGCTGAAGGCTGCAGTACAAGACCAGGACGAAGGCCTCGTTCTCTGACCTTGCCTGTTCCTGTTAGATAAGTATTCTGTTCACTTAAAGTTTAGTTATAGCTTAGTCTCTTAGTGTGCATGAGTATTTATTATAACTGTATAATAAATATTGATCGTTTGAACTTTACTAATCGGTGTATCGTCTTTATTACTTCGAACTTGACCTTGGAATACTTGTGACGTTGCCTATACGGCAACTGGCGACTCCAGAGCTAAATAATTACATAGAACAGAGCCTAGTAGTGTTAAGCACACGTCGAACTCAGAGGCGTGTTAATACACTCCAATAAACGCGTTTTACAACCACAGTAAAACGTGCAACATTCCCCAACATTACAACAATGACACTTCCAAAGTGACTGCAGAGTGCTTTGGGAAGTCCTCCGATTGGACAGTTGAAAGTTTTCTTTTTCTCATAGAGATTGGCCTTAACAAAGTTGTGCAGCCTGTCAATTCAGCAAATGAATACATCCAGTCCAATTCAAACTCTAGACCTATTGAGGAGCATTGTTCAAATAAAGTATTGAGCATTTTGTCTAAAGGTTAAACCCATTCATTATACCACAAAGGTTCTTCAAGAGCTTTCCAAGATTGTGTCATTTCTTTTACTGAGAGAAATATTTAAAGAGCCAAGGGCCATTGTGAAGGATTGGCACTGAGGTTGTGAAGAATGAGACAATTCATCAAGCCTTGGTTGGGAGATATCGGGCCAGACATTTGTATGCCCCATTTTTTTGGATGTGGGTGTTGAGATTAGTACTTGTCTGCATTAGAACTGGAAGCAGAGGCAGTGGCAGGCAGGCAGTGCTAAAAGAAGTCTAATGACCTCACAAGGTTGGTCAAGATCTGTGCATTCATCTTCACATGATATCTCTCATCCACTTCTCCAACAACCTCTCATGTTTCCAAATGCAACACACTATCCTCGTCTACTCAGCCACCCAGTAGCACTCAGGACTCAAGTCTAACATCTCATACATCCACAAATTTTAGGCTTTTAACGATGGCAGGAACATCACCCAAGCACAGTGCTACAGCCCCCTCACATGCAGGACAGAGTGTGAGACGACAGAAGGGAGCAGAGCAGAACTTGTGAAGGACAGGGGTGCCTGCATTTCCGGAGCGCTATGATAGAGACTGTTTAAGTATGGTGCGACTAGCTGCACTAAACAAAGTGGACTTCAGCATTGCTGAGAACATTCAGGCTGATGGTTTATGCCCATCTCAACTCCCAGTTCACCACATCATGCAGTGATTGGCAGGCATGGACCTCGTGCTTCCCACCCAAACCCCTTCCTTCACCCCAACCTTCCACTTCTCATCTCCCGCTCTCCAAAGCTACTGCCTGCCAGTGAGTTGGGCCCTGTGCTCACCTTCATTTCTCTGGCTCTCCTGTCTCCCAACCCCTCACACTTTCCCACCCGCTCAGACTCTCATATTCTCTACCCCACTCATACTCTCTGCCCCACTCCATCAAACTCTTCCTCCGCCTCAAACTCTCCACCCTACCCCCCACACTCTCCCCAACCCCCTCACATTCTCCCCCCACCCGCTCATACTTTCCACCCCACCCTCTTACACGCTCCTCACCCCCTCACACCCCTCCCCATCCCCTCACACAGTCATACTCTGCCCAACTCCATCACACTCTTCCTACCCCTCAAACTTTACACCCTACCCCCCACACGCTCCCCATTCCCTCACACTCTCCCCACATCCTCATATTCTCCCAACCCCCTCAAACTCTCACAACGCCCTCACATTCTTCCCACCTCCTCACACTCTCCTCCCATCCCACCACACTCTCTTCACCCCATCACACTCTCCACCCCACCCCATCACACTCTCCACCCCACCCCATCACACTCTCCACCCCACCCCATCACACTCTTACCCATCTCACAAACTCCCCGGACACGATCCGACGGCCATGCTGCACCAGAAAAGCTGCTCGCTGTGATGCAGAGTGGCCGTTGATAACCAGCAGACCCCGTTCCTTGGTCCTAGCTGGCTCGCAACACCTCAGAAGATTTAACGCAATCTCTTGAGACACCGTGATGTGAATCCCGCCACAATGGGCGGAATCGCTTTTTAGCAAATCTGTGTATTAGAGTGAGGCCGTAAGTCTTACTCTAAACTGCAAATTCCGAGCTACCTGAGGCTTTGGGATTCAACCACGTCACCTCAGAGACCTTGGGTGAGCGTCGTTTGGTACTGGTCCCTGTGGGAGCGTTTTCAAGGATTGACCTGATGTGACCATCAATTCACTAGACACGTGATTGGAAGTAAACTGTGGTTTTAATAGTCTTACAACTAAGCCAGCCTGCGACCATAGGAACTGAGAGCAGGCTTACGGCTGCAGTGCTTTATACTTCCGGTTAGTGGGAGGAGCCATGGGCGGAGCCATGGGCAGAGCCAAGGGTGGAGCCCAGTACAAACTCCTCATCTCCCCCTATGGGCAGAGCCGCGCAACTGCTCACATACAGAGCCCACAAGGACACAATACACGCAAGACAATACAGTGTGAATTACGATGGTATATAATTCACCACATTCACCCCCTGTAAAAAAATCAAGTCCGGCGGGGGTGACGGGTCTACAAGTTGAGCCGGTCCGGTGGCTGAGTCGTCCTTTGGGATCGGCGGAGCACCGGGGTTGCAGCCTCTTCGGGTGGCTGGGTGGTGGCGGTCAGTGAGGGTACGATGGTGAACTCTGGGGGTGATTCGGTCCGAGCTTCGGACCCGACCGGTGCGACGGGCGACGGGGAGCGCAGGAAACCTATAGGCGCGGGGGCGTGGAGCATGGGCGGTGAACCTATAGGTGCGAGGGCGCAGGGTGCGGAGGGTTGGGTGGGGTGTAGCGTGGGGGGTACCTCGGCAGTAGTGGTGGTGGAGTTGAATCCTGCAGGTGCCAGGTCCCGGAGGGAAACGGTGTCCTGACAGCCGTCAGGGTATTCGATGAAAGCGTATTGGGGGTTCGAATGGAGCAGGAGCACTCTTTCTACGAGCGGATCAGTTTTGTGTGCCCGGACGTGCTTCCGGAGGAGAACCGGGCCCGGTATCCTCAACCAGGATGGGAGCGAAGCCCCCGTGGTAGTGCCCCTAGAAAAAACAAATAGCCGTTCGTGAGGGGTCTGGTTGGTGGCGGTGCATATGAGAGACCTAATAGCAGGGAGCGCGTCGGGGAGGACCTCCTGCCAAGGGAGGTCGGGAGATTCCTGGACCGGAGGGTCAGTAGGACGGTCTTCCAGACCATCGCGTTCTCCCTCTCCACCTGCCCGTTCCCCCTGGGGTTGTAGCTGGTAGTCCTGCTCGAGGCGATGCCCTTGTCGAGCAGGTACTGACGCAGCTCGTCGCTCATGAAGGACGAACCCCTGTCGCTGTGTACGTAGCTGGGGAATCCGAACAGGGTGAAGACACTGTGCAGGGCTTTGGTGACTATGTGGGAGGTCATATCGGGGCACGGGATAGCAAAGGGGAAGCGGGAGAACTCATCGATGACGTTCAGAAAGTACACATTCCGATTGGTCGAGGAGAGTGGCCCTTTGAAATCGATGCTCAGGCGTTCAAAGGGCCGGGATGCCTTTACCAGGTGGGCCTTGTCTGGTCTATAGAAGTGCGGTTTGCACTCTGCGCAGATCGGGCAATCCCTGGTGATGGCTTTTACCTCCTCGGTGGAGAAAGGCAGATTTCGGGCTTTGACGTAGTGGGCGAGCCGGGTGACCCCCGGGTGGCAGAGGTCACTGTGGATAGCTTTCAGGCAGTCGTCTTGCGCGCTGGCACACGTGCCGCGGAACAGGGCACCTGGGGGCTCGTTGAGCTTCCCCGGTCGATACATAATATCATAATTGTAGGTGGAGAGTTCGATCCTCCACCGCAGGATTTTATCATTTTAAATTTTGCCCCTTTGTGAGTTGTCAAACATGAAGGCAAACATGAAGGTGAACCTCCTACCTGCGAGGTAGTGCCTCCAGTGTCGTATGGCTTCCACGATGGCTTGTGCTTCTTTTTCGACCGAGGAGTGTCGAAGTTCCGAAGCGGAGAGGGTTTGGGAAAAAAAGGCGACTTGTCTCCCTGCCTGATTCAGAGTGGCTGCGAGAGCAACCGCTGAGGCGTCGCTTTCTACCTGGAAGGGGACAGATTCATCCACCGCCTGCATGGCCGCTTTGGCGATGACCTCCTTGATGCAGTTGAAGGCCTGGTGGGCCTCAGCTGACAGAGGAAAGAATGTGGTCTTAAATAGTGGGCGGGCTTTGTCCGCATACTGAGGGACCCACTGGGCATAATACGAGAAGAATCCCAGGCACCTCATGAGGGCCCTGGGACAATGAGGGATAGGGAGTTGTAAGAGGGGGTGCATACGGTCCGGGTCAGGGCCCAGGACTCCGTTTTCCACGACATAGCCGAGGATGGCTAGCCTGGTCGTGCGGAAAACGCATTTCTCCGTGTTATATGTGAGGTTAAGTTTCTGGGAAGTCTGGAGAAATCGATGGAGGTTGGCGTCGTGGTCCTGCTGATCATGGCCGCAGATGGTGACGTTATCCAAGTACGGAAACGTGGCCCACAGCCCGTATTGGTCCACCATTCGGTCCATTGCTCGTTGGAACACCGAGACCCCATTCGTGATGCCAAAGGGAACCCGGAGGAAATGGAAGAGGCGGCCATCTGCCTCAAACGCCGTGTAGTGGTCCTCCAGCCGGATTGGGAGCTGGTGGTAAGCTGACTTCAGATCCACCGTGGAGAAGATGAGGTACTGGGCGATCTGATTCACCATGTCTGCAATCCTGGGGAGGGGGTACGCATCGAGGAGCGTGAACCGGTTAATGGTTTGGCTATAGTCCACTACCATTCGGAATTTTTCCCCAGTCATGACGACCACCACTTGAGCTCTCCAGGGGCTGTTACTGGCCTCTATGACCCCCTCACGTAGGAGCCTCTGGACCTCGGTTCTGATAAACACCCTGTCCTGCAGGCTATACCGCCTGCTGCGAGTGGTTCCGGGTTTGCAGTCCGGAGTGAGGTTGGCAAAGAGTGGAGGGGGTGTGATTTGTAGCATCGCTAGACTGCAGATAGTGAGTGGAGGTAGGGGTCCACCGAAGCTGAGTGTGAGGCTTTTGAGATTACACTGGAAGTCGAGTCCCAGTAAGAGTGGGGCGCAGAGTTCGGGGAGTACGTACAGCTCGAAATTAGAGTAGCTGGCGCCCTGAATCGTTAGGGTCGCGATGGTGCGCCCTTGGATGTGAACAGAGTGTGAGCCCGAGGCGAGGGAGATAGTTTGCCGTGCAGGGAAGATAGGGAGCGAACAGCATCTTACCAGTGTAGGGCGTACAAAGCTCTCGGTGCTCCCGGAGTCGAAGAGGCACTGCGTCCTGTACCCGTTGATTTTAACGGTTATCATAGAGTTCCGGAGGTGTTTCGGATGCAACTGGTCCAACATGACCGCGCTGAGTTGTGGGTAGTCGGCGGCTCGATCAGCTGTGCTGGAGTAACCCCGTGATGACTGTCCGCTAAGGTCGTAGTCTTCGAGATGAGTTTCAGAGGTTGGAGAGGATGGAGCCCAAGATGACCGCCCCCCTGGATCGCACGTGGCGGGCGGCGAGGAAGATGGCATCCAAGATGACAGCCCCCATGAGTCGCACGTGGCCGGCCGCGTGGAGGAGGGTTGCCAAGATGGCGGCCCCCATGAGTCGCACATGTCGGGTGGGGGTGGAGTCGGCATATACGCTGCAGCATTAAGGGGCCTGCGGGCCTGTGAGTTTGGGAATCAAGTGTTCTGGGCTGCGGGGGAGTTTGGAGTTTTCTTCGCTAGGCATACCCGGGCATAGTGTCCTTTGTGACTGCAGCTGCTGCAGGTCGCGTTGCGGGCCGGGCAGTGCTGCCGTGCATGTTGGGGCTGTTCACAAAAATGGCACGCTGGTGCTGCATAGTGAGTGGGTTGCCGCGCGGCGCAGGCCTGGGGCAGTCGCTGGTCGGGGGCCCATGATGGGGTCGCTTGGTCCGCGGGGAACGAGGTGAGGCTACGGAATGAGACCTCCATGGTTGTAGCTAACTCTACAGTGTCCTCCAAGTTCTGGGCCCCTTTCTCAAGCAACCATTGGCGCACATATTTGGACCTGAGCCCTGCCACGTATACATCACGGACAGCGAGTTCCATATGCTGGGCGGCTGATACAGCCTGAAAATTGCAGTCCTGAGCTAGGGCTTATAAATTGCACAGAAAGTCTTCCAGCGACTCTGCGGGGCGCTGGCGGCGGGTCGTGAAAATATGGCGTGCGTAGACCTCGTTGATGGGCCGCACGTACATTCGGTCAAGCATGGTCAGGGCCTCCGTATACGAGGTAGTACAGTTAAGTTGCATAGAGATACGATGGCTCACACTTGTCTGTAGTAGACTGATATTCTGCTCCTCCGATGTTTCTGAAGTGCTTGATTCAGCCAGGTAGGCCTTGAAACATCTGAGCCAGTGTAGAAAGATTTCCTTCACCTCTGCAGCCTGCGGGTCGAGTTCTAGTCGGTCAGGTTTGAGGGCTGATTCCATAGTAGTTTTCTTCAAGTTTTATAAGACTATTAAATTGATGTGACAATCAATTCACTAGACACGTGATTGGAATTAAACTGTGGTTTAAATAGTCTTACAACTAAGCCAGCCTGCGACCAGAGGAACTGAGAGCAGGCTTACGGCTGCAGTGCTTTATACTTACGGTTAGTGGGAGGAGCCATGGGCGGAGCCATGGGCGGAGCATAGTGTGGAGCCCAGTACAAACTCCTCATCTCCCCCTATGGGCAGAGCCATGCAACAGCTCACATACAGAGCCCACAAGGACACAATACATGCACGGCAATACAGTGTGAATTACGATGGCATATAATTCACCACATGACCATTGAACTGGCTTTTATGTGTGGTTCCTCCCTCTTAGTTACAGCTCAGCTGAACACACAGACCTGAAGACACATCACCTCTGGTTAAGTCAACTTTATTTTTCCAAGCTTGGTCCACGTACTTGGATAAATGCCAAAGCCACTCTCCTCACTGGAGCAGACGGCCCAATTATACAAATTTCCAAAAATCAGTTGGCCTTAGAGCTATCAATTTGATAGTGACCAATGCAGGTTACTTTAAGCAACATGATGACTATGATCAACTCGTGATTGAACCCCTTCCTGCAACCTGTTGTTTACCAGGATATTGAAATGAATGAAATGAAAATCGCTTATTGTCACAAGTAGGCTTCAAATGAAGTTACTGTGAAAAGCCCCTAGTCGCCACATTCCGGCGCCTGTTCGGGGAGGCCGGTACGGGAATTGAACCGTGCTGCTGGCCTGCCTTGGTCTGCTTTAAAAGCCAGCTCTTTAGCCCTGTGCTAAACCAGCCCCTTTGGTTCTGTGGGAGGGAATCAGAGCACCCGGAGGAAGCCCACGCAGACACGAGGAGAACGTGCAGACTCCGTTATGAATTTTGTTTGCTGCCATTCCCATGTTACCTATCTCAGCCAGTTCCTGCCCACCTCATTGTTCATCTAGGGGCAGGATGCTGAAGTTGGTTCCTCTTTTCACCATGGATTATCTGAGACAGGATGTTGGGGCTAATGATAAGAACTGCTTACTCAACTCACTGTGTTGTTGCTGACCACACTACATCTGTATAATTCTGTTTGTCTTAAAAACATGGGCAAGTTAGCTAGCTTAAATCCCACCATGTATTGCGGCCACTGCTTCTAGCAAAAGTTTGAATGCTTGTTACTGCTATGTCCTAAAAAGACATGTTTAATGGTTAATAATGATTACTGGGTATACTGTCTATGATTGGTCTCAATCCTCAATGAACAAACTTATGTAGAACTATTCTAGTGTTATCCTAGCTATCTGGTTTTAGGGGGTCACATCTCAGGACACCCCGCTTCAGCCCCACAAATGGGGACCAGAGAGAATGTCATGCATGCGGGCCTCCCGGAAGATCAGCTGCATGCCCTTTATGAAGGGTGGTGCCCAGGCACAGCTGGTTCCACCTGGCCACCCTGGCAGTGCCACCTGGGTGCCAGCCTGGCACTGCCAAGGTGCCCAGATGCCACTGCCAGCTGTAATGGGTGGTGCCAGACTGGCACTGCCAAGCTGGCATTTTTTGCGTGCACGTGATTGGGCCGGAGTTGCCCAGCGTGGGTGGTGGGGTCCTGCGCGGGGAAGGGGGCAGGGTGGGACCCTCATATGTTGCATTTCGGCTTCATGGAGGTCGGGGATTATTTTAGGTGCCTCAGAGATCGGGACGCCACGCTACAATGGGGAGTTCCGGCGGGCAGAGCTCCCCACTATAAAGAATGGGTTTCTGTACGGACTTGGCCGCGCATTCCCTATTTAGGCCTCTTATTCAAGCGAGGTGCGTGAATAGCCAAATGTTCTCAGCACTGCGAGTGACGGGAAACATGTGACTAAACGTGCTTGCTGGGGGACTTTGTTCTTTTGAGAGAATCGCGGCCTCTCGCTCCCCAACTCCTTCACTCTCCCTTTCGTACTCTCCCCACCTGTTCACACTCTCCCCACATCCTACACTCTTCCCTCACCCCCTTAAACTCTTCCCTCACACCCTTACACTCTTCCTTCACCCCTTTAACCTCTTCCCTCACACCCTTACTCTCTTCCCCACCCCCTTAAACTCTTCCCTCACGCCCTTACACTCCCCTCCACCACCATCATACTCCCCCCACCGCCCTCACACTCACCCCGACCCCCTCACACTCTCCCTCTCCACCACCCCCACACTCTCTGTGCCACCCCCTCAGTCTCTCCCCCCCAACCCTCTCAAACATTGCTGCCAACCCCTAACACTCTCCCTCAACCCCCCACACTCTGCTCCCACCCCCTCATAATCTGCCTCTGTCCCATCCCTTCACAATCTCCCACCCCACCTCCTCACACACTCCCCCACCAACTCATACTGTCCTTCTCCCACCTCACCTGAGGTTCTCCGTCTGTTGCCTCTCCTGTGGTTTGCTGCCTCGCCTCAGGTCCATTTGTTTTCTTCATCACCAGGAGCTCACTGCCTCTTTCTCACCTGCTTCCTGGCTGGGGTCTACTACCTCATCCACGCCTGGTGCTCACCGCCTCTCCCTCTGGAACCTCGCCTTCAGCCAGGGTCCAACCATTCTAATTTTCCTTCTTGGTGACCACAACATTCTGTCGTCCCACTTGCTTCTAATCCAATTACATCCAAACTCTTCATTTGCTGTTGATGTGCTCAAACGAATGAGCCTATCAGCAGCAAAAGCAGGGAGCACTCAGCCTGTGATTGGATTTTCAAAATATTAATCAGACCAAATGTGTTCTGGGACTATCCTGCATTTTGGCCCACACTTCGTTCGTTGCTCATGGCCCTGTGCACAGTGTTTTTCATTGTAAGTCGGTGTCTACTGCCTGTACAGTCATTGCAGCCTGAGGAGCCAGAGAGAAAGCAACAGCACCGTACTAACAAAGAAGCCCTGCCACCCGATCAGCCATTGCAGCTACCAAGTCAGATATTGACTCTGCACATGGCTTAAAAGGCAGTCGAGAACTGGGACCAGCACGTGCAAAGTTATCCAGTACAGTGGTCTGCAGCCAGGCCAGAGATAGAGGATGGTTTCTTTGCCAATCTCTGTAGAGAGAGAGAGTTTGGAGATGAGTTCAGGTGCAGAGGGTTCAGGTGAGGCCCTTGATGGGGTGGCATACAGGAGAACACTGATGGACATGAACACCAAGAAGCTGGGATCAATGGTGACCTGCCAAACAGCCTTTCATCATTGCTAAGTAACATGGAGAAGCCTGACTCTAACGCGGCAGTTGGGTGGTTGAGACCACCAACTCTTGGTAGCTCTGCTCCATCGCCCTGTCAGGCTGCAGAACCAGAGGTGCTGCTGCTGCTCCCTATACCTCTCATGGTCAGCGAATTCGCTGCGTTCCCTGTCAGAATGCAGAAGACACTCTCTGAGCTCACCAACACCACTGACAATAATTGAATAGCAAAAATTCTGAAAATAATCCCTTACCTGCAATTTAGGTGCCTGTTCCGTTAAGGAATGCTAGTGCTGTGTCTATCTTGTATTTCTGTGCCTGTCGTCTGCAGTTGCCTCTACCCGCATGCTCCTAATTTGATATCCGGTGTCACACCAGTCTGCTGGCTGTGTCACGACAGATGGAGATGAGTCGCACCCTTCCAACACACACAGGAGATGCCCCCACTTGTGCCCTTTCCCAGCTGGCAACACAAGAAGCTGTGCATCGTGCCCCAGCAAAGTGGCTTAAGGCTCCTCGAACGCCAATTCCAGCAGCGCTACTGGGATGTATTTCCTGCCCAGCAAGTTCACGTTTTAAAAGATTTGTGCTGAGATTGAAGGAGGAAGCAAAGATGAAGGAATCTAATTAATTCATTCATTTGCAAATCACTTTGAAAGCCCTATCAATATTCATGAGCTCCAATTAGATTTATTTTGACTATGTCACTGGAGGCAGGATCAATAACGCCTTTCTAAATTGCTGCAACAGGGGTGTCCAGGTCTTTTGATAGTCTCAGCAAGAATAATCCCATTGTATACATTTTAGCTGTCGATATGAACAGGTACTAGCAGGGAGAAGATATGCAGAGAAATGGTTAGCTCGGTCTTCATCGAGGACGTGTTGGAAGCTGCAAAGAAGATGTCGTAGTTTCTCCGCTCTGGGCAAGTCCTTGCCATGACATCTTGCCAAGGCCATCCCCACACCCCCACTACTTGCCTTCAAACAACCGCGCAACCTCAAACAAACCACTGTTGGCAGCAAACTACCCAGCCTTCAGAACAGTGACCACGACACCACACAACCCTGCCATGGCAATCTCTGCAAGACGTGCCAGATCATTGACACGGATACCACCATTACACGTGAGAACACCACCCACCAGGTACGCGGTACATACTCATGTAACTTGGCCAACGTTGTCGACCTCATACGCTGCAGGAAAGGATGGTACATTGGCAAGACCATGCATACGCTGCGACAACGAATGAACGGACATCGCGCGACAATCACCAGGTAGGAATGTTCCCTTCCAGTCGGGGAACACTTCAGCAGTCAAGGACATTCAGCCTCTGATCTCCGGGTAAGCGTTCTCCAAGGCGGTCTTCAGGACGGGCTACAACGCAGAAACGCTGAGCAGAAACTTGTAGCCAAGTTCCGCACACATGGGTACGGCCTCAACCGGGACCTGGGATTCATGTTGCATTACATTCATCCCCCACCATCTGGTCTGGGCTTGCGAAATCCTACCAACTGTCCTGGCTGGAGACAATTCACACCTCTTTAACCTGGGGTTACCCCTATCTCTGGATCTGTAAAGATTCAATTACCTGCAAATGCTCGCACTAAGTATTGCCTGGCATCTTTGAATTTCTCGATATATATTTTTCTGGAACAAATCTCTTCATTCACATGAGGGAGGAGCAGTGCTCCGAAAGCTAGTGTTTGAACAAACATGTTGGACTTCTTACTGTGCTCACCTCAGTCCAACAACGGCATCCCCACATCATTAGTTTAATGCCTCTCCTCATTCTTCATACAATAATGTATCATTTTGTACTTCTCTTAATTAAATTTCAGCTGCCACCATGTATGCCCATTCCACCAATCTGTCTATGTCCTCCTGAACATTTATCACTACCCTTGGGGCAGCACGGTGGCCTAGTGGTTAGCACAACCGCCTCATGGCGCTGAGATCCCAGGTTCGATCCCGGCTCTGGGTCACTGTCCGTGTGGAGTTTGCACATTCTCCCCATGTCTGCGTGGGTTTCACCCCCACAACCCAAAAAATGTGCAGAGTAGGTGGATTGGCCACGCTAAATCGCCCCTTAATTGGAAAAAATAATTGGGTAATCTAAATTTATAAAAAAAAAAAATTATCACTACCCTCCTCATGGTATCATTCCATGGGCTTAAAGTTTGCTGATGTGTAACACTTTTAAATTCCCTTTGGCAGTCTATCTGTACCGCACTACCTTCATTAACCCTCTTTGCTATCCTCTGCTACTATATCATACTCAGTCGTTAGTTAAATACAATTTTCTTTGAACAAAATTTTGCTGTTTTTTATTAACATATCCACACTGGTCCAAGTGACTGTGAATTTTGTCCTGGATTATTGTTTCAAGAAGCTTTCTCCACCATTGACTGTATGTTTTTGCTAGGTATCTCCTTGCTTTTGAACAAGGGTGTAACATTTGCAATTCTCCAGGCCTCTGGCGCCATCGCTGTGTCTACGGGGGATTACATGATTATGGCCAGTGTTTTATCTATGTCCACCCTTACTTCCCTCAGCACCTTTAGATGAATTCAGTTCGGTCCTGGTGGCTTACCATCTTTAAGAACAGCCAGCCTTTCTGAGACCTCCTTGTATCAATTTTCAGCTCATCCAGTGCGTGAACTACTTCCTCCTTCACTACGACTTTGACAGCATAATTATCTTTTGTGATGGGCAGCACGGTGACGCAGTGGTCAGCATTGCTGCCTCACGGCGCCGAGGTCCCAGGTTCGATCCCGGCTCTGGATCACTGTCCGTGTGGAGTTTGCACATTCTCCCAGGGTTTGCATGGGTTTCACCCCCACAACCCAAAGATGTGCAGGATAGGTGGATTGGCCACACTAAATTGCCCCTTAATTGAAAAAATAAATTGGGTGCTCTAAATTTATTAAAAAATTATGATTATTATCTTTTGTAAAGACAGATGCATGGAACTTACTTAAATACCTTAGCCAAGTCCTCTTCCTCCATGCACAGTGGTCCCTATTAGGCCCCTTCCCTTTTATTAACCTTTTTATTCTCTTATCATTTATGTAGGTCAAATGTGCCTCATATGTGGGTACAATTCCAGTATTCAGATGCATTTCAAAAACATGAATATTCACAGACTGGCCAGCATGGATTTGCAAAAGCCTGATTAAGTTAATTGATTTTTTGTTGACATTCCAGCATTAATTTTTATTCACATCATTCACAGGATGCAGGCATCGATGTCTTGGTCTTGATCATCCCTAATTCTCCTTGAGAATGTGGTGGTGAGCTCCCTTCTTGAACCTCTGCAGTCTGTGTGGTGAAGGTACTCTCATTGTACAGATAAGGGCAACATGATGTATATTCTTTTATGGATTTTCAGAGGTAGCTCATAAAAAGAAACACGGAGATTTGTGAAGATTAGGCATGTGGTATTAAAGGAAATATAACCTCTTAGCTGTGGAAGTCACAGAATTGTTGTGGCACAGGAGGAGGCCATTTGGCCCCTTGTGTCTGCCCCGGCTCCTCTCCAAATAAGCATTATCACTTAGTACCATTCACCTGCCTTTTCCCCAGACCCCTGCACATTGTTTCTATTCAAATAATCATCTAATTATCTCTTGAATGCCTTGATTGAACCTGCCTCCACCACAATTCCAGCCAGTGCATTTCAGACCCCAACCACTCGTTGTGTGGAAACGTTTTTTCTCACATCACATTTGCTTCTTTTGCAAATCACTTTCATCTCTGCCCTCTCGTTCATGATCCTTTTACAAGAGGGAACTATTTTTCCCTATCTGTCCTGACCCCTCATGATTTTGAAATGCTATCAGATCTCCACTTAGCCTTCTTCTCTCCAAGGAGACAAGTCACAACCTCTCCAATCAACACTCATAACTGAGGTTTTCTCCGTTGAGCCATTCCTGTAAACGTCTTCTGAACTCTAACCAATGTGTTCACATCCTTCTGATAGTGTGTTGCCCACAACTGTACACAACATTCCAGCTGAGGACTAACTCGTGTCTTGTATAAGTTCAGCACAACCTCCATCCTCTTGTATTCTATCTCCCATTAACAATGCCCAGAATACTATATATTTTATTAAATGTTCTCTCCACCTGTCCTGCCACCTTCAATGATTTATACACATATACATCCAGGTCCATCTGCTCCTGCACCCGCTTTAAAAATGTTACCCTTTATTTTATATTGTCTCTTGATGTTCTTTCTATCAAAATGCATCACCTCACATTTCTTTGCATTGGACTTTATCTGTCACCTATCTGCCAACTCCAACTTCTTTATGTCCTTTTGAATTTCCACACTGTCCTCTTCATAGCTGAACAATACTTTCAAGTATTGTGTCATTCGCAAACTTTGTAACTGTCCCATGAACACCAAGATCTAAATCATAAACCAGGAAAAGCAAGGACCCCAATACTGACCTCTGGGAACACTACTACAAACCATCTTCCAGCCAGAAAAATATCCATTGACCATTTCTCCCTGCTTCCTAATATTCAGTCAGTTGTGTATCCAGTTGTTACTGTCCCTTTTATCCCACGAGCTCTAACTTTTCTCACATGTCTGTTCTGTGGCACTGTATTGAATGCCTTCTGAAAGTCCATGCACACCACATCACCAGCATTCCTCTCATCGACCCTGTCTGTTACCTCTTCGTAAAATCCAGCAAGTTAGTGAAACATGATTTCACCTTTCAAAATCCATGCTGGCAGTTCCTAATCAACCCATGTTATTACTAATTCTCTCCTGAATAATTGTTTCCGGAAGCTTGCCCACCACTGAGGTTAAACTGACTCGCCTATAATTGCTGGGGCTACCTTTAGAACCTTTTTTGAACAAAGGCGTACCATTTGCAATTCTCCAGTCCTCTGTCAGCTCCCTTGAGTCGAGAGAAGACTGGAAGGTTATGGCCAACACCCCTGCAATTTCTATTCTCATTTCCTTCAATATCGTTGAATGCATCATCCGGTGTCAGCTTTCATTCCTGATAGTCTATCAATTAAAGCCAAAATGAGGTGATGCGGATACTTTCCAGGTTAATGAATGTGGGTAATGAAACCAGCATATGGATGCTGGGTCTAGCAAGCTTCTTCGTTACTCTAATTTCTAGAGTCCCTGCTGGATCCTCCCTCGGCGAGATCCTCTGCTTTGAGGGCAGCGCACCCTCGCCCTCAGGTTTCCCGTGGGGTGGCCACAATGGCGAAACCCCATTGGCTGGCTGCAGGAACGGAGAATCAAGTTGCCAGCGGGAGCCGGCCACTCTGGAAAGTGGGGCTGGTGGGACAGAGAGTCCCGTCCTTCATCTTTGACTATCCACTATTTTGGCTCAACATTAATGTATGCTTTATACTATGGGTTGGACTTGTGCAAAGCATAATGATTGGAAGAGATCTTCTGAGCTGAATGGCCTCTTCCTGTGCCATGTGTTGCATGTTATACATGTTGCATATTTCAAGAGGGAGCTAGATAAATGTCTGATACAAAATGGGTTGAAGGGATATGGGGAACAAGTAGGAAGGTGGCTTTGAGACCAGGAAGGGATCAGCTATGATCTGATTGAATGGCGGAGCATGCTCGAAGGGCTGAATTGCCTACTTCTGCTCCTAGTTCCTATGTTCCCATGTACATTATGCATACCAAATGGAAAACTAGACATTATAAAATTACGATTCAATTTGAATTTTTGGTGTAAGAATCTCATTATGCTTTCATCAGATGGTCATTTGGATGTCAGCTGTACACATGAAGACAGAATAAGCAAAGACTCCTTTCATTGTACTATTAATCAATATTGTAAATTAGTTCTTGTAGTGCTATTCCATAAATTGCTGTGGGAACAATTCCATCACTGTATAAATTTTCTATGATTCAGTGACAGGTACAAAAGGTTAATGCTGCATTAGTCAGATACATGAGGAGTAGATGAGTCTAGAAAGAAAAACGTTTCGTAAATTATAATGATTCTACTTGAAATTTACCAGGATAAAAGGGATAACATTTAGAATAACCAGCTTTCCATGTGGAAACCTTGAGCGGGATTCTCCGGTCGCCGACAACAAAATCGCGTTCGGTGACCGGACGGAGAATCAAAGTTTGCGACCAAATCGCGATGTTCCGCCCCCTCCAAAGCGGCATACTCTCTGGGTTAGGGGGCAGGGGGGGACTTTGCCAGGGGCTGGGAGCACTGTTGGGGATGGTCCGGGGCGTGTGAGCCGGCCAAAGGGAGGGTACTATTTTGCAGGCCGGGTCGGCGAGCGGCCGGCGCCATGTTGAACGGCGCAGTCGCTGCAGGCCACCACCGTGCGCATGCGTGGCCACGGACCCGGCAATTCTCCAGACCGCATCGGCAGCTAGAGCTGGGTACTCTACGCTGCCTTGATGATAGCCCCCAGCCAAACAGAGGGTCGGTGGCCGTTTTACGCCATTTGTTTCTGTCGTAAAACGCCACCGTGGGCAGAGCCTCAAAATCGGAGAATCTAGCCCTTTTCTCCCTGAACCAACATTTTGGCTGGGTAAATGAAAGTCGTATTATCCAATTCAGGAAATACTGGACAGTCTCAGCAGGTCTGACAGCATCTGTGGAGTGAGAAGGAACCTAACATTTCGAATCTGGATGACTCTTTGTCAAATTGATCCCAAAATGTCGCCACAGTCCCAGAGGACCATAGGCTGCTCTCTCCTTTGAGAGAGAGAGAGAGTTGATTGGTGGTCATTTAACCTGAGGGTCGCCACACCTCAAGGGAAGGGCAAGGTTAGGAAAGTGGGGACTTCATGAATAACCTCAGCCGGTATGGGAATTGAACGCATGCTGCTGGCATCACTCCGGATCACGAACCAGCCGTCCAACCAATAGGTCTAACCAACCCCCAATATACTAGGACTGTAATAAGGTTTAGGGCATAGTTTGGTAGGTCTTATTAAAATATTCAAAGCTTTATCTGGAAAATAGTTAATAATTACTAGAAACTACGGGTAGCACTGTTGCTTCATTTCTCCAGGGTCCCAGGTTCGATTCCCGGCTTGGGTCACTGTCTGTTCGGAGTCTGCACATTCTCCCTGTGTTTGCGTGGATTTCCTCCGGGTGCTCTGGTTTCCTCCCACAAGCCCCGAAAGACGTGCTGTTAGGTAATTTGGACATTCTGAATTCTCCCTCGGTGTACTGTGTGAGTGGTACTGTACTCAGTGCTACATTAACCCGCTATGTTCCAGACCCTTATAATACCCCCCCCCCCCCCCCCCCCCACACCACCATTTGCAGGCCTTTATCCGATGTATTTACAATATATCCCAATTTGCCCATGCTTCTACATCATTACTATTGCTCCATCTACCGCCTCTCAAATCTCTCAGTTCATAGGTTCAGGCAGCCTGGAGGCCTCATTTTGTTCTCACTAGTGATGGAAGAGTAGTAGGCTCTGTCACTTTGTTGAATCAAAGGTTGTTCTGGTATTTGGATGTCTTTTCTTCCTGTTTTTCCAGTCTTTGGCATTGAATTTCTCTTTGCCATTTCCCCAGTCATAGTGATAGATGGCAGTGGGCTCTTTATGGTCCATACAAACTCTATGATCACCTCTATCGTGTTTCTTTCTCTTCTTCCTTCATGTGGCTCGCTATGACACATGCTGGTATGGGAGACGGCTCTTCCTGCAGTGAGGGTTTGACTTGGCAAGCTCACCTTTCCCTTTGGCTGTAGTCAATATTTGGTTGTTATTCAGTTCCAGCATCATTTGTGGCACTGTCCTGCTGGCTGAGTGTTGCTCTGTGGTCTCAGGGTTCATCTATCCAACTGGAGTCAGAACCAGAGGTTGAAGCTCTTCTCGCTGCTGTTTCCCCTTTTGACTGTTATCTACTGGAGGTGACGTAATAACCAGCTCAGTGGCTGGCCTGACCAATGAGGTGCCTCTGGCAGCCGTAACAAAAATGGACATACCTGCTGTGCAAAGAGAGAAGACAATTCAGCGCTGATGTCTCTGTCAAGAGAATCTTTCTTGTTGGAGCTGTCAGGAACTTGCAGTTCTGTAAAATTTATGACAGGGGTTGTCTTAACATCTCATGCCGTTTTGAGGAGAATCAGAGCTATACAGACATCTCAAAAGAGAAAAAGACTGGATATGGATGACACACATCAGCTCAAAGATTTGTTTGTCACCATACTTTAGCTGTTCCAGAATTATGCATATGACCAGAAGTCAGGTTCTCCTGGGTCTATGAAGCGGTGTGTCTGTTGTTTATAGCCAAGGGGCGCGATTCTCCGCTGCCCAGGCCGGGTGGGCCGCTCTGGCACCCCCCGCGATTCTCCCACCCCCCCCAAAATGGCATGTCGCGTTTTGCGACATGCCGCTCGGAGAATCGCGGGTCGCCGTTTTTCACGGCGACCCATGATTCTCTGGCCCGGATGGGCCGAGCGGCCTGCCGTTCCCGACCTGTTCACGCCGGCGGCAACCACACCTGGTCGCTGCTGGCGTGAACATGGCGCAAAAGGTGAGTATGGGGCCTGTGGGGGGTGGAGAGGGGAGCGAGCACCACAGTCGTGCTCGGGAAGGGACTGGCCCGCGATCGGTGCACACCGATTGTTGGGCCGGCGTCTCCAAGAGACGCACTCTTTCCCCTCCGCTGCCCCGCAAGATCAAGCCGGGGCAGCGGAGGGGAAGACGGCAACCGTGCATGCGTGGGTTGGAGCCGGCCAACCTGCGCATGCGCGGCTGACGTCACTTAGGCGCCGCCGGCCGCATCATTATCGGCACGCCGCCTTGACACCAGCATCAAGGCCCGGCGGCTGAGATTTACGGAACGCTGCCCCTAGCCCCCTGGGGGGGGGGGGAGAGAATAGGGGGCGAGGAGCGGCCTCCGACGCCGTTGTGAAACACTCCGGGTTTCACAACAGCGTTGGCCTTTGCGGAGGATTCCGCCCAAGGTATCTCAGCCATGATTGTGTGTCCACTAGGACTGTATCACTGGCTGCTGTGTCCAACTTAAAGCTTGTTAGAGGGCCATTGATCTAGATGTCCCCGTTCTAGAATGAGAAAACAGTGGGCTGGATTCTCCAGTCCCCGAGGGTGAAATTGAATTCGGTGATCGGCTGGAGAATCAAAGTTCCCGACCAAATCGGGAGCGGCGCCGCTTTCATGATGCTCCACACCCTCCAAATCAGTGTACTCGGAGAGTACGCCACGCGGCGTATCGACGGCCTCAGGACATTGCCTGAGGCCCACCCCCTGATGCTCCGCCCCAACCGGCCGTGTTCCCGACGGCATCAGTTGCGTGTGGACTCATCCGTCGGGAACTCGGCGTGGCGGCTGCGGACTCAGTCCAGCGCCGCCACAGTCGGGGGAGGGACGATCTGTGGGCAGGGGAGGGGACTTTATCAGGGGCTGTGGGCACTGTGTGTGTGTGGGGGGGGGGGGGGGGGGGGGGGGGGGGGGGGGGGCGGGGGCACATGGGCCGGCCAAAGGGGGGGCAGTATTTTGCGGGCCGAGTCCGCAAGCCGCCTTGCACATGTGCAGCCACGGACCCGGCAATTCTCCGGGCTGTATCAGCAGCTAGAGTCGGGTGCTCTACGCTGCCGGCATGCTAGCCCTCATCTACAAGGAGAATCGGTGGCCGTTTTACGCCATATGTTCTGGCATACAATGCCATTGTTCCCACGCCGGCTTGGGGACATAGCATCAGAATCGGATAATCCAGCCCAGGATCTTTGACCTCATCTAAGAAACATGATTCTCTGTCCTCTTGGTGTACTGTGTCGACCTAGTGAATCTACTTGGGGCTCTTCTGTGTGCTTTGATGTTTTGGCTTTGCATCAGTTCTCAAAATGTCCTATTGGGTCCATTGCAAGAATTGGCCAGGCATTGATCACGCCTGTGGGGTGGTTTGCTCTACACATCTGGCATTGTCGCTCTACTGTTCAGTGAGGGTATTGCTTCCTGTTTCTGTGCTGTTTCACGAACTGGACAATGGACTTTACTTTGTGTCACAGTTTACTACCTCTCCTTAATGTGAATCTGTTCTGCAGTTTCAGATTTTGTTGCAATCTGGGTGGCTTTCTCAAGGGTTAGATTAACGTTCATTTTAAATGTGCCGGAGAGTGCGTCATCTGCCACTCCTACAATCAATCCATCCCCGATTCGCTCAGATTTCAGTTCACCATAATTACAGCCTTCAGCCATTCTGTACTGCTCATTAATGAATGAGTCGACAGATTCTCCTGGCTGCTGGACATACTTATCAATTTTGTTACTTCTGAGGTTAAAATAAACATTGAACAATTTTAAAACTTCTTCAAATTTAGCAGATGTTTTGGTGATTCCTTGCCTGGCTATTATATCATTGCCTATCGGGCCTACAAAAGTCTTTTTAACCAGACCTGAAGCAATTCCATATCTAAGTATTCTCTTTCTCCAGAGTCCTCAATCTTGTGATTAATCTGGGCGTCGTGTAAATTGAAATTGATCTAGAAATGGGGGTTTCTGATCCATTGTTAACATTTTTAAATTGCAAGTTCAGCTTTAAGAAGTTTCTAAAAATCTAGATGGTGCTTCTGTCACTTCTGCACAATGAATTCTGCCATGTTGGTGGGCTGGGCTTCCGCAGTAATGGCGATCGCAATCTCAGTGTTCAAAGTTTATCAACAATGGCTGCCTGGATCAATTGGTTGGTGTCTTCCCCGCTTTAGCGCAACGTACTTAGCTTTGGAAGTGTTGAATCCTGGTTTTGGCTGCATTTGTTAAGCTGTCTACTCAGTCATGATTAATTTTTAATTAATTCTTTGTCTTTGTTTGAAGTGAGCTTGGCGGTCACTTGTCCAAGCGCCAACTCGAGAACCAGATATCTCGGACTGCAATTTAAATGGCCATTTCTGTCTACTGCACGGGCAGCACGGTAGCATTATGGATAGCACAATTGCTTCACAGCTCCAGGGTCCCAGGTTCGATTCCCCGCTGGGTCACTGTCTGTGCGGAGTCTGCACATCCTCCCCGTGTGTGCGTGGGTTTCCCCCGGGTGCTCCAGTTTCCTCCCACAGTCCAAAGATGTGCAGGTTAGGTGGATTGGCCATGATAAATTGCCTTTAGTGTCCAAAATTTCCCTTAGTGTTGGGTGTGTTACTGGGCTATGGGGATAGGGTGGAGTTGTTGACCTTGGGTAGGGTGCTCTTTCAAAGAGCTGGTGCAGACCCGATGGGCCGAATGGCCTCCTTCTGCACTGTAAATTCTATGATACTGCAGTATTTAACTTTTTTCAGGGCTCGTGTTGTCCAGGAATTTTGGGCGGAATTCTCCGCAAGGCCCGACGCCAGGTTCATGATGGCGTCGGAAGCCTCTCCCGGCCCCCTATTCTCCCCTACCCTGGGGGATAGGCGGGCCGTAACGGGAAACTCGGCAGCCGGGCCTTGTCCCTGGCTTCAAGGCCCGGCGCGCCAAGAATGACGTCGCGGCGGAGCCTAATGACGTCAGCCGCGCTTGCGCGGGTTGGACAGCTCAAACCCGCGCATGCGCGGTTGCCATCTTTCCCCTCAACCGCCCCGCAAGACGTGGTGGCTTAATCTTGCGGGGCGGCGGAGGGGAAAGAGTGCGTCCCCTTGAGACGCCGGCCCGACGATCGGTGGGCACCGATCACGGGCCAGTCCCCTCCCGAGCACGGTCGTGGTGCTCGATCCCTGATCCGCCCCCCCTAGGCCCCACACTTACCTGGCGTGCCATGTTCACAACGGCAGCGACCAGGTGTGGTTGCCGCCGTCGTGAACAGGTCGGGAACGGCAGGCCACTCGGCCCATCCGAGCGGCGTGTCGGAAAACCGGACACGCCATTTTGGGTGGGATGGGAGAATAGCGGGAGGTGCGGGAGCGGACCTCCCACTATTCTCCCACCCATCGTGGTTGCGGAGAATCGCGCCCTTTAACTTTTCAATCACCTCTGCTAATTCTGCTGACTCTGCACACTCTCGGTTTTGAACCTGGACTTCCACAGGATTCAATGGAGTCTTTTGCTGCAGCGAGGAATTTAATTGCTGCCTTCAGCTTCCAAGCCTTACTGTGGTGATCTCCTTCTGCGCCTTGGCTTCTTGAGCTTTTCTTCAGGTCAGAATGCTTGTTTGGTTTTTCCTTCAGTTTTTCAGAATTTTACTTTTCTTCTGCAGTCTCTGTGAGTTGTTGCATTTGTTGCCACCATATGCTGGGCATAGTTCAGAAGACTTTATTGAGACATTCGTAGTCTTAGGTAGTTCTACAGTAAGTATTATGAACTACTAGAAACTATATACATAGGTAAAATGAAGGTTCAAGCTTGGGCCTGTCATTATGCCATCTTCAACATACACTACATTGACCCCTGTGTGGGTCATGCATTTTCTCACATCACTGTGTGGGCGGTACTGTACTCAGTCCCACATTAACTCTTTGTGACCTGGACTTTAGCTCAGTTGGCTGGACAGCTGGTTTGTGTGGCAGTGAGACCGATGGCATGGGTTCAATTCCCGTACAGGCTGAGGTTATTTATGAAGGCTCCGCCTTCTCAACCTTGGTGTGGTGATCTTCAGGTTAAATCGCCACCAGTCAGCTCTCCCCTTTCAAAAGGGAAAGCAGCTTATGATCATCTATGGTGACTTTGATGGGTCTGCTGCAGAATATGATGTATGTTTAGACGATGTGGCTCAGAAGAAATGAAGAGAAATCAAAGATGGCAAATAGAGCTTGAATGTGGGCCTGCCAGACTGACACAAGTGGGAGACCGCTGACTTACTTTAAAGATTAGACTGCATTGCAGCTCACTTTCTTTGAGGCTGCCTGTGGACCCACCATGCCTGCTATCACCGCTGGGACCATAGAGTTGCCGGCCATTTGACTGGACGGAGCGGAGGAGGGGGACACTGAAAGGCCCAGCCTCAATTAGCAGTCCAAAGATGGCAAGGTTAAGCAGCCAAGTCCGGATAGGCACATCCATGTGCCTCCCCCCCTCCCAAATTGCACCCTGCCCCCAGTAAAACCCTGAGGAAAGTGTGGCTTTAGAGACCTACCTTCAAAAATCTAACAACTGCCAGAAAATTGCCAGCGAGGCCAAGAGTGGCTTGAGCCCTATCCCATAACCATGATAATTTTATTTGAAATGAGACAGATCGTCCTTCCCTTGTTCTTCCTGTTCAATCCCTGCTGTCAGACCGTTATCACATATGCACTTTGTCAATAAGTAGAACTGCATTGAATGTGAAGCGAAAGATGAGTCACCTCAATGATGAGAGGAACATGTGGGTGGAGATAAGTGAAGAGTGCACAGTTTAATGGACATGCCTGTCTGCTGAAAGAAAATGCATTTGGTTGTGATAAAGGGACCAATTTGTGTAGTACTTGAAAAATGCCCAGTTTTTGCCAGGGGAATCTCTGCATTTAGAAAGTCAAGTGAAGAATGTGCTGATAATGGATCAAAATGGTTTTGGCTGGACTGGTCCATTCTTTGACGGAATGTATTTAAAAGTACTTTTGTTATACAAACATAGGAACAAGGAGCAGGAGTAAGCAATTCAGCCCCTCGATTCCACTCCGCCGTAAAATATGGCTCCGATCGTCGGCTGACTAAGTTGCTGGTGGGCCGGGTAAATCAGCGGCTGCTCCACCAGCGCTGCATCATGGGACACACCCATTGAGGTCCCGGACTATATGGTGGCGAAAGCAGCCACTGCTGTCAGCAGGTTTCAACGCTGTTTTTCCCACCGGACTTCTGCATTTGCCGATTTCCAGGAAAATCTCACCTACAGTTTCAGACACACTCCTGTCTCCCTCAAACGGAATGTAAAATTCAATCATAACATGGTCGCTGCTACCTACGGCTGCCTTCACTGAGATCATTAATTACTCCCATCTCATTGCACAATACCAGGTCTAGTACAGCCTGCTCTCTGGTCGGCTCCAGAACATGCTGTTCAAAGGAACTGGCCCGAAAACATTCAATGAACTCTTCATCTATGCTAATTTTGCCCATCTGACTTTTCCAGCTCATATGTAAATTAAAATCTCCCCTGATTATCGCCGTGTCATTCTGGCAAGCTCCCATTTTTTCTTCCTTTATGCTCCACCCTATCATGTGGTTATTATTAGGGGCCTGTACACAACTCCCAAAAGTGACTTCTTGCCTTTAACATTTCCTATCTCTACTCAAACCATTTCCACATCCTGGTTTCCTGAACTTAGATCCTCCCTCTGTACTGTGCAAATACCATCATTAACTAACAGAGTCACCCCTCCACCTGTTCTTCACTTCCTATCCTTCCTATGTATCCTGTACCTTTCAATATTCTGGTCCCAATCCATGTCCTCCTGCAGCCATGTCTCCGTAATGACTAGCAAATCGTACTTATTTATTTCTATGTGCGTTCCCAGTTCATCTGTTTTGTTTTGAATGCCACACACATTCAGATACAGAGATTTTAGTTTTATTCTTTTATTCTTTTTGTCACCTCTAGCCTCATCTGTTGATTTGCTATTGGATCCCTTCTGTCCCTTCCTGTCACAATCTCTTTTTTCGTTTCCCATACCAATACCTTTCCCTTTCACCTTGTCTCTGCTCTTTGATTTAGTACATCTTCCCAAATTTGATTCCTTGCCTTCAATATGTAGTTTAAAATTCTCTCTAAATACCTCATTATGCGGTATCTCTAGAACACCAGCCCCAGCACGGTTCAGGTGTAGACCGTCCCAACAACACAGATCCTACTTACCCCAGTACTGGTGCCACTGCCCCACGAACCTGCATCCACTTCTCCCAAGACCAATCTTTGAGCCACACATTCATCTCCCTAATTGCTAAATGCCAATTTGCATGTGGCTCAGGTCATAATCCAGAAATAATAATAATAATATTTATTGTCACAATTAGGCTTGCACTAACACTCCAATGAAGCTACTGTGAAAATCCTCTGTGCCAGTCAGCTCATCCAAACTCTGCAGCCCCACTCTCATCCAAACAACCTCAAATCTGTTGGACAATTGTGAAGGCTGAGGCCCTGTGTTCAAGTCTTTCCCTTACCTGTCTCACTTGCAGTCCCTGTCCACTGACAAAATCGGAAGGCCCTGTCCAAAGACTGCCTCCCGTTACAAAGAATCCAAGGAACATTCCCATTAATTCGGTAATCAATTTGTAAATGATCAATTTTATGAAACACACAGAGAGGTTGAAATGAAATGAAATGAAATGAAATGAAAGGTTGAGGGTGAGCTGCTGTTTTCATAGAATCATAGAATTTACAGTGGAGAAGGAGGCCATTCGGTCCATCAAGTCTGCACCGGCCCTTGGAAAGAGCAACCTACTTAAGCCCATGCCTCCACCCTATCCCCATAACCCAATAACCCCACTTAACCTTTTTTCTTTTGGACACTAAGGGCAATTTATCATTGCCAATCCATCTAACCTGCACATCTTTGGACTGTGGGAGAAAACCGGAGCACCCGGAGGAAACCCATGCACACACGGGGAGGATGTGCAGACTCCGCACAGACAGTGACCCAAGCCAGGAATCGAACCTGGGACCCTGGAGCTGTGAAGTAACTGTGCTAACCCCTGTTCTATTTGCTGCCCAAAAGGCTCATGGCGAAGTGGCACAAATTGTTTGTGATGATTCAAAGATCACCAGGCTTCTCTTCCTCACCATAACCTGCTAAATGATTTACACATTAGTATTTCACACATCGTTAGAAGTACATGCAGCAAATGGAACAAAAATAAAACAGTATATTGGAACAATTTAATGTGTTTGAGTGCCTAATATGTCTACTGTTGTAGGAGTTCTTTTGGAACACACTGAGACCCAGGATATTAACAATATTAATAATTTGGAGTGCTTGTCCGACAATTTCCACCTCCCACCTGTTATATTACCTACATAATGAGTATCCACCAGTATTCATTAACCTTTCTTGTAAGGTTGCACTTTCACAGACTTCATTTATGAAGACAAAAAGGACTTATTCATAAGAGGTCAGCAGCCTCGTGGCTGTACTTAGCTCCTTCATGACTCCAGCCTAAGAGAACTCAGATACCCACTCTCAGTCCCAATTGCTCACCCAAACCAGGTGAGCCTTGCGCTGCTGTGTTGACCTTACCGGGACAATCCCCAAAATTAACCACACCTCTCTATTGGCACCCATTCCCCTCCCCTCCAACTTTTTCTCATGTTTTATGCCACTGGCGTATAAACTTAACTGATGATATAAAGTGGATTCCCTATGGGTTTGCACATGGTGTAGTCTCTGACAGGCCAGAAGGCTTCCCTTGGCAATTTTCCAATGTGCAAGGCAGCTCACCCAATGCAACGATTCAGGGGCGGGATTCTCCGAGCCCCCGCTGGCTGCCGAATTCTCAGGTACCGGAGATTCGGCAGGGGCGGGAATCGCGCCGCGCCAGTCGGCGGGTCCCCCCCCGGCGATTCTCCGGGGGCAATCTGGCCCCGGGGGGTGCCCCCACGGTGGCCTGGGGCTGGATCCTCCACAAACCGGCGCGATGGCCGGGACCCGGCGCCAAAAGCGGCGCAGATCACTCCGGCGTCGGGCCCTCCCAAATGTTGCAAAGTCTCCGGGCCCGAATAGGCTAGCAGCGGAGTGACGCCATTCGCGACGGCATCACCCGCTCTGGACGCGCTGAGTCACTGACGGCACGCAGCATCACAGCACAAAAGACGCCCCCCCCCTCCTCCCCCGGAAGACCCACTAAGATGGACGCCTGCCGCGCAGCCCCGAGATTCCAGGTGCGCAACATTGAGGTGCTCCTGGACGCAGTAGAGGAGAGGAGGGAGGCCCTGTACCCCGGACATGGGTCGCCCCACGCCTCAGCCGGCACCAGTGGAGGGAGGTGGCAGAGGCCGTCAGCGCTGTGACTGTGACACCGAGGACAGGCACCCAGTGCCACAAGAAGGTGAACAACCTTGTCAGGGCAGCCAGGGTGAGTACCCCCCCCCCCCCCCCCCCCCCCCCGATGTGCAGCACACCCCCAGATGCAACCAACCCCAACGCTAACCCAACCCTAACTCTAATGTTCTGCGCATCTCTGCCAATATACGTGCAACCACTGGCGTGCATTCATATACCTGTCTAACACCGTTGCCCTTTACCTGTGCCACCCACCCGCCTGCCCCCCACAGGAGAAGTGCACACACAACAACATGGAGTGTGAGAGGACTGGAGGGGGCCCATCTTATGAGAGACCACTCACCGTTCATGAGGAAAGGGGCCTGGAACTGGCGGGCGGACCTGAGGACCGGGATGTTGCCGCTGCAGAGGTCAGGGGACGCACCAGTAAGTGAGCCACCCACCGCCCGTCCCCATTCCCCCATATCTCCCCTCCCCAGTGGCATAGTATATGCCAATATATTATGGTGCAGACACACACTGATGGACACACACAGGGACCAATCAACATGTACAAACACTGCAGCCAATCACCAGTTAGAATACACACACTATAAAGGCAGAGGGCACCACGGTTCCCGCTCATTCTGGGTGCTGCCTCTGAGTGTAACAAGAACTCATCCAGCCCAGCACAGACTCGCACCACGTGCTGAGAGAATCAACTGGTTTGGACAAGGCTTAGGTCTCTAGTTCAAGTTAGCATTATTTAGACCCACAGTCATCGTGTGTTAGTTAGTTAGAAGTAGTTAATAAAATTGAGTTGAACCTTCATCTGTGTTGGAAGTGTCTGTTCATCTCTCAAGCCTACACAAGCCAACACATCATGATACCAGCAGTTGAGGAATGCTCGCACTTCTGAGACCTACCCTTCAGTGATCTGCCTTCCACCAGTCTCCAGCCATCCTACAGAATGGACTCCGTTCGCCTGCCGCCGCCTCTCCGCATTGCCGGGAACCTGGGCTCCAACTGGAAACTTTTCAAACAGCGCTTCCAGCTGTACCTCGAAGCCAGGGACCCGGAAGCTGCCTCGGACGCACGGAAGATAGCTCTCTTCCTCTTCACAGGCGGTGACCATGCTCAGCACATTTACAACTCACTCACCTTCGATGAGGGGGAGGACAAATCGAAGTTCAAGACCATAATTCTGAAGTTCGACAGCCACTGTGCGGTCAAGGTCAACGAGAGCTTCGAGCGATACATGTTTCAGCAGCGAACTCAGGGTAAGGACGAGCCTTTCCAGTCCTTTATCACCCACCTCCGCGTCCTTGCACAGTCCACCTCTGACTCCATGTTCCATGACCAAATTGTTTCTGGTGTTCAATCTGAGCCCCTGCGCCAGCAGCTACTAAAAGTAAAGCACTCACTCTCTCTACGACCATTGAGACCTGTGTGCTTCCTGAACATGCCTCCACGCGCTACTCATGCATCCAGGCTGCTGAAACGGCGCGGCAAGCCCCCTATGAGGCAGAACGGGTCCAGATGATAAAATCTCTTCAGGCTCCGGACCTGAATGATGGCGGCCATATCGTGCGTTTTTCGCGGAATCCCGCGTCCACATGCAGCGAGCGTTCTGACGTCACGGACCGATTCACGCAGGTGCACACTATGCTGGATCGCCCCGCGCAGGCGCGGTGGCGCGACGAACGTCCTGACGCTCCGGCGTGCTGCAACTGCGGCTCCGCCCACTTAAAGCGGCAATGTCCCGCAAAGTCCCGATGCTGCCTGCAATGTGGCAAACGAGGCCACTACGCTGCAATGTGCAGATCTTCCCTGCCTGCTGCTTTTTGAAGGTCCACCCAGCCCCACAGAGACGTCAGGGCTATCCAGCCTGTCATCAATGAACCTACTCTACACCTTGATTCCGACTATGCCTGCAGGTCCCGTTCCAAATCGGCGTCATTACTATCAACAGGATGCCCCCCAACCGTGGCACTGAATCTATCCACGTCCACAGCGTCAGCTAGGATGATGAGTGGTGTGCCACCCTTACGGTCAACCGGTCCCCTGTCAAGTTCCGCCTGGACACTGGCACTTCTGCCAATCTCATCACGCCATCTGATTTCAGTAAGCTCCGCGTACGGCCTGCTGTCCTGCCACCTGCGTGTAAATTGCTCGACTACAATGGCAATGCCGACGCCGCCAGCGGCTCCTGCCGCCTTGAGGTGACAGATCGGGCTCACACAGTCATTCTCCCGTTCGAGATTGTTGCTGCCTCAAATGCCTCCCTGCTTGGTGCGCAGGCATGCAAGCTGCTCCACTTAGTGCAGAGAGTACACTCTCTCTCTTCAAGCGATGTGTCTGCATCCTCTGACACAGACTTCAGGGCGCAACTCGACTCCATCATCCAACAATACCATGATGTTTTGGAAGGCATGTTCAAAATCTTACTCAAGCCCAACGCCACGCCTGTCGTTCACGCACCTCGCCGATTCCCAGCGCCCCTCAAGGACCGCCTCAAGCAACAGCTCCAGGACCTCCAGGACCAAGGACTCATCTCTAGGGTCACGGAACCCACAGACTGGGTAAGCTCCATGGTCTGTGTCAAGAAGCCGTCCGGCGAGCTGCGGATCTGTATTGATCCGAAAGATTTAAATCAGAATATCATGCGGGAGCACTACCCGATTCCGAAACGGAAGGAACTCACGTCCGAGATGGGCCACGCCAAGCTATTCTGAAAACTGGATGCCTCGAAGGGCTTCTGGCAGATCCAACTCGATGAGTCAAGCAGGAAGCTGTGTACGTTCAACACACCCTTTGGCAGGTTCTGCTACAACCGGATGCCATTCGGCATCATCTCTGCGTCCAAAGTTTTCCACCGGATCATGGAGCAGATGATGGAGGGAATCGACGGCGTCCGGGTATATGTCGACGATATTATCGTCTGGTTACCCACCCCGCAGGAACACATCGCCCGCCTTAAGCGTGTTTTCAGGCGCATCCACGAACACGGCCTCCGCCTCAATAGGGCCAAATGCTCCTTCGGCCAATCAAGTATCAAGTTTCTGGGGGATCACATTTCCCACCAGGGGGTGCGTCCGGACAAGGACAAGATTGCAGCAATCACGTCCATGAAGGCGCCCGAGGACAAGAAAGCGGTTCTCCGGTTCCTGGGTATGGTGAACTTCCTCGGGAAGTTCATCCCAAATCTTGCTTCACACACCACGGCCCTCAGAGTCCTGGGCCGGGATTCTCCCCATCCGGTGGGGCGGGGGGTCCTGGCGTAGCGGAGTGGCGCCAACCACTCCGGCTTCGGGACTCCCCAAAGGTGCGGAATTCTCCGCACCTTTGTTTCCGGAGTGGTTTCCGCTCCGCCGATGGCGCCCCGGCGTCGGGCCTGGCCGAAAGGCCTTCAGCGGTCCGCGCATGTGCCGGTGCGTCAGCGGCGGCTGATGTCCCCACCGCCTCCGCTATGGTGGAGGCCGTGGCGGCGGCGGAAGAAAAAGAGTGCCCCCACGGCACTGGCCCGCACGCCGATCGGTGGGCCCTGATCGCGGGCCAGGCCATCGTGGGGGCACCCCCCCGGGGTCCGGCGTGCCCCTCCCCAGGACCCCGGGGCCCTCTCGCACCGCCATCCCGCCAGCACCAGAGGTGGTTTAAACCACGTCGGCGGGATTGGCCTCTCAGCGGCAGGGCTTCGGCCCATCGCGGGCTGGAGAATCGCCGCGGGGGGGCACGCCGATTGGCGGGTCATGATTCCCGCTCCCCGCCGATTCCCGGGTGCCGGAGAATTCCGGCCATGGCGTGGGCGGGAATCCCCCCCTTCCCGGGACTCTCCCCCCCTCCCCGGCACTCGCACCCTTCCCCCCCCTCCCCGGCACTCGCTCTCTAGCCCCCCCCCCGGCACTCGCCCCCCCCCTCCCCGGCACTCTCCCCCCCTCCCCGGCACTCGCTCTCTAGCCCCTCCCCGGCACTCGCCCCCCCCCCCCCTCCCCGGCACTCTCGCCCCCTCCCCGCACTCGCACTGTCCTCCCCTCCCCGGCACTCACCCCCCCTCCCCAGCACTCACCCTCCTCCCCGGCACACTCCCCCCTTCCGCGGCACACTCCCCCATTCCCCGGCACTCACACCCCCTCCCCGGCGCTCACCCCCCTCTCCGGCACTCACCCCCCTCCCCGGCACTCACCCCCCCCCTCCCCGGCACTCTCCCTCCCTCCCCGGCACTCACCCCCCTCCCCGGCACTCGCTCCCTCCCCCCCTCCCCGCACTCGCACTGTCCGCCCCCTCCCCGGCACTCACCCCCCCTCCCCAGCACTCACCCTCCTCCCCGGCACACTCCCCCCTTCCGCGGCACACTCCCCCCTTCCCGGCACTCACACCCCCTCCCCGGCGCTCCCCCCCCTCTCCGGCACTCACCCCCCTCCCCGGCACTCACCCCCCCCCTCCCCGGCACTCTCCCTCCCTCCCCGGCACTCACCCCCCCTCCCCGGCACTCGCTCCCTCCCCCTCTCCCCGGCACTCGCACTGTCCACCCTCCTACCCGGCACTCGCACTGTCCCCCCCCCCTCCCCGGCACTCTGCCCCCCCCCCTCCCCCGGCACTCACCCCCCCCCCCCTCCCCGGCACTCGCTCTCTAACCCCCCCTCCCCGGCACTCTCCCCCCCCCCTCCCCAGCACTCACCCCCCCTACCCGGCACTCGTTCCCTCCCCCCCTCCCCGGCACTCACCCCCCTCCCCAGACACTCACCACCCCCCCTTCCCGGCACTCTCCCCCCCCCTCCCCGGCACTCGCAACCCTTCCCCCCCCCCTCCCCGGCACTCGCTCCCCTCCCCCCCTCCCCGGCACTCGCCCCCCTCCCCGGCACTCACCCCCCCTCCCCGGCACTCACCCCCCCTTCCCTCACTCCTCCCCCCCCCTCCCCAGCACTCGCACCCTTCCCCCCCCCCCCCTCCCCGGCACTCGCCTCCCTCCCCCCCTCCCCGGCACTCGCCCCCCTCCCCGGCACTCACCCCCCCTCCCCGGCACTCGCTCCCTCCCCCCCTCCCCGGCACTCATCCCCCCTCCCCGGCACTCACCCCTCCTCCCTGGCACTCGCTCTCTCCCCCCCTCCCCGGCACTCCACCCCCTCCCCGGCACTCGCTTTCTACCCCCCTCCCCGGCACTCTCCCCCCCCTCCCCGGCACTCACCCCCCCCCTCCCCGGCACTCACTCTCTACCCCCCCCTCCCCGGCACTCTCCCCCCCCTCCCTGGCACTCACTCTCTACATCCCTCCCCGGCACTCACCCCCCCCTCCCCGGCACTCGCTCTCTACCCCCCTCCCCGGCACTCTCCCCCCCTTCCCCTCTCCCAGTATTAAGAGCTGAAACATTCCTCTTTCACCTTTGTTCTTTTGGTGCATGACTGCGAAAGCTAGAAAAATACTTTGGATGACACGCTTCGCAACCGATTAGTTTGTGATCTCAGGAATGAAGCCATCCAAAATAAATTGTTGACTGAAGGTGCACTAATCCTAAAATTTGCTATAGAAATTGCAATGTCTGTGGAACTTGCTGCAATAAAAGTGTAGCTGCATGGAGTTTGAGGAGCCTGTGAGAAGCAGATCCACCACGTCATCACTGCAAACAAGTGGTAAATATGGCTGGAAATTGTTGGAGCAAGGAGAACAATTGCAAAAATTGTGGTAAAGTTGGTCACATTGCCAAGACATGTTGATCACCTCAACTTCATCAGCACAAAATAAGTGCAAGAAAAATACTGCAAAGTCTATAAGGTGAGTTTACCAGTTCAGTGGTCCAACTGAAGACTCACCGAGTCCAAAGTGTCAAGTCAGCTAAAGGAATTTAAGCTCGGCATTCTAGCAGTACAACGAGACCAGCAACCATTTGGATCTATCCAAAATGAAATGGGAACACTATGAAGATGGAAGTTTGTGATGAATATCACACTGACCAAAAAGTCAGGTAAAATAAAAAGCTCTTTGCAAGAATCAAAACTCATGACCAGAAATTGATTATGGTGCACAGCATATGTGACAAAGATAAAGTAAAATCAATATAATACAAGTGTCTTTCAGAATCCCTAATACACACTGGAATAGAAACATAACAAATGGAATTAGGAATGAGACTTACATAGTTCAAACTACCCCAGACTACAAATGTAACAAAGAGAACAACTTGAATTAATAAACATAAAATTCTTCCGAGCATCATTCGTAAAAGCTTAGGCGAGGGGCCCACCAAGATAACATGTTCCTCGAATCCATTAGTTTGGCCATATTTCACGATGTATTTACACTAACACTGTAATTAAACGCAGAGATAACGGGTGGGATTCTCCATTGGCCGACGCTGAAATTGGGGCGTGAGATTTGGCTGAGAATAGCTCCTGATGCCGAAATCGTGGCATTTGACGCTGAATCGTGATGCTCCGCCTCCTTGAAAACGGCGTTGATGCAACGCACGCCACCCGTAGCTGAAACACCGTTTGCATATCATTAGCAGGCCCACCCACGATTCTCCGCCTCCGATGGGCCGAGTTCCCGACGGCACGGTCTACGTGTGCTCTCACAAATCGTGAACCTGGTGTGGTGGCTGCTGAGAGAGAGAGAGAGAGGGAGTATGGACAGTGACCAGCACCGCCATACTTCACCGACAGCCATGGGTCTGGCTGGGGGGGCTTCTGTCAGGGCTGGGGAGAATAGTGGGAGGTGGCCAGGAGGTGGGTTGTGGGGTCTGGGTGGACGGGTACGCAACACCATTACCGCAGCCGACAAGGCAGCCACGCAGCTGCTCATGCCGCTGACAACCCGCTTTACACCTGGTGCCCTGGGTCGTATAGGTGACACCTCCCCCCTCCCCCCGGTGTACCCCCCCTGGGTGCCCTCTGGTCCCAGCCAACCCATCAGCTGTATGGGTGCTCCAGCACAACCTGTCCCATTTTTTCGGCCCCGATCAGTGTATGTGTGGGGGTGTATTGTTTAAGTGCAGTTGCAGATGATCAACGCTCCGAGTGTCTATCACGGACCTGGCGATTCCCGCACTGTTTTTCGTGCGTCCCAGTAATGTTCCACGCGGCGCCAGTGTTAGCCCCTCACCGGTAGCAGAATCGGTGGGGGTTTGCCGCCGATTTTTCTAGTTCATTTAAAGTTAAAAAGGGACCAAGCTGTCACTATGTCACTATACTTAAGAGAAAGATACATGAATTTATGGATGCGTGTAGCTGTCCCTAAGACAGGCTGATTAAAGAAAAGGTACAAGAAGAGACAGATTCAACAGGACCAGCACTCATTCTTCTCACGATGTTCCGCTACTGCCTGTTCCATCAAACAAGTCCCTCGAGGCATTGTGAGTATGCCTCTCCTACTATTTTAAACGTTTTGAAGTAGAGATAATTCGGACATCCATAATTTTAAGGAAAAACTGTTAGCAGACTTAATAATGACTAGCTACTCGCAGACTTACATTTTGTAGACTCCGTAACTGTTTTATATTCTAAAATATTCTAATAAATCCTCACTAAAAATATAAACTGTGTCTGTTACATTGAGTAAGTTAAAATTCTGAGACGCTCATTAGGATGTCCTAAGTGACAAGGATCCACGCTGAAAAAAATAACAATTTAGTATTGAGCGACTTATCTGGACAATTCCCACTAGCACATAACTGAAAGTTGTTCAACTGTTTAAGAGCTGGAAGGTCAGAAATCCTAAATCAGTCACAAGTTGATAGGGGTGCTACACTATTTCTTATACCTGAATCGATATACCATGAGAAACTGAAATATCTGCCATTGCAACCATCTGATGTGGTCTTGAGGTTATATACCGAAGAGGGGGCGCCGCTGAAGGACTTCATTAAGGTGACAATGGTAGTTAACAAGCAGAAAGTGGAGTTGCCTCTTCACATTGTTTGATGAAACTTTCCAGCATTGTTTGAGAGATCTTGGTTAAGGAAGATTAAGCAAAACTGGGCAGTCGTGAACCAACTTGTTGATTCTACGAATGATCTTCAACCACTTCTGAGAAAAGATACAAAGGTATTTGAGGAGTCACTTGGATCCATGACTGGGGTTGAAGTGAAACTTAAGATAAAGGCAGACACCATGACTAAGTGCTTGAAAGCACGTACCATACCCGTTGCTATTCAACCTAAAGTGGAAGAAGAACCCGAGAAGTTACTGAAGACAAGGGCCATTAAGCCTGTTGCCACCAGCATTGGGCAACCTCAATCGTCCCAGTCTTAGAGAAGGATGGTTTAATACGAATATGTGTGGATTTCAAAACGACTATCAACCCTGTATAATGTGCTGATCAATACCCTCGACCACTTATCAAAGGTCTTATTACAGGGCTCTAAGGCAGCCAAATATTTAGTAAAAGTGAACACGCCCAAGCTTATCTGCAACTGAACGTAGCTATTGAGTCTCAAATGTTCCGACCATAGTAACACGCACAAGGGCCTGTTTTGGTATTGGATGCTTCAGTTTGGGATAATGTCAGCACTAGCTCTCTTCCAACGATCTATGGATCAGATCTCGAGTGAACTGTTGGCTATGCAGAGCTACCTGGGTGACATTTTGATTGCAGGTTTGAATGATGTAGAACATGTAAAGAACCTCAAAGCTACTCTTGCAAGGTTGCAACTACATAACCTCGAATCAAGAAAGAGATGTTCAAATATTTTATTCACTATCTTGCGCATTTCATCAAACATGATGGTCTTCACAAAGAACTTAAGAAGACGTCGGAGATCCTGGATGCCCCATGACCCCAGATCGTGACTCAGTAAAGGCTAATTACTGTGGAAAATTCATACAGCACTTAACAAAAAAGCTGAAGCCTTTGCACACATTGCTTTCATAGAATCCCGACAGTGCAGAAGGAGGCCATTCGGCCAATTGTGTCTGCGCCAATCCTCTGAAAGAGCACTCTACCGAGGCCCAATCTCCCACCCTATCCCCGTAACTCTGCCGGGGGGCAATTTAGCATGGCCAATCCACCTAACCTGCACATCTTTGGACTGTGAGAGGAAACCGGAGCACCCGGAGGAAACCAATGCAGACACGGGAAGCTGTGCAAACTCCACACAGACAGTCAACTGAGGTCAGAATCGAACCTGGGTCTCTGGCGCTGTGAGGAAGCAGTGCTAACCACTGTGCCACCGTGCCACGCCCGTAACAGACAAGCTTGGCTCTGGACAAAAGGTTCTGAGGATGCTTACCAAAACGTCAAATAATCTTTCCATGAATTGGAATAATTGGTCCGTTATAACCCAAAACTCAAGCTGCAGTTTGCTTGTGATGCATTACCCTATGAGGTTGGAGCAGTTGCCTCACATATAATGCCTTCACACGAAGTGCGACCAATAGCATTTGTTCCACTGGTCATGGGTGAGGCTGATTTGAAGTGGCCGGAGGTTGCCACATTAAATTGACAACTACGGAACAGACTATTGAAAGTCATGACAAGGTATCTGCAAGATTTGGGTGACCTGAACAACTTGTGAGCGATAATGGTAAGTAGTTCACATCTGTTGAATTCAAGGACTACCTGAGGGGGTGTGGCATCCACCACATCAAACCTCACTCTACCATCCAGTGGCTTAGCTGAATGCTATGTACAATCGCTCAAGCATGCAGTGAAGGTTTCGAGAGATAAAGGGCGAGATTCTCCGCACTCCCGACGGTGCGGAGAATAGCGTGGCTCGTAAAATTTTACGGCTACGCTGTTCCGACGCCCTCCCGCTATTCTCCCCCCCCGCCACGGCCAACTCCCGACACGAATCGCTGCCGCCGTTTTTTTACGGCCGGCAGCGATTCACAGCTGATAGATGGGCCAGGTTCCCAGCCCTTTACAGCTGTTTTTACGAACGGCAAACACACCTGGTCTGGCCGTTTGTAAAAACGGCCGTAAACACTCGCATTTTATAACCATGGCACCGATTGGCACGGCAGTACCACGGCCGTGCCAAGGGTGACATGGGCCCGCGATCGGTGGGCACCGATCGCGGGCAGCGGGCCCGATGCCCGCGCACTATTTGTCCTTCCGCCGCCCCGCAGTATCCGTTCGCGGGGCGGCTGAGGGGCATCCCGGCCCGCGCATGCGCGGGTTTCGCGCAAATACGTGATGACGTCATCCGCGCATGCGCGGGTTGGAGTCTTCCAATCCGCGCATGCGCGGCTGACGTCATATGACACGTCAGCCGGCGCTAACTCGGGCAAGCGGGCTTAACGAAATTCGTTAAGCCCGTGATGCCGGAGCTTACGGCGTCGGGCTGCTAGCCCCGACCGGGGACCAGAATCGGTTCCCGGTCGGGAAGGGGGGGGGGCTGGCGTCAAACCCGCCCGGATTTGACGCCAGCCTTACGATTTCTCCCCATATGGGAGAATCTTGCCCAAAGGCTCTCTACCTAAACGTGTCAATAGCTTTCTAATGATATACAGAAGCACTGTGCATTCAACAACACAAAGCTCACCGAGTATAATGATGTTAAGAAGGAGACTGTGCACCCAGTTCGTCCTTGTAACTCCCCCTTTAGCTTCAGAGATATTCAGACAACAACATTGGATGCAAATGACTAGAAGGGAACAATATTCCAAAAGCAGAGTCTTTGACTGTGGAGAATGCGTTCTTGCGAGAAATATGACCTTGGGCCAAAAATGGACACCAGCTACTGTATTAGCCAAAATGGGTCCAATTTGCTATAATGTGTACATCATCAAATACATAGATGCTTTGTCTAGTCGGCCTCTGCATGATCATTAAGACCAAAAAGACAAGCATGAATCTAATGAACTCTTCAAAGACGTATATTATCAGTTCTCCCATACTTCTGAAGCACTTCCTGGAGGTGAGTATTCAAACAGGTTATTGTGCAAACTGATGATGAATGAACTTGGTGTTGGTATGCTGACCAACTATTGCCTGCAGTAAGAGTACAGAATCTGTACTAGATCTTTACACAACAGAGAGTATGAACAGTGACATGCCCGACTTGAGGACTACAACTTCTCAAATTATGGAGCCTGTTACGATAGAATTATTCCCACACTAGAGATATTTCCTGAGTTGCTTTTGACAGATGTAACACTGACCTGTGTACAGGAAGACACTCCTAAGAGTCAAATTCCTGAACATCATGTTCTGTCAAAACGAGGCAGATGTCCACCCAAGAGACTTTCTTACTAATGTACATGGGCGGGATTCTCCGACCCCCTGCCGAGTCAGAGAATCGCCGGGGAGGGGGGGCGGCATGAATCCCGCCCCCGCTGTCTGCCAAATTCTCCGGCACTGGAGATTCAGCGGGGGCGAGAATTGCGCCGCGCCGGTCGGCGATCTCTCGCAGCCCCCCCCCACCGCGCCCCCCCCAGCGATTCTCCGCCCCGCGATGGGCCGAAGTCCCGCTGGTTCTTTGCCAGTCCCGCCAGCGTGGATCAGATCAGGTCCCTTACTGGCGGGACCTGGCGACATGGGCGGGCTCCGGGATCCTGGGGAGGGGTGATCTGGCCCCGGGGGGGGGGGGGGTGCCCCCACGATGGCCTGGCCCGCGATCGGGTCCCACCGATATGCGGTCGGGCTTGTGCCGTGGGGGCACTTGTTTCCTGCGTGTCGGCCACGTCAGCCTCTGCGATGGCCGACGCGTAGGTGACCCCAGCCCTGCGCATGTGCGGGGATTATGTCAGCAACTGCTGATGCTCCCGCGCATGCGCGGACTCTCGCCGGCCGGCGGAGTCCCTTCGGCCCCGGCTGGCATGGTGCCAAAGGCCTTCCACGCCAGCCGGCAGGGCGCAAACCACTCCGGCGCTGGCCTAGCCCCTGAAGGTGCGGAGGATTCTCCCGCCGGGTATGGGAGAATCTCGCCCCATGTGTATCGGTGACATAGCATTATTAGTTGTGGCATAATGTGTTGTATCTGGGTGAAAGTGTTTGATTCAGTAAAAGTGCAGGGGACACTAAAGGGGTAAAGAGGGAGGGTGGTATGTGACAGAGTAACACCATTTGCTGTTATGCAATGACATAATCGGAGTGTTTTTGTGGAGCTCACCATTGTACCCTGTTGAGCAGCATCTGATAAATAATCCCCTTGCATTAGGTTGTACGAACTCGACATGTGCCACCTCTGATTCTTTCTCTTTGTGGCTGCAACAAAGAACATAACACAACCTTTTCAGGATGGGCCTTCAAAGGCCCATCATTGACTTCCCTTTTACACACACTGACGTCTATGCAAGACTCACAACAACAGCAGTAAAGGATGAAAAGTCCAACTGTTTTCTGCCAGTCTTGACCAGTTTAATCATGTTTACTTTCTGGTTTCAAACTAGCACCCAGTGGGAATATGTCAAAGAAAATTGGATTCTGCCTTCATACTGGGATGAATGGCAAAGGCAGACTACTGACCTGGCAACATTTTTCAGGTCGCCTGCACTCACATGGCTGATATAATACTGTACACTGTGAAATGACAATGAGAAAAGGGGAAAATGTTTATTTCCCAACATTCGGAAGTAGTTTGGACTGAGGTCTTCAGTGCTATGAAGGTACAGCCTGTTCACCTGGTGGACAATGCAAAATGCTTGCCCTCCAAGACACAGCCAGGGATCAGAGCAGAGACCTGTTTCCAATACATGGCAATGGACTTGCAGCAGAGCCATGCTAAATTTGCCTCAGTTTTAAGGAAAAAACAGCAAATTGTATCAGGAGTGTTTATCGTGAATACATAACAAGGCCTGAGTGACCTATTCCAGTCCTGAGAATCATTAAGATCATTTCCTGGATGCATGATCTGGTCAGCAGAGGATTTTAAATTGGATTAATCCATTCACCTGAGGTATTAAATTAAAAGTAGAGCAACAAAGCTGATGTAAACGGCCCATCATGTGTGACCTGTAAACTCAGAGAATTGTAAAAACTTCCTCAGAAAAACTGTCGACTTCGGAGAGAATCTCCTCAAGAGAAATATGGCCGATTAACATGGAGATGGTCCCTCACAGGAATTTTTTAAACTTGTTCTTGCAGTTAGTTGCTGGCTGTGTACAGCAAAACAATCTCCTCAGGATAGCTGAATATTATTGTATTCCAAAGCACTCAGAGAACTATTCCATCACTTTCTAATTCTCTATATCCCTCACAGACTTATTTATTTTCCCTGCGTCATTATACACAGAAAAATTTGCATCTGTGTAACATCATTCAAGACTTTGAAATGTCTCAAAGTGCTTACAGCCAATGAAGTACTTTTGATGTGTAGCCACTTTAATACAATTTGTTCAGTTCAAGCTCCCTCAGGCAGTAATGAGCGCCAGGAAGCTCGCGGCAGTTCCTGCTCGCTACAACATTTAGACATCTTTCCGGAGAATCGCGCCCTTATTGGCCAGGTTACGCTCCTCCTTGAGCATGGCGTGGCCGGTGAATGCCGGGAGAGCCGTCTCGTGGGCTCCCTGACAGTCCTCATGCCTCACGTGCTTCACCCAAGTTCCATGAAGTGTCAAAGTCCGAATCCCACACACAAGGGAGGGGACCAAATGGCACACACCAAAGCCAGTTTTAAACCGACTTTGGTGACCTTAACCCGCATCCATTGGCCTCCCCAGGGAGGCTGCAGTTGGGCGCTGTTCAGCACTGTGGGCCATTGGAGATCCCTGGGTGCTCAGGGTGATTGCAGGGTTGCCCCACCCACCCAGTGGAATGTGGGCACCTTAGCACTGTCCATGTGGTACCTGCCAAGGTGCCTGGATGACACTGGCAAGCTGGCAGGAGCACTGCTTCTGTGCCAGGGTCGCAGTGCAAGGATGCTAAGCTGCCAAGGTGGCACTGCCAAAGGTCTTGGGCTAAGGGGGGCCATGCCCATGAAATGAGAGTGGTGGGGGTGACAGGTGGGGGGTCCTGGAAGAGAGGGGGCGATGTAAGAGGGCCTGGGTGCCTGAAGAGGGGTGAACCAGGGACCCAATAGCAGGGTGTCCTCACTTGGGTGGTGTGGCGTAGTGCCCATCTTTTGGGGGTGACATTAGCCCATGGGTGGGAGGGTGTGGGGGACCCATAAGCTCAATTAGAGATCAGAGCACCCTTTCAAAGTGGCAGCTCAATCTCGGAGTTCAGCTCCCTCGTGCTAAAAAAAATTCGAAGCGTGGACTAAACCGATGAGAAACTCCCCAGAGCCCAAACAAATAATGAGGTGTCATTGAATAGCGGTGGGGAACTTGCTGGTAGAGCCGACGGGAAACTCCCTGAAAAATCTGCCAAAAATGAACTTTGAAATGTTTCAAGGGAATCGCGTCGTAAGTGTGGTGGCGGGCGGCTCCGGCGGTGCCTGTTCCGCTAGCCAGAATAGTGGACCCCTAGCAGATTCTGCACTCAGAACCCCATTTATTATGCATAGTCTCTGCTGGTGGGCCGGCAGCTAATCCGTCTGCCCTCAGCTGGTGGGTTAGAGGATCCCTTTGCCATATTTAAATACACAGCACACTCTCTCCAGCCCACCTGTCTTCATCAGACCGTGCAGGATGTCAGCAACCCAGAGGGAAAGGGCTAGCAGCCTCCAGAAGTCTGTTCCTCATTCAACCACCTGCCCCTGAGCCACTACCTGCAAGGCGCCCATTCCCTACTTAGACCTCCGTTCACCATACCTGGTGTCTTTGTGCATCCCTTTCCAGTGAACAACATGGTATCTATTTGACTGCCTTGCTTTGTGAGATTTACATGCAGCCTTTTTGGAGCCAACACGAATGCGTTCAGCACCGCACATCTATGAACCTATGAGCCCTCTCTCTGTCCTGCTGTTCCATGTGCCTTTTGAATTGCGTCATTGGTGCTCAGCTGCAGCCTGCTCGTCATCAGGACACCAAGGATAACACCTGCCATTCTTTGAATAATGCCATGCGATCCTTTTCGCCCCCAGTAGATGCTCAATTTAACATTTCATCGAAAAGATGGGTTAAATAATAGACTGAATATAAAAATCTAAATTTAGGTTGCTGAAGCGAGTGGACATACCAACTGAGATCATATCATTTCTTGCGGAGACATTAGTAAATGAAGCAGTGCTAATTGACTATTGATTTTTCAGGGCCCTAATAGATAACTTATTTTGAGAATGGTCGATGGCTAATTAATTGATGCTGAGTGTGCAAACATGTCAGAAATGTCTGGAGAAATTATGTTCAAAGAGTTTACAGACACATAAATAAAAATTCCAGGCCACAGCCTTTTTCTTTCATCCTTTCAATCTCTATCCAATACTTTACTCCTGCTTCCAAACATGTCCTTTGCCTGTCTGCTTCCAGCCTTGCTAATAATCTGACAAAAAACATGTTCCCCCATTTGGGTGGGGAAAACATGATTTCAGCTGCAGAGGTTAATGAAGTCAATCTTTTCAGGTCCTTCATTATTAGCCTAGCCTATCGAGCCTGGCAACACAGCCATGTCAGCAATTATGGGTAATCCAATTTTACTTACACTTCTGAAGATCAACTTCTCAGTAGTTTGTAAAGTCGTTTGGTTGTCAAGCATTTGGGAAAATCCTGTCAGTGTGAAAAGTGCTAAATAAATTTAAGTCGCTCCTTTTTCTTTTTATTTGGACATAGGGACATGAATAGGCAACTCAGCTCCTCAGATCTGCTCCGCTATTCAATGAGGTGATGTCTGATCTGCGACTTAACTCCTTAAACCTGACATTGCCCCATTGCCCAGAATACACTTGCTTGGCAATGCAGATATCAGTCTTGGATTTAAAATGGGCAATGATTGAGCATCAATTGCTATTTAATTCCAAACATCTGCTGTCCTTTGTGGGAAGAAAGGTAGCCTTGGCTCTAATAGACAAACAATACTCACTAGTCCTTGACTCACCCATCGGTGGAAATAGTTTATTTCTATCTGCCCCATCTGTTCCCCTTAATGATCTGAATTCCAGGTCAAACCCTAGTTTGTGTCAGCTCTATGAATAGTTTAACACTTTGCGCTCAGGTCTCATTCTGACAACTCGATGCTGCATTCCCTCCAACACCAATAAATCTTTTCTAAAAGTGTAGTGCTCAGAATTGCTCACAGAATATGGGGAGAAGGCGAGTAGGATGTTGGCGCACCAGCTCCGCAAGCGGGATGCAGCTAGAGAAATTGGGGGAGTGAGGGAGAGGGGTGGGAACGTAGTGCAGAAGGGGCCAGAAGTAAATGGGGTCTTCAGAGACTTCTATAAGGAGCTGTATCGGTCAGAGCCGCCGACGAGGGGAGGGGGGATGGAGGGCTTCTTGAACAAATTGAGGTTCCCCAAGGTCCAAGAGGAGCTGGTAGAGGGGCTGGGGGCGCCGATAGGGTTAGAGGAGCTAGTCAAGGGGATTGGGCATATGCAGACGGGGAAGGCGCCGGGGCCAGACGGGTTCCCGGCGGAATTTTACAAAAAATATGCGGATTTGGTGGGCCCTGTGCTGGTACGAGCCTTCAACGAGGCATGGGAGGGGGGGGCTCTGCCCCCGACAATGTCGCAGGCACTGATCTCTCTGATCTTGAAGCGGGACAAGGACCCCGTGCAGTGTGGGTCATATAGGCCTATCTCGCTCCTGAATGTGGACGCCAAGTTGCTGGCAAAGATCCTGGCTACCAGGATAGAGGATTGTGTGCCAGGAGTGATACACGAGGACCAGACGGGGTTTGTGAAAGGGCGGCAGCTTAATACGAACGTGCGGAGACTGATAAACGTCATCATGATGCCGGCAGTGGAGGGTGAGGCGGAGATAGTGGTGGCATTGGACGCGGAGAAAGCATTTGATAGGGTGGAGTGGAAATACCTGTGGGAGACGCTGGAACGGTTTGGATTTGGGGAGGGATTTATTAAATGGGTGAAGCTGCTCTATTCGGCCCCGACGGCAAGTGTAGTGACGAATGGTAGGAGATCGGAGTATTTTGGGCTCCACCGGGGGACCAGACAGGGGTGCCCCTTGTCCCCCCTGCTCTTCGCACTGGCAATTGAACCGTTGGCGATGGCACTGAGGGGCTCAGGGGGGTGGAGAGGGCTGACAAGGGGCGGGGAGGAGCACCGGGTATCGCTATACGCGGATGACCTGCTGCTATATGTGGCAGACCCAGAAGGGGGAATGCCGGAGGTGATGGAACTGCTAGCAGAGTTTGGGGACTTTTCGGGGTACAAGCTAAACTTGGGCAAGAGTGAGGTATTTGTGATACACCCAGGGGACCAGGAAGAGGGAATCGGGAGACTCCCGTTTAAGAGAGCAGGAAAGAGTTTTAGATATTTAGGGGTGCAGGTGGCAAGGAACTGGGGGACTCTCCACAAGCTGAACTTCTCCAGGCTGGTGGAACAGATGGAGGAGGAATTTAAAAGGTGGGACATGGTGCCGCTGTCGCTGGCGGGCAGAGTGCAGTCCGTTAAAATGACGGTCCTCCCGAGGTTTTTGTTTTTATTTCAGTGCTTGCCCATCTTCCTCCCTAGGGCCTTCTTCAAAAAGGTGACGAGTAGCATCATGAGCTACGTGTGGACGCACGGCACCCCAAGGGTGAGGAGGGTCTTCTTGGACCAGAGTAGGGATAGTGGAGGGCTGGCATTACCCAATCTTTCGGGGTATTACTGGGCGGCAAATGTATCGATGGTGCGCAAGTGGATGATGGAAGGGGAGGGGGCAGCTTGGAAACGAATGGAGAGGGCGTCCTGTGGCAACATAAGCCTGGGGGCCCTAGTAACGGCGCCATGGCCGCTCCCTCCCACGAGGTACACCACGAGCCCGGTGGTGGCGGCCACCCTCAAGATCTGGGGGCAGTGGAGGCGACACAGGGGGGAAGTGGGAGGTCTGATGGAGGCACCGTTAAGAGGGAACCACAGATTCATCCCGGGGAACATGGACGGGGGATTTCAGAGCTGGCACAGGGTGGGCATCAGGCAGCTGAAGGATCTGTTTGTAGATGGGAGGTTTGCGAGCCTGAGAGAGCTGGAGGAGAAATTTGGGCTCCCCCCGGGAAACATGTTTAGACATTTGCAGGTGAAGACATTTGCTAGACGCCAGGTGGAAGGGTTTCCCTTGCTCCCCAGTAGGGGGGCGAGTGATAGGGTGCTCTCGGGGGTCTGGGTCGGAGGGGGGAGGATATCAGACATCTACAAAGTAATGCAGGAGGCGGAGGAGGCATCAGTAGAGGAGCTGAAAGCCAAGTGGGAGGGGGAGCTGGGAGAACAGATAGAGGATGGGACATGGGCTGATGCCCTGGAGAGGGTTAATTCTTCCTCCTCGTGTGCGAGGCTTAGCCTCATTCAATTTAAGGTGCTACATAGAGCCCATATGACGGGGACAAGGATGAGTCGGTTCTTTGGGGGTGAGGACAGATGTGTCAGGTGTTCGGGAAGTCCAGCGAACCATGTCCATATGTTTTAGGCATGTCCGGCACTGGAGGAGTTCTGGAAGGGGGTGGCAAGGACGGTGTCGAGGGTGGTGGGATCCAGGGTCAAACCAGGATGGGGACTTGCGATCTTTGGGGTTGGGGTGGAGCCGGGGGTACAGGAGGCGAGAGAGGCCGGAGTACTGGCCTTTGCGTCCCTAGTTGCTCGAAGAAGGATACTAATACAGTGGAAGGACGCGAGGCCTCCAAGCGTGGAAACTTGGATTAATGACATGGCAAGCTTTATTCAGTTGGAAAGGGTCAAATTCGCCCTGAGAGGGTCGGTACAAGGGTTCTTCAGGCGGTGGCAGCCTTTCCTCGACTTTTTGGCTCAGAGATAGGGTACAGAGGTCGCAGCAGCAGCAACCCGGGGGGGGAGGGGAGGGGGGGGGGTGGAAACAACGGTTGTGGTGGGTTATTTACGGTTGAAATGCGGGCAAATTTGCTCGCAGTTCATGTTTGATGTTGAGTGTTGCTTTGTTTGTTTTTGGGGGAGGGGGAGGGGGGGAGGGACAACGCGCGCGCGAGTTCGGGCGGGGGGGGGGATATTTGTTAAGAGGGAATATTTTGTAATATTCTATAGGTAGTTGGGGTAAATATCTTCATGTAAAAAATTCTTTCAATAAAAATTATTTAAAAAAAAAAAGAATTGCTCACAGCTCTCTATTTGATCTAACCAAGGCTTCGTATTGCTGAAACAGGGGGAGCAATCGAACCAAATGGGAACTATGCCCCATAGCGAGCGTGCTTAACCACATTTCCCGGTGTTTGCAGCGCAGAGAAACACAAAGGTATTTAACGCGACTCTGGTTAGATACGGGGCCTTGGCGGGAATGGGCAGCTGAGGCCGCACTTCGCCCTGTTCTCTGCACTGAGGAGCCGCGCTCGCCGAAAGTCCTCAGTGTAGAGACATCAGGATACCATTTTTAAACGGCATTGTGATCTCGCGAGCCCCTGACATGACCCCCGAACCAAGCCCCAACTCACATATAAGGGGGTCTTCGGGCCCTCCGCATCACCCCCATTCCTGTGCAGGGTACCCCCGGCCCAATCCCCGCCATGCAATAATTGGCAGCTTGGCACTTTGGCACTGTCAGCCTGGCACCCTGGCAGTGCTCCTGCCAACTGGAGGTGCCACCTGAGCACCTTGGCAGTGCTAGGTTGGTGCCAGGGTGCCACCCTGCCAAAAGAGTGAGCACCTGGGGCCTCCAATCCCTGGAGACCCCCCAATATGCTGTTCCATCTGGTCCCCATTTGTTGGAGACCAGTAGTAAACAGCGCTCGCGCGAGATCTCCAAGGTGAAAGGGATGGAACCCAATGCCTTGGTTTCCTCAGGGAACTGCACATTAGAGTGAGACTAGCTGTCATGCTCTAATAAGCAGATTTGTGAAAAAAATGAAAGCACACACAATGGGCGGGCTTCACATCACGACGTCTCATGAGATCATGTTAGATCTTGCGAGGTGTGCCGAGCCAGATAGATCCTGGGAGCGGAGTCTCCCGGCATTTATTGGCCACATTGTTCTGCAGTGCGTTGCTTTTCAGGCACAATGTGGCCAGTAGATCACGCTCAACTCCTGAGCCATTGTATTCTAGTTTTCTAGACATAAAGATCAGCTTTCCATTGGCCTTTTGGATTATTTTTATCTGTCCACTGTTTACATTAGAACTATTGTGTGGCGCCACCATCATGCTAAATAGATTCAGAACACATCGAGAAACTCAAAACTGGACATCTAAGATGCGCTCTGGACTATCAGCAGCAAGAGAATTGTATTCAACCACAATCTGTAAAATCATGCCCGGCACCCCCCCATCCCCCACCCCCACTCCCATTATCTACCATTACCACCAATCCAGGGGATAAACCCTGGTTCAATGAAGAGTGCAGGAGAGTGTTGCTTGTTCTGGGTGAGTGTGCTTAACACTCAATTTGGCTCTGTTTCGTTACTTAGCTTTGGAGTCGCCAGGTATCGTTAAGATACCACCACAAGTTTCAAGGTCAAGTTCAAAGCAATAAAACCATACACCAATTAGTAAGTTCAAACAAGACACATTTATTATATTACAGTAATCTACTAATCATGCATATAAACTATAAGACTAGGCTAATCCTACTGCTAATAGGCCAAATACTTATCTGGATAAGGGGACTGCCGGATCAGGGAACAACGGCTTCTAGCTTTGTCCTGGGTCCGCAGGCTTCCAGTAGTTATGGACTACAGGGGGTCAGGAGTGTCTATCTTGTAGCGTGCATTGTGACTTACTTGCTGGCGGCTTCTGTCCAGACCTCTCCTCGTCAAGGTTCTTCTGCTGTAACGGTGTTCTGCTGGGAGGGCTAACTGGTCAAGGAGAGGCTGGCAAAGAGAGAGAGCTGGGGTCGGGGTCTCTGTCTTATACTCCTCTCAGGGTCTTGCGCCCACCTGGGCGGACCCTCTATACTCTCGCAATCGATTGGGTCTCTTCCCAATCGATTGATTTGAATTCCCCAATAACGGGGCAGTATCTCGTTCACTGGGGCGGTTCTTGGGACTTATTGTTTTTGGCTTCTTTGGTGCCGAAAGGTCTGGCCTTCCATTGACTGTATCGATTAGTGTTAACTTGTTTCTTTTGTGCCTGGGGATCACCCGGTATCGCCTCATTAATATGTTAACTGTTTTCTTTTCATAGTGCTGTCTGGTCTCTGCAACAGCCAAAACTGGTTTCTGCAGCAGTCCAAATATACAAGCGCTTTGCAAGCTGCTTGCTTTTTACAATATGTCCATTTTCCCTGCATTCCTTGCAATCTTCCATTTTGTGTTTGGGCAGTGGTCACCCCAGGTGGCTACAAGAGCATGCCAGGAGCAACATCAGGCATACCAAAACGTGATGTGTCAACCTGGTGAAGCTACAACACAGGACTATTTGCATGCCAAACAGTATAAGCATCTAGTGATAGAGCTAAGTGATCCCACAACAAATGGATCAGATCCAAGCTCTGCAGTCCTTCCACATCAAGTCATGAGTTGTAGTGGACAATTAAACAACTCACTGGAGGAGGAGGCTCCATTAATATCCCCATCCTCAATGATGGAGGAGCCCAGCACATCTGTGCAAAAGACAAGGCTGAAGGATTCACAACAATCTTCAGCCAGAAGTGCCAAATGGATGATCCATCTCGGTCTCCTCCAAGGTCCCCAGCATCACAGATGCCAGTCTTCAGCCTCTTCGATTTACCCCACGTGATATCACAAAACAGCTGAAGGCACTGGATACTGCAAAGGCTAAGGACCCTGACAATATTCCGGCAATAGTACTGAAAACTTGTGCTTAAGAACTTGCTGCGTCCCTAGCCAAACTGTTTCAGTCCATCGACAACACTGGCACATGGAAAATAGCCCAGGTACATCCTGTACACAAAAAGCAGGATAAATCAGGACTTCCGGTAGCGGCCATAGGTTGAACATTTGATAGCTCCAGCCTGTAGCGGATTTTTGGACCTTTTTCCCCCTTTTCTTCAGATTTTATGGGATAAATCAGTGAAGAATGAGACAGTAAGGAGAAATCCCCCTCCGGTATATGGAGAATTGGACCAGAAGTGGCCGTGTGAGAAGACAAAGTCTTTTAAGGGAGACGCAAGCAGAGCTGGTAACACGGGACAGCATGGCGGAGAGCAAGGGCCGCGGGGAGATGGCACAGTGGTTGACGGAGCTGCTGGTGAAGTTTTTTGAGGATTGCTTCGCCAAGTTGAAGGAGGACACGCTGGACACAATTAAGGCTTCTATTGATCAAGTGGTTCAGAATCAGGAAACCCACGGGGGAGTGATCAAGGTCGAACAAAAGTTGTCCGAGCACGTAGAGTATATAACCGTGCAGGAAAGAAAGGTGGGAGATGATGAACGACCACCAGAAAAGAATGCGGGAGATGCTGAGGACCTGGAGAATAGGTCCAGGAGGCAGAATCTCAGAATTGTTGGCCTCCCTGAAGGCAGTGAGGGAACGGATGCGAGGGTCTATGTGACAGTCATGTTGGAGAAGTTGATGGAGGCTGAGGCATTCCCTCGGCCCCTGGAATTGGACAGAGCGCACAGTGCCCTCGCGAGGAAGCCCAGAGCGAACGAGCCGCCGAGAGCCATGGTGGTACGTTTTCACCGTTTCATGGACAAGGAACACGTTTTGCGGTGGGCCAAGAAAGGACGGAGCAGCAAGTGGGAGAACTGTGAATTGCGCATCGATCAGGACCTGGGAGCGGATTTGGCCAAGAGGCGAGCTGGGTTCAATCGGGCAAAAGCGACCCTCTTTAAGAAGGGGGTAAGGTTCAGGATGCTGTATCCAGCCTGTCTCTGGGTCACACATGAGGAACGGGACTTCTACTTTGAAACAGCAGACAAAGTATGAACCTTTATTAAAGAAATGAAGCTGGAGGCGAATGAAAAGACACTTAAGCCTTGGAGAAGTACTGTGGCAGCGATTTGTGGTGCTGGATTGTATATATTCAAGTAGCTCTATGTGAAATAATGGGCTGTGTGGATGGTTAAAGGCTGATCTATCTTGCAGGGACCTTGTTAGTGTGGTGGGGGATGGATTTGAATTTAGTTCTGCTTTTTGGGTGACTATTTTTCTAAAGTGACTGTTTCTTCACTGTTTTTTCTGTTTGTTCACTGGGGAATGTAATGCTTTTAAAATGTTTATTCATGCGGGAGGAGAGAGGAGAGTACATAGGGAGACGGACTGCTTGGTGCCAGGGGCGGGAGCTATCGAGTCAGCATGGGTCAGCTGACTCTTGGAAGCACGATGGGGGGGTGAGCAGGTGTTAAGCTGGAGCTTGACTTGGGTTTCTAGTGCTGTTGCTAGAGGGGGGTGGGGGGGGGGGGGTGAAACTGCTTTGCTGACAGGGGAGGAACTGTTACCAGGGGACAAATGGGAGGCCGGGAACGGCGATAGCCCGAGTGGGGACTCGAGGAACCGGAGGGTGTGAGCTCGAGGCTGGCCTAAAAAGGGTGATGGCTAGTCAGCGGGGTGGGGGGTTGAAAGCCCCCCCGTCCCAGCTGATCACGTGAAACATGAGGGTACTGAATGGGCCGGTCAAGAGGGCTTGCATGTTCGCCCATTTGAGGAAACTGAAGGCGGACGTGGCAATGCTACAAGAGACACAGCTAAAGGTTACAGACCAGATGAGATTGAGGAAGGGGTGTGTTAGCCAAGTATCCACTCAGGGCTGGACTCAAAGACCAGGGGGGGTCACGATCTTGATCAGCAAACGAGTGGCATTCGAGGCAGGGAGAATCGTGTTAGACAAGGGGGGTAGGTACATAATGGTGAGTGGGAAGCTGAAGGGGGTGCGGGTGGTACTCGTGAACATATATGCTCCAAATTGGGACGATGTGGGATTCATGAGGTGGGTGTTAGGTCAGATCCCAGATTCAGAATCACATAACCTGATCATGGGAGGAGACTTCAACACAGTCATTGATCCGGAATTGGACCGGTCAAAATCCAGGACAGGGAGGAGGCCGGCTGCGGCAAAGGAATTGAAGGGTTTTATGGAACAGATGGGGGGAGTAGACCCATGGAGGTTTGCACGGCCGAGGACGAAGGAGCTTTCCTTATTTTCACATGTCCACAAGGTATACTCTCGAATTTTCTTTTTTGTTATGAGCAGGGCGCTAATACCGAAGGTAGTGGATACTGAGTATTCGGCAATTGCAGTGTCGGATCAGGCCCCGCACTGGATGGATCTACGGGTTAGTGTGGAGAGAGGGCAACTATGGATACTGGATGTGGGGTTTCTAGCGGACAAAGCGATCTGTAGGCGGGTTAACAAGTCCATCCAGAACTGCCTGGAAACAAATGATATGGGGGAGGTCTCTGCAGCTACGGCCTGGGAAGCTTTGAAGGCAGTAGTCAGAGAGGAATTAATCTTGATACAGGCCCACAGATTAGTGGAGGAGATACTCCAGGTGGACAGGAGATACTCGGAGGCCCCGGACGCGGGGCTACTGAGGGAGCGGCGGAGGTTACAGGTTGAGCTTGGGCTGTTGACCACAGGGACAGGAGTGGAACAGTTGAGGAAGGCAATGGGGGGGCGATCTATGAGTACGGGGAAAAGGCAAGCAGAATGTTGGCACACCAGTTCAGGAAAGGAGAGGCGACCAGGGAGATAGGTAAAGTAAAGAGTAGAGACGGGAATACTGTCCTGGACCCAGCGGGGTGAACGAGGTGTTTAAGGACTTTTACAATGAGTTGGAACCCCCGGCTGGGGTGGAGGGGATGAGGCAATTTCTGGATCAGTTGAGGTTCCCGAGGGTGGAGGAGGACTTGGTGGAGGGGCTGGGTGCCCCAATTGAGATTAAGGAAATAATCAAGGGGCTGGAGGGCATGCAGTCGGGCAAGGCCCCGGGGCCTGACAGCTACCCGGTGGAATTCTATAAGAGGTTTTCAGAGATATTGAGCCCACTGCTGGTGAGGACATTTAACAAAGCAAGAGTGAAGGGAGTCCTCCCCCCAACAATGTTGCAGGCCTCGATTTCATTGATACTGAAACGGGAGAAGGATCCGGAGCAATGCAGGCCATACAGGCCAATTTCTCTACTGAATGTGGATGCCAAACTGCTGGCTAAGATACTGGCCACAAGGATAGAGGACTGTGTCCCGGGGGTGATAGGGGAAGGTCGGACTGGATTTGTTAAGGGCAGGCAACTCAAGGCCAATATTGGAAGGCTTCTAAATGTTATTATGATGCCCTCAGAAGGAGAGGAGGCGGAGGTGGTGGTAGCAATGGATGCGGAGAAGGCTTTTGATCGGGTGGAGTGGAATTACGTGTGGGAGGCGCTGGGGAGGTTTGGGTTTGGTGAGGGCTTCATTGACTGGGTGCAGTTGCTCGATCAGACACCAGTAGCGAGTGTGCGTATGAACCAGCTGAGGTTGGGGTACTTTAAAATATACCAAAGGACGAGGCAAGGGTTCCCCCTCTCCCCATTACTGTTTGCGTTGGCCATAGATTCATTGGCCATGGTGTTAAGAGCCTTTAGGAACTGGAAAAGACTGGTTCGGCAGGGGGAGTAGAGCACCGGCTCGCGCTTTACACAGATGACCTGCTTTTGTACATTTCAGACCCGTTGGAGGGGATGGGGGAAGTAATGCGAATCTTGGGGGAATTTGGCAATTTTCGGGGTATAAATTGAACATGGGGAAAAGCGAGATGTTTGCGATCCTGGCAAGAAGACAGAAGAGACTGGGAGAGCTGCCGCTTAGAATGGTAGGGAAGAGCTTTCGATATCTGGGAATCCAGGTGGCCTGGAAATGGGAGATACTGCACAAGTTAAACCTGTCCCGGTTGGTAGAACAAATGGAAGGGTCTTTAAGAGTTGGGACATGCTCCCGCTGTCACTGGCGGGGAGGGTACAGATCGTGAAAATGACGGTCCTCCCCAGATTTCTGTTTGTCTTTCAGTGCCTCCCCATCTTCATCCCCAAGGCCTTTTTCAAGCAGGTGAATAAGATTATTTTGGGCTGTGTGTGGGCGGGGAAAACCCCGCGAGTGAAGGAAGTGTTGCTGGAGCGCGGTCGGGGGGAGGGTGGGTTGGCGCTGCCAAACTTCTGCAATTACTACTGGGCGGCTAATATAGCCATGATTAGGAAGTGGGTAGTGGGGGAGGGGTCGACATGGGAGCAGATGGAGGCGACGTCATGTAAAGACACCAGTCTGGGAGCACTGGTAACGGCACCTCTGCCGTTCTCGCCGGCCCGATACTCCACAAGTCCAGTGGTGGTGGTGGCTCTGAGGATCTGGGGGCTATGGAGGAGATATAAAAGAGGGGAGTGTGGTGATCACAAGTTAACTAGATGCAATACAACTGAGCAAACACTAGAGGGGGCAAGGGAGAGCCATATAAATAGACGGGGACAGGAAGTGAGGACACTCTTCACAGAGGGCAGAACTTGGAGCAGGACAGACACACACCCACACCAGCTAGGAGCACTGAGGGTAACCTTAGGAAACAGCTCTGAAGAGAGAACGAACTCACAATAAAGCATCTTCTCCACATTTGAGACTACGAGCTTTATTAAGACACGAGTAACAACACATGGTACCCAGGAGTGGCTTCAGACGCTTACTACAGGACCACTCAGTGGCAGATACAGAAAGCTCAAAATGGCATGGAAATCTCCTACTGGACATTTGACTTGGGAAGACATCGCTAATTCGAGGATGTGGCTTGGACACCCAGAGCAGCTAGACCTGACTGGCAATGTAAGAAGTGTCTGGAAAAGGTTTAAACAAATGTTTGATTTGGATCTCGTAGCTAATGAGGTACAAGAAGCCTCCGACAACATTAAAATAGCAATTCTCACCGCAGGGCCTGTAAATAGGAAAGTGTATAATGGATTTAAATACTCAAAAGATGAAGACAGAAACAACTTACAAACGTTACTAAACAAATTTGAAGAGTACTGTGAGAAATTTGAACAGCAAGACATGCTCAGAGTCCTAACTGCACAGAGATTGAGTGATGCAAAACTTAAAAAATCACGAAAAGAACAAGAAATCGCGAATGAAAAGTACAGATCAAAAAGAAGAAATGACAAGAATTTCTCACAAAGCCAAAACGCTGAAACCCTGTCCAAATCGGGAAGAGAAAATTACTTACGAGTTTTGGAGAGAGAGTCCTGGTGGGAAAGAAAAATCCCTGAAATCCGCGAAAAACGCCAAAAAATGGCGTTGGAGCACATTTTGCAGTCTCCGGTAAGCAAAGAACTACAAATGGCGTCTGCGCATGCGCCGGAACCGGAAGCCGCGCATGCGCAGTTTAAAAAAGATCGCGGTGCCGATCGTGATGCGCAAGCCGCGCATGCGCAGTCAAAAAAAGTCTTGGTCGCGGATCGTCATGCGCATGCGCAAGCCGCGCATGCGCAATGGACACAGAACCGCACAGGGAAGGAAAGCCGATTTGCGCATGCGCAATTCATTCCTATGCGTGACGTCATGACGTCTGAGCATCCCGACCACGCCCACTTAAAAGGGAAATGCCCGAAAATTGAAAATAAGACACTTAAAGTGGTAAACACAAATTTTCTTGCCTCAGAACACAGAAAAACGCCTGAACCTAAACCAACAGTTAAAAACAGCTTGCACAACACCCTGAAAAAAAGCAGTCTGCACCACCCAAAGTGAAGAGAACAAAAAGAATTCCGAAACAACAAAAGATGATTTGTTTTTCGAAGATTACCTCTCAGACATGGCTGAGACAGTCGGATATGCTTATCACAGCATCAGCGACACGGTTGCAAAGTTCAACACGAATCAACTCGTGGTAGAAGAATCCAACCAGGATGATTTGGTTTTCGGAGAATACTACTCAGACACAGCTGAGTCAGTCGGATATGCTTATCACAGCATCAGCGACACGGTCGCAAAGTTCAACACGAGTCAACTCGTGGTAGAAGAAGCCAACGAAGATGAAATGGGTATCAAAGAATACTACTCAGACAAGGAGGAGTTATTTGGACATGCTGATCACAGCATCAGCGACACCGTTGCAAAGCTCAACACGACTCTACTCATGGTAGATGAATCCAACACCATGATGCCATGGCAGCTCGTCGATACATTGGATGACAGCAATACCCTAGACGAAGACGACGCCACACAGAGAGGACAGGAAGACTCCACAGAGCGAGCGATGACAGGCTCCACAGTGCGAGTAATGAAAGACTCCAAAAGGGATGCAAGCAAACACTCCCTGGCGAACACCATGCATGAACAAGACCATGCAGGTAAACCCGCTGTATCTGAGCAACCGCAAGCAGACTATGAAAGTCTACCAAGCTCACAGGAACAAGAAGAAGACAACGTACATCTAAACAATGACACCATGCATGCACAAGACCATGAAGGTCAACCTGCCGTATCTGAGCAACCACAAGCAGACTATGAAAGTCTAACAAGCTCACATGAACAAGAAGAAGACAATGCACCTCTACCCACTGCATGCGAAGACAGTGACAAGGTGATCACACTCGACGTACAGGATCACAGTGAGACTGACAGTTCTCAGCTTGTCTGTACCGAAGCACAGAGCGAAAACAGTAACAAGGTGATCGCACTCGACGTACAGGATAACAGCGAGACTGACAGTTCTCAGCTTGTCTGTACAGAAGCACAGAGTCGGGCCACCCAACAGTCCAGAGAGACGGTGCCGAAAGCAAACATGCAGATTTTGACTCCAGAAGAGGAGCACCTGGAGTCCAGAGAGACAACGCCAAAAGAAACCATGCAGAGTCTGACTCCAGAAGAGGAGCACCTGGAATCCAGAGAGACCAAGCCAAAAGAAACCATGCAGATTTTGACTCCAGAAGAGGAGCACCTGGAGTCCAGTGAGACAACATCAACGGAAATCATGAAGATTTCAACTCCAGAAGCGGAGCACCAAGAGTACGGAGACACCACGTCAACTGAAATCATGCAGATTTGGACTCCAGAAGAGGAGCGCCAGAAGTCCACAGACATCACGTCAATTGTAATCATGGAGGTTTTGACTCCAGAAGAGGAGCGCCAAGAATCCAGAGACACCGCGTCAAATGAAATCGAGAAGAATTTGACTCCGGAAGAGGAGCACCAAGAAAGCAAAGATGAGGAATCCAATTCTCCACAAATGATTGAGGTCACCTGCACCGATGCAACATCAGATCATTCGCACCACTCTCGAGACGAAATGCTCAATGACTCAAATTATCCACTCGGGACACAAATAGAGTATAACAAGAAAAACAATAGCAAGAAGCACAGCAGAAACGAGAACGACAATAGAAAGAACAAAAGCAACCTGAAGTGCGACAAGACAAACAACAAAGTCAGGCACAAAGATAGCGACAACGACAGAGACAGAGACAACAAGAACGGCAACGAAAACAACAAAGTCAGGAACAAAGATAGCGACAACACCAAAGAAGGAAACGACAAAAACAGCAACACGAACGGCAACGAAAACAACAAAGTCAGGAACAACGACAGTGCCAACACCAAAGACAGAAACGACAAAAACAGCAACAAGTACGGCAACAAAAACAACAAAAACAGGAATGACAGAAACAACAGCAATGAAACAACGACTTGTACACAATGGTACTACTTGGCACATGAAGGACAATGCCACAGCACACTGCAAAACGATGACAAGGCTACAAACATGTCATGGGATGACAACGAATCGCACAAACTCACGTCTGCTCCAGAACGAGCAAGCACACCAGCATCCAAGGCGGATGAGACAATAAATCAACACCACAAGCACAGAAAAAAGTCCATGCCAGTCAACGTCAGTGAGGTGACCAGGCAAACACCTCGGGATGATGCATTGGGTACTTAAAATAACAAGGAACACCAACAACATTCACAGCGGACTTGCAATATCAATATCACCACGTCATCAACAACAAAAAGAAAAAAAGCTCTGAACAAATTCATCAAGTTTGGACTCATAAATGTTTTTATTAAGATTGGACATATAACTACATTGGCTTTGTACAATATGCAATAGCACCATCACCTGTATAGATACGCATATCATAAGTAACTGTTTTCTACAATTTTCTTTAACGATGTACAGCAAATATGTAAAGAGAAAAAGGGGGATGTGGTGATCGTAGATTTACTAGATACAAAACAACTGAGCAAACACCAGAGGGAGAGCTATAAATACACCGGGACAGGATGTACAATTTTCTTTAACGATGTACAGAAAATATGTAAAGAGAAAAAGGGGGATGTGGTGATCACAAGTTAACTAGATGCAATACAACTGAGCAAACACTAGAGGGGGCAAGGGAGAGTCATATAAATAGACGGAGACAGGAAGTGAGGACACACTTCACAGAGGGCAGAACTTGGAGCAGGACAGACACACACCCACACCAGCTAGGAGCACTGAAGGTAACCTTAGGAAACAGCTCTGAAGAGAGAACGAACTCACAATAAAGCATCTTCTCCACATTTGAGACTACGAGCTTTATTAAGACACGAGTAACAACACAGGGAGGGAGCATCGATTTTGACCCCAATTTACAACAACCACAGGTTGTACCGGGTAGACTAGATGGCAGGTTGCGGAGTTGGCAGAGGGCAGGAATTGGAAGGATGGGGGAATCTATTTATAGATGGGAGCTTTCCCTGCTTGAAAGCTTTGAAGGATAAATTTTAATTGCCAACAGGGAATGGTTTTAGGTATTTGCAGGTGCAAGACTTCCTGAGAAAACAGGGGCCGGCCTTTCCACTATTGCTGCCACGGGGGATACAGGATAGAGCAGTCTCTGGTACCTGGGTGGGAGAGGGGAAGTTATTGGATATTTACCAGGAGCTTTTGGAGGCGGAGAAAACTCCGGTGGAGGAGCTTAAGGGCAAGTGGGAGGACGAGCTAGGCGGAGAGATAGAGGCGGGGCTGTGGGCAGATGCCCTAAGCAGGATTAATACCTCCTCATCATGTGTCAGGCTCAGCCTGATACAATTTAAGGTAGTCCACCGGGCACACATGACAGCGGCTAGGATGAGCAGGTTTTTCGGGGTAGAGGATAGGTGTGCGAAGTGTGCGGGAAGCCCAGCAAATCATGTCCACATGTTTTGGGCACGCACGAAGCATAGAGGGTTTTGGCAGGATTTTGCTGAGGCAATGTCCACGGTTACTAAAAACACGGGTGGAGCCGAGTCCGGAGGTAGCGATCTTTGGAGTGTCGGATGATCCGGGAGTTGAGGGGGCGAAAGGGGCCGACATCTCAGCCTTTGCCTCCCTGGTAGCCCGGAGACGGATCTTGTTAATGTGGAGGGACTCAAAGCCCCCAAGTGTAGAGACCTTGGTTAGTGACATGGCTGGGTTTCTCAGTCTCGAGAAAATAAAGTTTGCCTTAAGAGGGTCAATGTTAGGGTTCTCCCGGTGAAAGCCGTTCATCGACTTTCTCGGGGAAAATTAAAATGTCAACAGATGCAGTATTCCAAGGGGGGGAATTGTTGTTGTATGGTTGAGGTGCATGAAGATTGTGCTGGGGGGGGGGGGGGGATGTTTATTTTACCATGTTGATGTCATTGTTTAAGTTACTGTTATAAAAATTTTCAAACAAATACCTTAATAAAATATTATTAAATAAAGAAAAATGCAGGATAAATCCAACCCGGCCAATTACTGCCCCATCAGTCAAATCTTAATCATCAGTAAAGTGATGGAAGGGGTCATCAACAGTGCTATCAAGCGACACTTACTGAGCATTTGCTTGCTCAATGACACTCAGTTTAGGTTCCGTCAGGGTCATTCAACTCCTGGCCTCATTAACCTTGGTTCAAACATGGACAAAAGAGCTTAACTCCAGAGGTGAGATGAAAATGACTACCCTTGACTCTCCCTTCCATCATAAGGTCAGATGTGGGGATGCTTGTTGATGATTGCACAATATTCAGCACCATTCATGACTCCTCAGACACTTACGCAGTCCATGTGCAAATGCACCAAGTGCTGGACAATATCCAGGCTTGGGCTGACAAGTGGCAAGTAATATTCGTGCAGCCAAGTGCCAGGCAATGACCATCTCCTACAAGAGAGAATCAATCCATCGTCCCTTGACATTCAATGGCATTACCATCATCAAATCCCCCACTATCAACATGTTAGCAGTCACCATTGACCAGAAACTGAACTGGACTAGCCATATCAACACTGTGGCTATAAGGGCAGGTGAAAGGCTAGGAATCCTGCGGCGAGTAACTCATATTCCCAAAGTCTGTCCAGTACCTACAAGGCACAAGTCTTGGAACACTTCCCACTTGCCTGGATGAGTGCAGCTCCAACAACATTCAAGACGCTCAACACCATCCAGGACAAAGCAGCCCGCTTGCCCAGCACACCTTCCACAAACATTCACTCCCCCCAGCACCAATGTAGAGTAGCAGCAGTGTGTACAATTTACAAGATGCACTGCAGAAACTCACCAAGGCTCCTGAGGCAGCTCCTTCCAATACCACGACCACTATAATCCAGAAGGACAAGGGCCGCATTCACATGGAACACCATCACCTGGAGGTTCCCATCCAAGTCACTCACCATCCTGACTTGGAAATATATCGCTGTCCCTTCACTGTTGCTGGGGCAAAACCCTGGAACTCCCTCACTAACAGCACAGCGGGTGTACCTGCACCACATGCACTGCAATGGTTCAAAGAGACAGCTCACCATTACCTTCTTGAGGGCAGTTAGGGATGGGCAATAAATGCTGGCCTAGCCAGTGACGCCCACAGCACGCAAAAATAAATGAAAAGGTCATAATTTCTCCGACCAGAACTGAAAGCTTTCCACTTACAATCTGTGTTTAATGTCTGAGGTGCCACAAGATATAAAATCATGTGTGCTTCAAGACATATGTTAAAAGGCTTATTTTTTAAACTTTAGTCCCACATTATCCATGATCGTGGTTGCTGACACTTCACTTGCTGGTCTTGGCACTATTCTTACCCACCGGCATTAGAATGATGACAGGAAACCCCAGAGCCTCACTGAATGAGGCACGACTGGTTACATGATTGATTCTTAGATGACCTGATGGACTTGCCCTTCAACATAGAGATAGACAACATGCCCCCCCTGAATTTTGCAGAGATTGCTAAAATGCCTATGCATCCAATGGTTTCGCCTTCACTTGATGCCTTATGAATACGTGGCAGTTTACACTCCAGGGAAGTCACAAACCCTGGTACAGTTGACCAAGCTATCATCTTTGAATTCACACTTGTTTCAGAAAGAGAAGCATTCTCCTTGACTGTAATGAACCTATTGCCCTTCTCTGCCATGAGGCCCCAGGATATCCAATGTGTCCATAAAAAGGACACTGAATATGCTCACAGTATGGGAGATCTGCCTGCAAGGATAGGCTAAATATAGTCTTGCAGATCAACTCATCTGTAAATATCATGAACAGCACAGTCACTTGACCATAATGGATGGCCTCTGAGTTTATGACCATCACTTATTCAATCAATGTGAGAAAACTTCTTCCACAGACTCCATGTAGAAGACCTAGGCATTGCTAAGTACAGTTCATGAGCTCTTCAATCAGATTGGTGACTGAGCATCATGTGGGTGATTCAAGCTTTCATCCTCTCCTGCCACACCTGCTGCATTAACAGTCAGACACCCTGGAACCCCTGGTGGCGTTTATCTTTCCACACCGACCTTGGCAGAAGTTGGAGTTCAACCTCTTGAATCACCAATGCAAAACTTACCTCATGACCATAGTTTTACTCTCGATGGCTGGAAGTAGTCAGACTACACACAACCACAGAGGGGTCATTGATCAAGGTGCTAGAGACCATCATCTATGCCCATGGCCTCCCAGATGAAATCATTTTGGATGAAATTCACTGTTGACATTAGGAACACTCATATCATCAGTCCCCTCTTCATCCTCAAGCCAACGGGGAAGCTGAGCGAGCGGTGAGGACCTGCAATGGTCCGATGTCCAAGAATATAGAATGACATTCAGCCCTGTTATATTATCAAGCCATGCTTTTAGCTAATGAATCTGCTCCAGCCAAATTACTTGTGAGTTGATATCCAAAAATGCATTTTCCTCTATTACCTTTGACCTAGTGTTAACCCTGCTCACCACTAGAGGGTGAGAGAGAGGGAGTCGAGCCCCTGTGAAAAACAATGACAGTGATATAATGCCCAACACAGGTCAAAACCATACCACCCTTAACTCCGGATCAGAGAGTTTGGATCCATGAATGTAAGGCAGAAGTTTGCATCCTCACCGGAACAGAGCATCCGTGTTCATATTTGGTCCAGTCACCATTCGGTATGTTCTGACAAAACAGGACACTCCCTCGCTGCACTAGAAACCAGCAGACTGCAAGTCTTTAATTTCCACAATATTTGAGATGAAGACCCACGGTTTGCCTCAGGAGGTGCTGACCGAACCCAGAACCCATTCCCAGACCACTGCCCCATGGAGCAGTCATTTCAACAGTCTGGAACAGTGGTGAAGGCTCCACAGAGACTTAACCCCGAGCCATAGTAAGGACCTGGTTATATTTGTTTGATCCATTACTAATGGTGACAAATTTAATACATTTCATTTTTGACGGGTAGATTGTAATCGGGAATATTACATTTTATTCTGGGCAATGTGACCAAGACATTTGCTTACATATAATTTGGATAGCTGATAATTCATTCCCATCTCTTGCTTTATTATTGCAAGATTTTCAAACCAGTAAGTTTCTTCTGTTAAATAATTGCTACAGATGGCATCTGATACCTCAGCAAGTCTGGTTGTTGTTACAGACTGTTATTTTGACCTCTTGCTGTTATTTTATTATGTCCCAACCTTTTTCTGAGGTTAAAATAACTTAATTTACTGGTTCTTCAATTCCCAACCAGTTCCAAATCAAACTGGGTAACCTGTACTTTTCAATTGGTACACTAAATTGTGTAAATGAAATGAAAATCACTTATTGTCACGAGTAACCTTCAAATTAAGTTACTGTGAAAAGCCCCTAGTCGCCACATTCTGGCGCCTGTTCAGGGAGGCTGTTACAGGAATCGAACCGTGCTGCTGGCCTGCTTGGTCTGCTTTCAAAGCCAGTGATTTAGCCCTGTGCTAAAATGAGTCACAAGATTAATGCATATATAGTTACAAAGTAGCTAAACTGATTTGCTTTCTCAGATTAGGTGGATTGGTCCTGGTAAATTGCCCTGTAATGTCCAAACGTTAGGTGGGGTTGCTGGTTGGAGGTGTGGGCTTAGATAGAGTGCTCTTTCAGGGGCCGGTGTGGACTCGATGGGCCAAATGGCCTCCTTCTGCACTGTAAATTCTATATGATTCCAGGGGGCACTCGAGTGAAGGAGGTACCAGAATCAGTGAAATGTAAACTGTTCAAAAATTAATGTTATGGAATTTGTTGGACGTACTGTTATCAAAATGTAGATAAAAGTAGATAATGTACTTAAGGGAAGGTGTAACGGAAATGGTTAATGGAATAGAGGAGCTAATGAGTAATGAAGACTACCATAGCCATAGATTCATAGAGGTCTACAGCACAGATATGGGCCCTTCGGCCCATCGTGCCAGTGCTGGTCAAAAACAACCAGCTAAATATGATGCACCTGTGACATCAGTAGTCATGTACTAGACCAGTGGTGGACAACCTACAGCCCGGGGGCCACAATCAGGGTTGCCGCATTCCGCTGATTTCCGTCCATGTAGTTTTCCCCCTACCGATACGATCGAAGTGATATGCACGTTAAGCAAGGGCAAGTGAAGTGAGGTGCGTGCTGACTGCCCACAATATTGTCTGTGAGTGCCCTGCGCTCCCTCTGTATCCAAAGTGAATATTTGTTTTGTTTTTACCATAATAATAATCTTTATTAGTGTCCCAAGTAGGCTTGCATTAACACTGCAATGAAGTTACTGTGAAACCCTCCCCCCCCCAGTCACCGCACCCCCACGCCTTTTCGGGTACACTGAGGGAGAATTCAGAATGTCCAACTCACCTAACAAGCCTGTCCTTCGGCACTTGTGGGAAGAAACCGGAGCACCCGGAGGAAACCCACAAAGACATGGGGAGAACGGACCCATTTGAAGTTGCGGGTAGTTCTGTTAATATATAAATGATTAAGCATGTTCTATAACTCACTATGAAATATTCACCATGTATTAAATGTTTTAAATCTTATTCGTGGGGTCATGGTGCGTGAAGAAGCCTGTTTTCAATCTTGCAACCACTGAGATGAAAGCCACTCATACAGCCTGGTAACTAGCCTAGGTTGCTCAAGGCTGAGGAAGAGACTTTGTACAGCCGGAAACAATGCTCAGAGGAGGTGAGCCTATTAGCGTAACGCACCCTGTGCATATTGTACATAGTGCAAATAAACTGGCTACAGTTCCTCTTCACAAGACACCAGGCCGATCCTCAAACAAGTTTGCTTTCTTTGCCAATTTGTTCCCATGCGAATGATTCGGAAATTCACCAGGCTAATCCAATTTCTTGGTCAATTAAATCCTACTTTAGAGTTCACTGTCTCTCCAGCAAGTGAGGAGAAGAATGAGATGCCTTCATAATCCTCAATTTAACATCAGACTGGAGAGCTTTTGTTTTTTCCAAGGAGATAGCCAGGGCCGGTGTATCCAGCTGCACAATTTGCATTTGCTGAAAATGCCAGTTCTGGAATTCATTCCCAAGCTTGAATATTGCCCATATCAATAATGCAAGCGAAATGTTCAATGGAATAATCTGAAATTATATTAACATAGGGAAGGCCCCAAAGCACTTGACACAGGGAAGATGAAATATAAACAGATAAAAGCAATAATGGAGCAGATGTCAACCAATGATCTGAGAGTTGAGAAAGATGATTGAAAGCTTTGTTGTAAAGGTGGGGCTGCACAAAGGCAGATGGAGGATCCTGCTGCTGGGGGGGGGGGGGGGGGGGGGGGCGCACACCAGAAAATAGGGCTGGCGGAGCAGTGAAATCCGCCCTTGGTCTTTGCCTGGTAGCAAATCAACCACTCCTTTAATTCCCCCACCTAATTTTCTGTTCCAATAACGTCAGTGGTACAGAGAATGGGACAAAGCTGAAAAGTCGGTGGCCAATTCATTATCAAACATTTTATGTTTACCCCAAATGTGTTGAAAGAGGGAACCAATGTTGGTCATCAAGAGTGGGACTGAGTAAAGAACAGGGGGCAGGATTCTGTGATCCGCTTCAGCTGCTGATCCTGGCATGAACTGGGGGCTGCAGGGTCCGCACAGTAGCACCGGCGCCAACGCGCGCATGCGCAATGGTACCGGCGCCTACGTGCTCATGCGTAGTGGCTCCCGTCTCCGCGCCAGCCCTGACGTAACATGGCGTAGGGCTACAGGAGCCGGCGCGGAAGAAAGGAGGCCGCCAGCCAGAGAGGCCGGCCCGCCGATCGGTGGGCCCCGATCGCGGGCCAGGCCACATCGGAGGCCCCACGCGGAATCGGACCCCCCCCCCCCCACCCACCACCCACCCACCACCACCAGCAGCTGAGAGCAGGTGTGAACGGCGCCGGTGGGACTCGGGGTTTTACAATGGCCGCTCAGCCCAGCCCCCTACCGGCACTGTGCCAATCGAACGTGCCAGCGTTGGGGCGGTGTGGCGCGATTCGCACCGGTCGCGGGGATTCTCCGGCCCAGCCCTGGGCTGAGAGAATCCCGCTCAGGATGTGTGCAGCTAGATTTTATGGATCCAGTTGATGGGCGGTGCAGCATTAAAAGGTTAACGAGTGTTGAAGTAATGGAGTGTGCAGATGACAAGAGTATTGGTAAGATTTCAGGGACAGTGGGTGGGACTGTCGGTCAGCCGACGTCGAAATCGGGAAAGGCAAATGGGCGGAGAATCGGCTGTGACGCCTAAATCGGGACGAGCATCGGATGCACACCAAATTGCGATTCTCCAGCGCCTCCACAGCGGCCTCAATGCATTCTACTCTGCACGTACGGGCAACTCCATTTGTATATCATTAGCGGGCCTGACCCGGTATTCTCCGGGGCTTAGGTGATTCACTGGAGGGAATTCCCGATGGCGATGTTCATTTCTGCTGAGGTGTGACCATGGGCTGCCAGTCCTGACACTGGGGCAGTGTCCAAGCACGGGCCACCATTGCCACGGCCTGCAATGCAGCCCATCTTGCTGCGCATCCTACTGACCACCCACCATGGCCTGTGGTCCTGCAGAGTGCCTCTGGCCATATAGGTGCCGCCAACACACCAACCTGCACCCCAGCCCCCACCAAACCTGCACCCCAGCTCTCACCACTGCACCCCACCCTCCTCCATACCACCTCCCCCACAACCAGCGGCCACCTGTAGCCCACCCAAGAGCAACAAGCCACAATAGCACCTGCGGGGGGACATCGGATGGGGGCCATGGAGCATACTGCTGGCAAGGGCTTCGCCAGTCAATGGTGTCCTTGGCAGCAGGGATAGGCACCAGGGCCAGAGGCCCCCAGTTGCCGGACATTGGCGGGGCCAGGGTTGCAGGGATAGGGGGGGAGGGGAGGGGGACATGTGGGGACAGGGACCGCAGTGCTAATTGGGGTCACCATGTAGCCCGTTGGAAGTGGGTGGGCACAGGGGTATGCACCATGCTAACATGGCAGCCTTTCACCTGCTGCAGACAATGGATACTGGAGTACAACCATCAATGGTGCCCTTCCTGCTAGTCACCGCAGACCAGGGTGATACACCGCGGCTATACGAGCTACTTGAGGGGAAGAAAACTGCAACAGCAGAGCCTACGGCAGAGGAACAGGAGCCAGCCACAGAGGATGTAGAGCCAGCTGCCCAACAAGCTGAGGAGGAGGGGGAGGTGCAAAGACGGAGGTTCATTCGAAGACCTAGCGGGTCGGGCACACCGTTGAAGACTCCGGTTGAGCAGGGGTACAGTGAGACATGTCTGCCAGATTATGGCGCACCTGGCGCGGTGGGGAAATGGGAGAGGACAGCAGCTCCCGAGGTTCTCCTGAACATCTTCGCTATTGGGTCCTTCCAGGCGCCGAGTGGGGACCTGTCCAGAATCTCAGAGTTCGGTGGATGTCACAGATACACTACATGCTTCGGCATCTTAATGGTGCGGTTCCGTCACTTGTTCACTTGATGGGGCCCTCCAGTAGAGCACTGGGAGGGTCGCCCACATTGTGGTGGCCTGTTATGTCCTCCACAATATCACGCAGCAGAGGGGCAATGTTCTGGGGGAGGAGCATGAACGCAGTCCTCCTCCGATGACGACGATGTGGGGAGTGCGTGAATGGGCAGACCATGGGGCCTGGGAGACGGCATAATGTGTGCGTCAGGGCCAACGCGCATGGGGCACTTTGATCACGTCCATGTTTACCGACTAGTGTTGGGGGGGTGGGAGACTGGCCAGGGCTCCGGGCACTGCATCCCATCCTCACACCCCCCTGCCTGCAACCACCTCCCTGATACATACCTGCCGCACTACAGGGTGTGGGCCCTCGGTAACTGCAGTGCCCAGAATCACCAGCTATTCAATGGCGCTTGGCCGTTTATTTGGTCTCCGGGAGTTTATCGCCGCTGAGGCCACACTTGGAGAGATTTCCTGTTGGCGAGCTGATCTTGCCCACAGAGACGGCTCCTCGCAGATCGGGGTGCCATTTTGAATGTCAACCCTGATCTCCCCTCCCTCCTTTTCAGGCCCTCTCCTTCACCTCCCCCCCGCCCCCCCCAAACACACACACACACACACACACACACACACCTCCTCCAAGGACCCCCAGGCCTAGCACAACACGTTTGTGTAGAGCAGTACTAAACGTGGTCCTGGCGAGGTCTGACAGGTACAGCTGTTGACTCCCGGACGACCGGTGAATCTGCGTCTGCGTATTTAAATGAGCCAAATGGATCATTTAAATATGCTGATCTGGATCACGCCCAGGGAGGGCGAGATCCAGATTGCGCAAGGTGACTCGAATAAGGTTTCCCTCCCAGTGTGGAGCCAGATTTGAGGCTCTTGAATGATTTACCCATTGTGCCTGGGTTTATGCTGGGAGCAAGCCGGTTGCTGAATCGCGCCCTATATCTGGGAGATGTAATCAAGCTTGGTGACCTATGATTGAGAGCAATCTGGTGGAAGAAGGATATTGTAGACCAAGGACTATTAGAAGTTGATTCAATTGAAATTGGATACAATACTAAAGGAAGGCTCAAGAATTACTCTGCAGTGGTCCAACATTGTTTGGTAATCGTGTCAATCACAGTACGAGCTCAGGGAACATGACTGGAGAGATGTATATGAGATCATTTGCAAAGTTAAGGGTTGATAATCAAAATTCTTTGTAACATAGGGTAATAGATTTCCAAGGTAAGCAGGAAGGTTGTCTTCTGCTCTTGTGATACAAGCCCTTGACATTCGGCTCCATAACACAACTGATATTTGCACTAAAGATACAAAATTTAAAGACATTGGTTGTTCCACTTCTGTCCACATCATGGAAGACCTAACTATAGCAGGTGTTATGGGCCAGGGTTTAGAGAACCCCAAAGTGTATCAGGAAGTTCACCTGACCCACAACTTTCAATAGATTGTGGTATGGGGAGCACACGGTCCACTCTACAGGTCTGGTACAGCAGAAATGGAAAAGCATTTTTTAAAGCAAAACAATGTTTATTCTATGCACTCAAGTTAACCTTTTTAAAACATACAGTGAACATCTTAGCAACCATTGATTCAAATACAACCCCCAAAGAATACAACACTAAGTAATGCGTAATAACTTCCCAAACAACATCCAGAAGACAAAAGAAACACCTTTCAACAGAAGAACATTAGGTTTACATTCACTACTGAGAACATTTATAATTCTGAATTCACCAAATGATCAAGAGATAGTCTTTTGATGGCAGAGAGAACAGCAGTACACATGCGTTGTCTGGCTTCAGCTCCAACACTGAAATCAAAACTAAAACACACCCTGCAGCAAACAGCCTAAAATGAAAGTACAAAGCTGACAGACAGCCCAGCTCCACCCACACTCTGACATCACTGATAAACACCCATTTCTTAAAGATACATTTCTTAAGCACCCATTTCTTAAAGCTACTCTCACGTGACACAGGCCATGCTGTGTATGCCCTTTGAGCGTTTCTCGGATAGATTGTCACAAATCCTCTACCACTGATCGAACACACAATCTATCATTTTGGACTGCACAAGTTCAGTCATGTTATTTCAGTCACTTAATCCCAAGTCCCAAAAGACCAAATCCCAAAAAAAGACATGCTGTTAGGTAATTTGGACATTCTGAATTCTCCCTCTGTGTACCCGAACAGGCGCCGGAATGTGGCCACTCTGGGCTTTTCACAGTAACCTCATTTCTATGTAAGCCTATTTGTGACAAAGATTATTATATTATAATCACTTCTGGCTGAAAATGCATTAAACTGCATGGGGGACCACCCTCACCCCCACTCCCTTTCACGCTATTTAAAGGGCTGACACTCCTACATCTGGACGAGAGGCATTTGATCGTACCTTGTTGGAGTTAATCGAGGTACGGTGTTGAGTGTTACTGGAGGAGTTTGCAAAATTTTCAGATTTGCAAGTGAGTGCTGTTGGATTTTGCTCAGGAAGTTAGAGAAAGTGGGAGGCCTGTCAGGAGAAAGCCTGCTTTCAGGAGTTATGAGGCTATGTTCCTCTCGGGCTACAGCATGACTTTTTAAAAATTCATTCATGGCATGTGGGCGCCAATGGTTGGCCAGTATTTATTGCCCATCCCTAATTGTCCTTGAGAAGATGGTGATGAGCTGCCTTCTTGAACTGTATGTGGTGTAGGTACACAGAGTGCTCTTCGGGGGGGGGGTTCCAAGATTTTGGCCCAGCGACAGTGAAGGAATGATGGTATATTTTCTAATCAGGATAGTGAGTGACTTGGAAGCGTCCTTCCAGGCGGTGATGTTTCCATGTCACAGATGAGACCTTATGGTATGTTTATTCCAAGACTACTTCCCCTAAAAATGAGCCCGAATTTTATATTGCTTGGGCAGACACATGAGATTGCGTGAAAAGACATAGGGTGGGCGTCCCGACTTCATCATGCACCTGCGCAATATTTCGATCAGCAGATGCGCGTGAGAGTGGGAAGCAGGCAATGTAGCCCATGAAGGGACCAATTGAAGACAATTTTATGTGGCCCATCTGCTGTTACAGTTGGCCTGCAGGCGAATTGGACAGATGGCCTTTACGTTGAACTGCAACCTGGATTCAGGGTAGGATGAAGCGATCGTGATAGGAATCATGATAGCATTAACAAAATATTTCGGTCGGCGGGCGGGCTTAAGACTCGTGGATAAAAATCTGTAAATCTGTTTTCTTCAAATTATTCTGAAAATACTCTAAGTTTAAATGTAGCATTTTAATATTATGAATATTGCTTTGTAGTTTAATTTAAATGGGGGTGGACTGTGATTTAGCTGATCCAATCGAGCTCATTAAGTAAGCTAAAAAGAAATTTCATACAATAGAAGCCACAGTAAATTTTAATGGGAGCTGGCAACACAATTCATTTAATGCCACAGCATGCAGCTCACCCAAACATCATCAGTAGTCCTTCAACCAAGTAACTGTCCACCCTGCTCCATAAGTGTTAAATTCAAAAAGTGCTTGTGCAAGGTGTTAAGTGAGACTAATGGTGTCAGCTATGGATAATAATAACTCGTGGCTAGGGTAATGAACAATGATGGATCCATTGACGATAACATGGAAAAGTAATTATTAATAAAGCAGGTTTGCAAAGAGGCTAAGAACAGCTAGGTCAGAAAATCATGGACTGAATTTTTCACCTGTCAGGCGAACGCACTCGGCGGGCCCTGAAGCGGACACAAAATACGATTTCAGTCACGATAAACTATTTTAATTGAACCAAATAAACTAAATTAAATAAACTGAAGGACAAATTAAAAGGGGCAGCCCCTTAAAGGGATACTGCCATCAACAAAACATAAATGAGACTTAAAACATTAAACTGAAATGTGATTAAATGTGTCAGTTAATCATCCCAGACCATGCGGTGCCCACTGGGCATGTAAGGCCTCGATGGCGCCATGGACGCCACATGCTCCCTCTCCACGGACAACCAGCTATGAATGAAGCCGTAGAGGAGGGGCAGACGGGTTGGATGACGACATCAGTCGGCAGCTGGCTGGACCTGTTTGTGGCAAGTTTGGCCAGGCTCCAGGGACAGGTTCACGAGGAAGTCCTCCTCCTTTCCCGCCCCTCTCTGCATCTCAGGTGCCCATAGACCAGGAGCGTCAGACTGAACAGCAAACAAAACTACAACAAAAGGCCTTTCAGGAAACTGAAAAGGTACTGAAGCCTAAAACAACTTACATAAGCATGGTCCACAGATTCTCCAGGTGCGTACAACCCCCGAGGACATTTCCATGCTGGTTGGCCAAATAATAGGCAGCCAGTGTGCAATGCACTCTGGGAGAGCCTCAGCACTGCTGGGGAGGGTGAGAAGAGGACGAATGCTTAGAAAAGGGAGAGAATGAGCTGGTGATTTTAATGTGCTCCCTCAGTGGGGACAGTCGCTGCGGAGCTTTCTTAGGGAGCTGCCGACCTGTTAAAATGTAAATTGCGATGAAAAACTGTGCATAGAGTATCCAGGCAGCACGTTCAAACACAAATCTCAGTCTGCAGACACATTTGTAAATTTCATTACAGCCCAGACTGTTCATCCCGCCCTGGACTGAGGTTGCAGCTAAAATGCAGAGGCCGTCTGGCCAATCGCGGCACACCCAACAACTGGAAAAGCAGACGAGCCACGTAAAGGTTTGTTCAGATAGCCCTTAAATGGGTTAAGTTGCCTGTTTGATTGTGGGTGGCGCGCTTCCAACTATTGTGTGCGCAATTGCCCACCCACATATTGCGCAGGTGCTTGATGACGTCGGGACGCGTCTATCTTTTCACGCATTTCCGGGTCAGCCGGGTACCCACCTCAGCAATGTAAAATTCTGGCCCATGTTTGGGGGAAGTAGCTTTGGAGTAAACACCACAACTGTTAATACGAATAAACATAGATTCAGGACTAGATATATATCATAAGGTCTTATCTGTGACATGGGAACACAACCACCTGGAACCTCCCCTTAATTATATTTCTTTTGTTGCCGCAAAAAGAAGAGGTATGGAGGTTCCCACCCTCTGGATTCTTGTAAAATATGATGAGAGATTTATTATCTAAATGGAGAGAAACCTGAGAGTGCTTCGGTACAGAGGGATCTGGGTGTCCTCATGCATGAATCGCAGAAAACTAGCGTGCAGGTACAACAGGTAATAAGGAAGGCAAATGGAATTTTGACCTTTCTGGCTAAAGGGATAAAGTATAAAAGTAGGGATGTGTTGCTGCAGATGTACAAGGCATTGGTGAGACTGAATCTGGAGTAGTGTGTAGAGTTTTAGTTCCCTTATTTGAGGAGGGTTATTGTTGCATTAGAGGCAGTTCAGAGGAGGTTCACAGGATTGATTGAGAGATGAGGGATTTGTCCTAAGAAGCAAGATCGAGCAGTTTAGGCCTATATTCTCTCTGTTTAGAAGAATGAAAGCAGATCTATTTGAGGTATATAAGATGATAGAAGGTATTGACAAAGTAGACACAGAGCAGATGTTGTCTGTTGTGGGGCAATCTAGACCAAGATATCATAGTTTTAGAATAAGGGGTAGCAGATTTAAAACAGATGCGGCAAAATTACTTCTCTCAAAGGGTCGTGTATCTGTGGAATTCATTTCCCCAAACTGTGGTGGATGCCGGGACATTGAGTAAATTTAAGGAGGAGATATTGGGGCAGCAGGGTAGCATGGTGGTTAGCATAAATGCTTCACAGCTCCAGGGTCCCAGGTTCGATTCCCGGCTGGGTCACTGTCTGTGTGGAGTCTGCACGTCCTCCCCCTGTGTGCGTGGGTTTCCTCCGGGTGCTCCGGTTTCCTCCCACAGTCCAAAGATGTGCCGGTTAGGTGGATTGGCCATGCGAAATTGCCCGTAGTGTCCTAATAAAAGTAAGGTTAAGAGGGGGTTGTTGGGTTACGGGTATGGGGTGGATACGTGGGTTTGAGTGGGGTGATCATGGCTCGGCACAACATTGAGGGCCGAAGGGCCTGTTCTGTGCTGTACTGTTCTATGTTCTATATACAGATTTTTAAATAACAATGGGTTGAAGGGGAATGGAGAATAAGCAGGAAAATAGAGTTGAGGCCGAGAGGAGATAAGCCATGGCCGTATTGAACGGTGGAGCAGGCTCTAGGGGCTGAATTGCCTACTCGTGCTCCTAGTTCTTATGTTCTTATCAAGATGTGTTGCTTAAGATGGAGAACTGCCTAAAGCCCACACAAACACTCTGCTGATGTCACTGCACATCATGTGATTGATGTTTAAACGGCAAGAATGTATTCTCTGGGGGGAGGGGGGATTACTCTCCCTCTTCCCCAGAAAATAAAAGAAAAACATAGCTGAAGCCAAAGTGGGGGGGAATGAAGGGAGGGGGGGACAACGTGGAAGGGGGGGGGGGGGAACTATAAACCGATCCAGAGGGCAGCGAAATGTACATAGGGTCAGTTAAATGAAGGACAAAAGAAACCTCTCTGTGCAATAAAGTAAATTAGCGTGGGCAAGAAAAATATAATGGCCGAGATTCTCTGATCCTGCGCCGGGTCGGAGAATCGCCGGGTGGGGGGGGGGGGGGGTGCAAATCCTGCCACGCCGCTCCGATGCTGGGCCGCTGATTCTCCGGTCAATTATAATTGATGAATCCTAAAAACGATTATAATTGATCAATCCTAAAAATGACCTGAACTGTGTCACATTTTGAGAACCTGATGCTTCTATGATTGCTGACATTTTCTTGGGCTTCTTGTGTAAGCCAACTTTGTCGATGATATGAGCTCGGTAGTTCATGGATAACTTGAAAAAGTCAAACTTTTCTTTTTTAATATCTGTGGTTGTGGCTCTGTACACATTTCAGGGTAGCTTCTAAATTCTTCAAGTGTTCCTGTTCACTTGAACCGGTGATGACTCTGTCAACTGACTAACATTGTGCTCCATTCAACCCACTTAGAATTTGATCCATGGATCTTTGATAAAGAGCAAGCACAAATGTTATTCCGAAAGCAAGTCTCCTGTAATGAAACAGATCTTTGTGAATTATGATGGTGAGCAGCAGCTGTGATTTTGCAGTCACATTCATCTGCAGATATGTCTGTGAAAGATCAATTTTACTGAATCTCTGCCCTCCAGAAAGTCCAGCAAACAAGTCTTCGATCAGTGATAGTGGATAATGATCTGCGCATAATGCTGGTGAAATAGTTGTTTTAAAATCTCCACAAATTTTCACTGAGTCATCACATTTTAATACAGGAACTATTGGTGCTGCCCAATCACTTGTTGCAACAGGTTCAATGACTCCTGTCTTTCTAGTTCTCCTTCAACTTTTGGCCTGATGGCGTATGGTAAGGTTCTAGCTTTGAGACAATTAGGTGTGCTGTCTGGTTTGATTTTTAAGGTGTAGCTCAACTCCAGCCATAGAACCTAGAGAATCTACAAATACCGTCTTGTACTTCTTCAGAAGTTGTTGCAAATTGCTCTTTGAATCCACCAATTGATAGACTGTTTCCCAGTAAAGACTAATCTTAGCTAATGATAGCTGTGCTCTGTCAAATAGAGCAGCAAAATTTCCACAGAAAATGTGAACAGGCAACTTTCCCATCTGTCTATTTGCTTCTTATTTCATCATAATGCATCCTTTAATGGTACAACCTCTTCAGTGTATGTCCTTAGGATCCCATTTGACCGTTGTAAAGGCAGATGCTTCAACTTTTGTTGATAAATTACCTAAGGTATAACAGCTGCACCTGTATCCACTTTCATTTTAATTTCATGGCCTTCGTGTTTTGGATATTCCCCAAAACATTGTTCATCACATCGCATTCATAATACACCTAGCTTCAAGTCCTGCAGTAGCTCGATAACATTGGCCGGGATTCTCTGAAATCATGGGCAAGTGTTGACGCTGGCGTCAAAACCAGCGCGAGCAGCGCCGGCGTCAAAACCGACATGTGCGATGCCGGCGTCAACGGGCCTCCAGGCCCAGTCATTCACCCTTTCCTAGAACAGCGCCGGAGTGCGCTGCTCCGGCACAGAAAGCCGGCCCTACACGGCCAACTCGGATCCACCTATGCGCGCGTCACAGCCGGCGCGGGTCTGCGCATGCGTGGCACGGCCGGCGCGGGTCCGTGCATGTGTGCCACGGTCATCTCTGCGCCAGCCCCCTCGCAATATGGCAGAGCCCTACAGGGGCCCGGCGCGGAGTAACATAGGAATTGGCACGCCTGCCAATCGGTTGCCCCGATCATGGGCCTGGCCACCAGGGAGGCCCCTCCGGAGTCGGCTTCCCTGCCCCCCCACCAGGACGGCGCCGCAGCCAGAACTCCAAGGTCCCGCCGGGTAGGACCATATGCAAATGACGCCAGCGGGACTCGGCGGAAACTCGGCCCATCGAGCGTGCAGAATTGGCACCGATGCTGCGGTGATTGCGCTGGCGTGATTGGCAGCGATTTTCTGGTGACCGGAGAATCGGTGGCCCGGCGTTGGAGCGGCGTGGCGGGATTCGCGCGCCCCCCCCCCCACCCCGACAATTCTCCGCCCCGGCGCGTGCTCGGAGAATCCCGGCCGTTGTCTTTTGAGTGATCTTGAGCTTCATACACAAATTAATAGACATGATTAGTCTGTTTAGCTGTGGGTTTTTTGCACAGTCTCTGTGTAGGAGCGGTTTTCTGAGCCCAATGTGGCAATGTGTCCCTTTGTGCCACAGTTCTTTCATATATTTGTTTTTCTCCAGTACTCCCCAGCTGAGTGTCTATCCTGTGTACATTGGTAACATGGTTGGACATTCTAGTATTCATTTTGTGGATCTTCACTCCGGCCCATATATGTGAAGCTCCTCTTGTTGCTAGCTCCACAGCTGTGGCAATTTCCAGAATAGCAGCTTTTAGAGTTAAATCACTAAGTAGCTTCTTCTGAATAGCTACACTGCGGAGTCAACAAACCAGCCTGTCACGAAGAGTGTTATCAAGTGCTGTACCAAATTCACAATACTTTGCTAATCGTCTTAAAGTCACTAGAAACTGTAAAATGCTTTCACCTTCTTCCTGACTACGGCATTGGAACAAACCTTTCTGCAATCAAAAACGGTCGAGGAGAGAAATGTCTCTCTGTTATGTGAGGGAGATGTTAGGAAATTGGGTCAAGCAGTAAATGTTGGCCTAACTAGCTCCATGCACAATCCGTAAATGTTTAAACGTAGGCAAAACACGGGGCGGGTTTCTCCGTACCGCTGCACCAGATTTCTGGTGCGACAAGCCGTTGGGATTCTCCATTTCGCCGGCTAGTCAATGGAGTTTCCCATTGTGGGGCAGCTGTCGGGAAACCCCAGGCTGCCGGCAAAACGGAGAATCCCAATGGCAGAGAATTCAGCCCATTGTTTTCAATAGTTCCTCAGAGGTTTCAAACCTTAAGTCAAAAGGCGCTCTCTGATCAGGGTTGAACTGATCCCTCATTCCATGTACAATCAAGTCTATCCATATTAAGTGTCTTGTATTTACTTGAATTGTCTGATCCTGAATGGTGGAAGGAAGGGATTTGACCGTTCACAAAAGGCAAAGTCCAGAGTTTTCTCCAGGAGATCCAGCGAATAGCATGGAAAGTTTATGGCACCACTTGTAGACTTGCAGTGGCACAAAAGGGTGATGTGAATTGGCTGGCCACTGTAGAAAGTAATAAGCAATAGAGATGTAACCTGGGCAGTTTTTCAATAGTGGGCAGCCAACCTCATGCCAGCTTCACACCCATGGAAGAAGCTGAAGTACGGTCCCTGCATTATTCATGCAGATGAAGAGTGTATAATCCTATTTTCCCTGAACAACAATGTGTAACCACCACGCAGATGGCATTCAGTGCTGCTCCAATAACATGCTTCAACCCTCCACGCAGACGACCCCCCCACTATTGTATTAAGCTTGTGATTTGGTGTCAGCCATGTTTTTGGGCAGCACTGTAATCTCTGAGTCACATGAGTTAAAAAATAGTTTTCATTCATAGAATGCCGGTGTCGCTGGTTGGGCCAGCATTTATTACCCATCCCCAATTGCCTTGAACTGAGCAGCTCGCTAGGCTATTTCAGAGAGCATTTAAGAGTCAACCACATTGCTATGGGTCTGGAGTCAAATGTAGGCCAGACCAGGTAATGGCAGCAGATTTCCTTCCCTAAAAGATATTAGTGTACCAGATTAGATTTTAGCAACAACCGTCAATAGTTTCATGGTCATCATTAGACTTTTAATTCCAGATTTTTATTGAACTCAAATTCAATAATGGATTCGAACCTGGGTCCCCCAAGCATTACTCCTGGTCTCTGGATGACAAGTCCAGTGACAATGCCACTACGCCACTGCCTCCCAGTAATCCCACCGAGACTCCTGATCATTTAATCTAGGCTGACAGTCGATTGCAGTACAGGTGGAGAGTTGCTTTGTGTGAGGTACTGAGATTTTAGATTCAGGAAGGTCGGTGCAGAAGATCCCATGCTTTAACCTTTATGAAGGACATATTGGAGTTCTCTCTGGCATCCTGGCCATTATTTATCCCCGAAGAGGCATCACTAAAACAGATTAGGTCGGCATTATCACATTGCTGTTTATAGCAACTTGATGTGTGCAAACTGACTGCCACATTTCCTACATTACAAAAGTGACTGCACTTCAAAGGCACTTCATAAATTTTGAGACACGTTGAGGTTGTGGAAGTCCCATAGAATCCCTACAGTATAGAAGGAGGCCACTCGGCCCATCTCTGCACCAATCCTCCGAAAGAACACCCTACATAGGCCCACTCCCACGCCCTATCCGGTAGTGCTCTTTGGGGGGGTTTAAACTAATTCAGCAGGGGCATGGGAACCTGGATTGTAGTTTTGGGGTACGGGAGATTGAGAGTATAGAGGTCAGGAGCACAGATTTGACTTTGCAGGAGGGTGCCAGTGTTCAGGTAGGTGGTTTGAAGTGTGTCTACTTCAATGCCAGGAGTATACGAAATAAGGTAGGGGAACTGGCAGCATGGGTTGGTACCTGGGACTTCGATGTTGTGGCCATTTCAGAGACATGGATAGAGCAGGGACAGGAATGGTTGTTGCAGGTTCCGGGGTTTAGGTGTTTTAGGTGTTTTAGTAAGCTCAGAGAAGGGGGCAAAAGAGGGGGAGGTGTGGCGCTGCTAGTCAAGGACAGTATTACGGTGGCGGAAAGGATGCTAGATGGGGACTCTTCTTCCGAGGTAGTATGGGCTGAGGTTAGAAATAGGAAAGGAGAGGTCACCCTGTTGGGAGTTTTCTATAGGCCACCTAATAGTTCTAGGGATGTAGAGGAAAGGATGGCGAAGATGATTCTGGAAAAGAGCGAAAGTAACAGGGTAGTTGTTATGGGCGACTTTAACTTTCCAAATATTGACTGGAAAAGATATAGTTCGAGTACATTAGATGGGTCATTCTTTGTACAATGTGTGCAGGAGGGTTTCCTGACACAATATGTTGACAGGCCAACAAGAGGCGAGGCCACATTGGATTTGGTTTTGGGTAATGAACCAGGCCAGGTGTTAGATCTGGAGGTAGGTGAGCACTTTGGAAACAGTGACCACAATTCGGTGACCTTTACGTTAGTGATGGAAAGGGATAAGTATACCCCGCAGGGCAAGAGTTATAGCTGGGGGAAGGGCAATTATGATGCCATTAGACATGACTTAGGATGTGTTGGTTGGAGAAGTAGGCTGCAAGGGTTGGGCACAATGGATATGTGGAGCTTGTTCAAGGAACAGCTATTGCATGTTCTTGATAAGTACGTACCAGTCAGGCAGGGAGGAAGGGGTCGAGCGAGGGAACCGTGGTTTACCAAAGAAGTGGAATCTCTTGTTAAGAGGAAGAAGGAGGCCTATGTGAAGATGAGGCGTGAAGTTTCAGTTGGGGCGCTTGATAGTTACAAGGAAGCGAGGAAGGATCTAAAGAGAGAGCTGAGACGAGCAAGGAGGGGACATGAGAAGTCTTTGGCAGGTAGGATCAAGGAAAACCCAAAAGCTTTCTATAGGTATGTCAGGAATAAAAGAATGACTAGGGTAAGAGTAGGGCCAGTCAAGGACAGTGGTGGGAAGTTGTGTGTGGAGGCTGAGGAGATAAGCGAGGTACTAAATGAATACTTTTCGTCAGTATTCACTCAGGAAAAAGATAATATTGTGGAGGAGAATGCTGAGACCCAGGCTATTAGAATAGATGGCATTGAGGTGCGTAGGGAAGAAGTGTTGGCAATTCTGGACAAGGTGAAAATAGATAAGTCCCCGGGGCCGGATGGGATTTATCCTAGGATTCTCTGGGAAGCCAGGGAAGAGATTGCTGAGCCTTTGGCTTTGATTTTTAGGTCATCGTTGGCTACAGGAATAGTGCCAGAGGACTGGAGGATAGCAAATGTGGTCCCTTTGTTCAAGAAGGGGAGTAGAGATAACCCCGGTAATTATAGGCCGGTGAGCCTAACGTCTGTGGTGGGTAAAGTCTTGGAGAGGATTATAAAAGATACGATTTATAATCACCTAGATAGGAATAATATGATTAGGGACAGTCAGCATGGTTTTGTGAAGGGTAGGTCATGCCTCACAAACCTTATCGAGTTCTTTGAGAAGGTGACTGAACAGGTTGACGAGGGTAGAGCAGTTGATGTGGTGTATATGGATTTCAGTAAAGCGTTTGATAAGGTTCCCCACGGTCGGCTATTGCAGAAAATACGGAGGCTGGGGATTGAGGGTGATTTAGAGATGTGGATCAGAAATTGGCTAGTTGAAAGAAGACAGAGAGTGGTAGTTGATGGGAAATGTTCAGAATGGAGTTCAGTTACGAGTGGCGTACCACAAGGATCTGTTCTGGGGCCGTTGCTGTTTGTCATTTTTATAAATGACCTAGAGGAGGGCGCGGAAGGATGGGTGAGTAAATTTGCTGATGACACTAAAGTCGGTGGAGTTGTAGACAGTGCGGAAGGATGTTGCAGGTTACAGAGGGACATAGATAAGCTGCAGAGCTGGGCTGAGAGGTGGCAAATGGAGTTTAATGTGGAGAAGTGTGAGGTGATTCACTTTGGAAAGAATAACAGAAATGCGGAATATTTGGCTAATGGTAAAATTCTTGGTAGTGTGGATGAGCAGAGGGATCTCGGTGTCCATGTACATAGATCCCTGAAAGTTGCCACCCAGGTTGATAGGGTTGTGAAGAAGGCCTATGGTGTGTTGGCCTTTATTGGTAGAGGGATTGAGTTCCGGAGCCATGAGGTCATGTTGCAGTTGTACAAAACTCTAGTGCGGCCGCATTTGGAGTATTGCGTACAGTTCTGGTCGCCTCATTATAGGAAGGACGTGGAAGCTTTGGAATGGGTGCAGAGGAGATTTACCAGGATGTTGCCTGGTATGGAGGGAAAATCTTATGAGGAAAGGCTGATGGACTTGAGGTTGTTTTCGTTAGAGAGAAGAAGGTTAAGAGGTGACTTAATAGAGGCATACAAAATGATCAGAGGGTTAGATAGGGTGGACAGCGAGAGACTTCTCCCGCGGATGGAGGTGGCTAGCACGAGGGGACATAGCCTTAAATTGAGGGGTAATAGATATAGGACAGAGGTCAGAGGTGGGTTTTTTACGCAAAGAGTGGTGAGGCCGTGGAATGCCCTACCTGCAACAGTAGTGAACTCGCCAACATTGGGGGCATTTAAAAGTTTATTGGATAAGCATATGGATGATAAGGGCATAGTGTAGGTTAGATGGCCTTTAGATTTTTTCCATGTCGGTGCAACATCGAGGGCCGAAGGGCCTGTACTGCGCTGTATCGTTCTATGTTCTATGTTCTATTGTGGATAGCACAATTGCTTCACAGCTCCAGGGTCCCAGGTTCGATTCCCGGCTTGGGTCACTGTCTTTGCAGAGTCTGCACATCCTATCCGTGTGTGGGTGGGTTTCCTCCGGGTGCTCCGGTTTCCTCCCACAGTCCAAAGATGTGCAGGTTAGGTGGATTGGCCATGATAAATTACCCTTAGTGTCCAAAATTGCCCTTAGTGTTGGGTGGGGTTATTGGGTTATGGGGATAGGGTGGAGGTGTTGACCTCGGGTAGGCTGCTCTTTCCAAGAGCCGATGCAGACTCGATGGGCCGAGTGGCCTCCTTCTGCACTGTAAATTCTATGATAGTCTACCTATGATAATCCCATGCATTCATCATAGCCAATCCACCTGCACATCTTTGGACTGTGGGAGGAAACCAGAGCTCCCGGAGGAAACCCACACAGAGAAAGTGCAAACTCCACACAGACTGTCACCCAAGGCCTGAATTGAACCAATGCTAACCATTGTGCCACCCTACCGCCACCTATGCCATCTTTTCCAGTGCTGCATAAAGGCAAGTTCTTCCCTTTTCTAGTTTCTCATTTCCATTTCCTGTGTCAAAATCTCCCTGCTGAATCTTTCAAAAACGTACAAAATGTGCTTTAGTCATGATCAATCATTTCAATACTTTGTTAAGGTTAAGAAGAAATGATTGCTTTAAAAGAACCATATTGAAACTGTAGCTGCTTTCACTGATATCACATTGAAAATTACTTGAATGTAGACTGCTTGCTTCAAAAGAATTTGGGATCAGAGAAAAAGCAAGATGCCCGATTGTAAATAAATCAGAAAAGAATACTAGTTTTTATAGTTCAATTGTCGCAAACACATTTTCAAACTAAAACTTAATTTGGCATTGCAGAAATAAATCGCTAAATTGTCTTTAGACACACCCGCTTGCATTTTGATCTAAGAGTAATAATGCTGTTGAATGAATTACCCATTTCTTTATCAGCGAGTTGCTGACATTCCTGTTCATCTTCACTGTGTGATCCTCAATGTGACATTGAGATGACAGTAACCATTCTGAGCTGCGCAATTCAGGTCAAAATTCCCAGTCTGCATTTTGTGCCCGTCAAGGACTATTGAAATGGTGAAAATCACAGCCAGTGATGGCAAGTTTTCTGACATCTGGAGACAAGTTTTTATTAGTTGTAGAGGGTGAACTCCAGATTTCTTTGCTCCCGGCAATGCTTTGCCATCTCCAGGCCATTTTCAAGGAGGCTAGGTCAGAGGCAGAGCAGTTAGCTGCTGGCAAGCGGATTGCCAGCTGAAAGAAAAAAAAGGACCTATAAAATATCCTCTCCCGTGCCATATTTTCCAGTTGACAGGTGGCAATGCTGCAGAAGTGCAGAACAGTAGCACAAGTGGATACCACTGTGGCTTCACAGCGCCAGGGTCCCAGGTTCGATTCCCCGCTGGGTCACTGTCTATGCGGAGTCTGCACGTTCTCCCCGTGTCTGCGTGGGTTTCCTCCGGGTGCTCTGGTTTCCTCTCACAGTCCAAAGACGTGCATGTTAGGTGGATTGGCCATGATAAATTGCCCTTAGTGACCAAAAAGGTTATGAGGGGTTATTGGGTTATGGTTCCCTACCAGTGAAAGATGGGGTGTCCTCATAGCAAACCAGCACATTACAGCTCCTGAACACTTAATGTTTCCATCGCATCCATCCCACCCCATCCCCATTTGCATCTGCCACCAGTGCTGAAAGATGCTGCGATCTGTATCTACAGAGTTCCCTCTGGACAGGATCCACCTCCATAATGGCAGCCTGGCAACTGTTAAGGACACAGCTGAAGATAAATGTTGAGCTGTTCAAATCCCAGAAGGGAAATTTGAAACAAGTGCCCTTGCGTTTGTGTTTGCAATTTGTATGGCATGCGTTTGAAATCTGGAAATAATGTGCCTGACTACTTGTAATTGATTTACAGCAAAGTAAATATTTATTAAGAAATAGGAGAAAACAGAAATAGGAGAAAACAGAAACACAGAGCCAATATTTAAACAATGCCAAACAACCGTAAAATAGCTACCTTCAGAACGAATCTTCCCCCTCTGTTCAACAACATCTTATAGATTTTAAGACCTATTGAAGTCCAGTAATTTTTACCACATAGTGCCTTTAATTCTCTCTTGGGGTGCCCTCTGAGGTTAACAGCAACTGGATTTTCAGGTCTGGCGTCATTCAACACTGCTTGCTGGGAATTTGACAGCAATTCCTGCTGTCTGCTGAGATCTAAAACAGCTTCCTTCATAGTGGCATGTTTTGTACTCTGGGATAACACAGGCTGCAAATGGATGCAGCTTTAACCAAAAGATACTCCAGCCCTTGAAGTTAGTACAGTCTGATTTATTGAACCAGTAGCACAGTTAGCACAGTTCTCTATGAGTTCGACTCTGCCAACCCAAGTGTGGTTATTCTGTCTGACTGAATCAGACTAGCTCTTAGCCACGTGCTGGAGGTGTGATACTGTACATACACCCTGACTGACTCTGTAGATGTTCATCAGTGGAAAGAGGCGGAGTGTGAGTGCCTCATGCCTTTTATAGTGAGATACCACCCCTGAGTGTCCTGCCTGCTCATTGGTCATGTCCTGTTCTCTGTGTTCATTAGCTGCCTGTCTGTGCCTGTCTGTATATCATTATCTGCATGTCTGCATATCATGACACATAGGTTTCAGTATCTCCTCAAATACATTCTTTGTTTTCTCCTATTTCTTAATAAACATTTACTTTGCTGTAAATCAATTACAAGTAGTCAGGCACATTATTTCCGGATTTCAAACTCATGCCGTACAAATTGCAAACACAAACTCCATTGTCTCACCCAGTCTCTTTAGAACTGCTCTCTCCCAGAATTAATTAACTTAATCTCTTTACTTTACATTTTAGAGTTCAAAAGAGAAGTAAACTAACTTCATCCGGACTTTACTTATGACACCTTTCTTTCACACCTTGCATACATCCTTTGAATTACAACAACCCATTCAAATCTATCCATGTTCTGTAATCATCCTTACTAAATTACTTGAGGTAAACATCTGTTTTAAGTCCTGCTCATTAGCATATCACATCCACAGTTCAAATGTACACACTCTGTCGCTTGTTTTAATTACCACTCACATATTCCAACAGTTTAAAAATGTGACCAGAATACTACCAACAGAAAAATATTACAATTCCTTGGGTTTTCCTGACAATTTTTTTTGATGCAACTGTGGTGATTTTTACATCCAAACCTTAAAATAATTTTGAGAAGGCATTTTGCATCTTGTGCCTCCCCCACCCCATCCTCTCCCTTACCTGCAGAGGCAGCCTGCCACTCTCTCAGTGCTGTAGAGACTTCTATTGGTCCTCCACTATTGGAAGTCTGCCCACCATTCTTAATTAGACCTTATATGGCCGATCCTTGAAAAAGTGGCAACGTTTTTCATCACAGTGCGGGATCAGGACCTGCTTTTGATCACACCATCTGGGTCCTGTCCCCAAAACAAAAATCCTGGTTCTATTCCTGAAGTCCTGAGGTGCAAGTTTCAACTTTAACAGGGAGCAAGTGTCAGACTCAGCTCAACTTGCCTGCCCTAGGCTGGGAGCAATTTTAACTTCTAGGCCTGACTCCCACCTAAAGCCATTGTCAATGATGGTGGTTGAGGAGAGCCGGTGAGCATGGCAGAATTCCCTCCAGCAATCGATTAAGTGGTAGCAGGTTTGGGGGGGTAGGGAGGGTGATTGGGGGGAGGAGAATGGAGAGTAGGGGGAGAGGGAAGCCTTTTACAACCTCATGAAGCCCCCAAATTCTTTAAAGCCAATGAAGTACTTTTGAAAGGTTCTCACTGTTGCAATGCAGGAAGCCTAACACTCTCTTACCCTGCTTTGGGACCCGAGGTTTCCTGATGGGACCTGGAGTAAAACAGGGAAATGTTTCAAAAATAAATGTCACATCTTCTTGTTGGCCTTCCTCTTGGCTTGTTACACCTGTGTGCCCAGTGCAGCCAATACTGTGCACCAAATGAGGCTTCCAGAGTTAAAATATAGTTGACCTCTGCGTAAGGAGTTATTAGGTCAGGTGGAAGGCATGCTTTAAAGGGTGCTTTTAAAGAAAGCAAGAGAGATCGAGAGGGTTAAGTTGTAATATTACAGCAGTGATTACATTGGCTTCATTGGCTAGAAAGCACTTTGGACAGCCTGAGGTCATAAAAGGTGATATGTTAATGAAACTCTTCCTTATTCTATGAGGGAAAGAATTCCATAAGTTAGAGCCCAGACAGTTGAAGGCACAGCTACCAATCACTAATCTGTCCTTCCTGAGATGCTGATCCCAAAACAACATGCATAGATAAGTAATACGTACGGGGTTATTTTATTACTATTCGGTTGCTGTACTAATTCGACAGCCTGCTTGAAAGTTAGATTTTTAGCACACAATTTTACCAGGGCAGCACCGTGGCGCAGTGGTTAGCACTGCTGCCTCACGGTGTCGAGGACTCAGATTCGATCCCGGGTCACCGTCCATGTGCAGTTTGCAGATTCTCCCCGTGTCTGTGTGGGTCTCACCCCCACAACCCAAATATGTGTAGGATGTGTGGATTGGCCAAGCTAAATTGCCCCGTATTTGGGAAATAAAAAGAATTGGGCACTCTGAAGTGAAAAAATTGATTTGCCGATCGCAATAATTTAATATTGTCTGGACACATGACAACAGACATCTGCAGGTTTAGGACTCGAGCATTACTTCAATGCAACTTTTATGGAGCAGTATGGATGTGGATCGCACACACACCCATTATGGTCAAGGTGTGGTGTGTGCTGGCTGACACACAGCAGCAGGTTTCAAAATGGCTCAAGGTCTAAGTGAGAGGCTACGCACAGGTTTCCAGAAGCATCATTGGAAGAGCTAGTGGAGGAAGAGGAATATTTCCCTCTCCATAATGGAGAAGGTACCTGTCCACCAACGCCCTCTCCCTCTTTCTCCTTCTCTTGTCGCAGCCGGTGCTGTTCCGTCTGCCCTATCTTCACCTTCCATTCCTCCTGCAGACCAAGAGAGAACCCGCTCGCAAGATGCCCATTCTCATTTTATCCTGATGACTCCTATAAGGTGTTCAATAGGTGGTGTACAACAGTTTTTCAGGTGAAGTCAATAGAAAATTTCCAAAATACAATGGTGATGGAGTACTGGGGAAGCTGTAACTGAGAAAGCCTCTCAACATGTTTCAAAAGTCCTCTTAAACCACCAGCAGCAAGTGAACAATACAAGGTGATTAAAACCTTGAAGGCACTCAAGATTCTCTGCCATTTACCCACAACCTTTTTGGTCGCTGTTGGGAGAGGGCGTAAAGTCAAGCGCTAACCATCAAGATGTGTGAAGCACTGTTAATGAGCACTGGGTGCAGGCAATTTAAGTAGCAATGCCTCCCTTAACAATCCTCTAAGGTTCAGCTACTAATGCAAGATTCAACCCCTTCATCAATTGGTACCTTGCATTAAATGCAGGCTTAACTGGCCCTTCAGCTTAAACCTCATCTTGGCCACCACAAAGGCTCTTAGACACCAAATGTAACAAGTAGAAAATGAGCTCCAAAAACTGGAATGGAAATCTTCGCTTATAAACATCAAACTTCTTATCTTGTAGAATGAACAAATAACTTTGTTATACACACAGATCATGTTTCAAAGTCTGAATGGTTGGTTTCATTCAGTTACTAATCAATTTGCTTTATTTGATCAAAAGGTTTCCTTGATTGCATTAAAAGCTGAGTTCTTTGATGTGGAGCAAGTGTCTTCGTCTGCAAATTAGAAATAAAAGTGAAAAGTGCAGGAAATATTCGGCAAGCGTGGCAGCATGTGCGGAGAGAGAGACAATCTTTGTGAGAAAATGGTGTGTGGGCTCAAAATCCAGAGAGAATCGAACAACGCGATTGCAATCCCCCCCCCCCCCCCCCGCCCCCGCGCCCCAGCCCCACCCAGTGGTGTAGTACGGATTGTGCTTGGGAGCCCAGGAACCTTGGGTGAGATTCTCTCATCCCACGTCGGATCGGAGAATCACCGGGCCGGGCGCGAATCGTGCGATGCCGCCGGTCCGCTGATTTGCCGCCTGGGATGGGCCGAGTGGCCAACTGATCAGCGGGCCGGCCTCTCGGGCTGGGGGCCTCTTTTGCTCCGCGCCAGCCCCTGTAGCCCTACGCCATGTTGCATCGGGGCCCGCACGGAGAAGGAAGACACCGCGCACAATCGCGCCAGTCGCAGCGCGCATGCGCAGACCCGCGGTGTCCATTTGAGGCCGGTCTCGGCAGCTGGAGCGGTGTGGGTCACTCCAGTGCCGTGCTGGCCTCCTGTCGATTTCGGAATCGCTGCTTCTGGGGGCCTATTGACGCCGTCGTAAAACGCAACAGCGTTTACGACAGAGTCAACACTTAGCCTCAGGATCAGTGAATCCTGCCCCCTATTTTAATACATTAGCATGTCATTATGAGTACTCTCTCCAGTCCTGCCCCTCACGGAAGTGACCTTGATCGCTGGCATCGCTTACAACAGGCCTCAAAAGTGTGGACCTGGCAGTCTCACCTCAGACGGGTATATTGGACATGGTGGATGCTCAGGCAGCCATGATCCTCCAGGGCCTTCACAGGAAATGGGCAAATTTAGACACCGGTATTTAGCGATGTGGGATGGGATTCTCTGAGCCTGCGCCGGTTTGGAGAATCGGAGGGGGGCGCGAGAATCACGCCACTGCGAAGCTGGTCCTCCGATTCTCCGGTGACCAGTCATCGCGGCCCCGGTCAGGGGCAGTTGAAAGTGGCCCCCGTGGCGATTCTCCACGCTTGGTGGGCACTCGGCGTTCTGGCTGCGGGGACTGTCCTGGTGGGGGGACGGGGAGGCGACTCCGTGGGGGGGTTCTCCACGGTGGCAAGGCCCGCGTTCGGTGGCTACCGATCGACAGGTGCACTAATTTCGAGGGGGGGCCTATGTTTCTCCGCGCCGGGCCCCTGTAGGGCTCCGCCATATTGCCCGGGGACTGGCCAGCCGTGGTCCGCATGCGTGGACCTGCGCCGGCCATGTAGAGCACCGCATAGCACTCCGGCGCCGTTCTAGCCCCCGAAGAAGGGGAGAATGACTGGGCCTGGAGGCCCGTTGACGTTGGCGTCGTGTACACCAGTTTTGACGCCGGCGTCAACACTTGGCCGGGATTTCAGAGGATCCTGGCCGTGATGTTGAAAGTTACATTTGTACGTGCTCCCAGCGCTGATCAGGACTTCACAAAACTCAATGCAGCCACACTGCCATTGATATTTTGACATGTGTTCATGGTAGATGAAGCCAAAATTGATGTGGAACGTTGTGCATATCGATGTTAGGATGTTGATTCACTTGTTGTGAATATGCATGAGCTGTCATGTGGAAAACAATATTTAAAAGGAATCATTTTACAAATACGAAGTTCAATAACTGGCAGCTCTACAATTTGCAACAGACAGGAGTTCTGAAAGGACAGAGTCTGCAAATTCTATTCACGCCTTCATATTTTGATTCTTTAATGGTTCGATTACAATCTCTTTCTGACTTGCACCATCACCCTTTTTGTCATTTAATCTCTCCTGCCTTCCACCCGATCACAGACCTTCCTATTTGATCTGTTCCCTCCTCCTTTCCTTGCCTGTGTGCAGGCTTAAAACCTGCTACTTTGCTCATTTCTCCCAGTTCTGATAAAAGGTCGTCAAACTGAAACGTTGGGTGCGATCTTCCGGCCTCGTTCCACTCATGCTCAAGCGTATCCAGGCCGGTGAATAGCGGGAGAGGCCAAAAACGGGAGCCGTGCCAGGCGACAAACAGTTTGCGATGCAACCCGTAGGCGAATATGGAATCTCGCCGTAGCGTGATGTGAAACCAATTATCACCACTTAAGCCCATTTCCACACAATTAACGAGAGCCACCCTCATCCAACGGCCTCCCCAGCAAGTGGTCACGCTGGCTCTGATTAGTACTCCTTTTTAAAAACGTGAACCTGACGACAGTGCTTCTGTGGAAAGCCGAGGAGATGAATAGCAATCTCTGCTCACAGGTAACAAGCCCGGGGGCACTGGGATTGCCGCCCCGGTGCTCGGTGGGTGATGGGGCACCCTTGGCTGGGGTGGGCCGCCATGGGAGGGTGCGGAGGTTCGCTGGGGGGGAGAGGGGGGTGCAACAAGGGGTCAAACGCTCACTGCACCTCCGTGCCAATCTCTGGATTGTGTACACCCATTCCGGGAGCAACCTCTGCTCCAGCCCGTCTGTCCTCAGACCACCCATAACCCCCACCGGCTGCTAAGGCCTCTTGCTGTGCAGCTGAAGACTATCACTGGTCAGGGTGATACTATCAACAGGTGTCCAGGGTACAGGGTCTGGGGCCCGCTACGGCCTGGAATACATGGGGAGGGTCTTCCATGTAAGGTGGTGGGGGTTGAATCAATGGGGGAATGGAGAGTCCCAGTGTGGGAGCCACCATTGTTAGTCAGTCTAACACCCTCTCCCAATGCCAGACAGATGTTGAACGATGTGGCAGGGGTGTTGGATGCAGATGTTGCCCTCGTGGTACTGCTGCTACGCGACGCAAGCAGACTCCTGAGAAGACAGCAGCAGCGTCTGCAGATGCTCGAGGCAGCAGCCCATGTGCCGGACCCCATCCCACCACCTGAGGACCCGGCTGCCCATCAGGCCAGGGAGGGACACAGAGGTGGAGTCCCGCGACGGCCCAGGGAGTACAGGTGTCGCTGGTCATTTGAACAAATGACAGACAGCACGTACCCCAGGAGGCTTTGCCTCAACAAGGAGATGGTGCGACTTGGCACCATGTGGAGTCCTCGTGGACTTGGCACCATGTGGAGGAGGACACCCGCTCCCAGTGGCCGTCAAGGTCACTGCAGCCCTGAACCCTTCTGCCACGGGATCATTCCAGGGCTCGAGTGGGGACCTGTGTGGTATCTCACAGGCCACATCCTACAGGGTGCATGGGGCAGGTCATGAATGCCCTATGTGCCCGGGCAGAAGACTACATCGTTTTTGACATGGACCAGGCCCAACAGGCTGCCCGGGCTACAGGTTTCTCCACCACTGCTGGGATGCCACAGACCCTGGGAATCATAGATGCCATGCAAGTTGCCCTGCGCTCACCGGGCCACCTGGGGTGCCCTATGTTAACTGAAAGGAGTTCCCACTCCCTGTATATACAGCTTGTGTGCGACCACCAAATGCAGATAATGCACGTGTGTGCATGCTTCTGGGGAGTGTGCACGACAGCTACATCCTGGGGCAGTCGGACATCTCTGCCCTCTTTGAGAAGCACCCAGGATGGACGTTTGGCTCTTGGGGGATAAGGGGTACCAGCTGAGGACCTGGCTAATGATGCCAGTACGCAGACTGGAGACTGAAGCGGAGACCCGATATAACGAGGCCTATGTAGCTACCCGGGCTGTGATTGAGCGATGCATCGGAGTCTTCAAGGTTCGGTTCCAATGCCTCGACCACTCCAGAGGTGCACTGCTGTACACCGCCCGGAGGGTCGCCTGCTTTGTGGTGGTCTGTTGTGTTCTCCACGGTGCTATGTCTTTTCGTCCGACGTCATTTCGTCCAACGACACTTCGTCCACGTCTTTTGGTCCAACGTCTTTTTGTCCGCACGTCTTTTGGTCCAACGTCTTTTTGTCCGATGATTTCTTTCGTCAAAGACTTTTTGTGACTTGTTACGTTCTTTTGTCGGATGATTTTTTTTGTCAAAGACTTTTTGTAACTTGTCTTTTTGTAACTTGTAGCACTCCACTCCACTCCCCACATTAACTTTTTGTAAATAGAAATCTTCTCTAATGCACATAGCAAGGTATAATATGCAATAAAGGATTTTTATTACCGGTCTCTTTCCTTTAACGAGCCTCGTTAAAGGATAGTTATTATCGTTCTCTTTCCTTAAACGAGCCTCGTTAAAGGATAGATATTATCGTTCTCTTTCTTAATTCGCCCATCCCGAAATGGCAAAGTTCATTGTGTCAACGAAGAGTAAACGGAAAGTAGCTGATGGAAATAACTATATCTACGATTTTCATTCGAGCAGTCCAAACCTAGGAAAAGAATACTGGAGATGTGAGAAAAGAAGCGTTCGGCTGGTGGAGCTCATTTGAATATCTGGAATTTAATCAAAACTCTGAAGGAAGAGGAAGGGTTCATAATAGGCAAAAAGGCTCAAATTCTTCAGGGAGATCAGTCGACTTCATGTACACGATATAAGAAAATAACTGAACGCATCAAAAGATTGGTCGTTGAATATGATTCTACAACAAAAATTGATTTCTTGAGGAATGTTGCTTAGAATTTACATCAATTTTAAGTAATTTCGGGAATTTTAAGTAATTAGTAAACTTTTAGATTTTTTAACTGCATTTTTAGATTTTTAAACTGCATTTTTCAACTTGCATTTTACTTGCATTTTATCAATTACTTGCATTTTAGCAATTAAATTCACTTGCTGTATTGTACTTGAATTTTATCAATTAAATGGTTTTATACGGAGCTAATTTGTAATTGGATAATTGGACGAAGTGACGTTGGACCAAAAGACGGGCGGACAAAAAGACGTTGGACCAAAAGACGTGGACGAAGTGTCGTTGGACGAAGTGACGTCGGACGAAAAGACGCGACACGGTTCTCCACAACCTCACACAGTAGTGGGGTGATGAGCTGGAGGTTGGTACATCCCCAAGCACTTGGAAGTTTCTCCGGAGAATCGCACCCATTAACTCTTCTCCCTCTCCACAGATACTGCCTGACCTGCTAAGTATTTTCAGCATTTTCTTTTTTCTTTTTAGATTTCCAGCAACTGCAATATTATGCGTTTGCATTGTTGAAAGTAGTCCAATTAATTTCTGAAGTACACTGCTGTACTGAAGGCACTTTCTTAGCAAATGTTGTTTCCAGACTCGTGATTAAGGGGATAGTGTTAGAATATTGAGAAAAATTGCACACAAAAGCTGAATCTGCAACAAATTATCAACATTCACTCACGCTCACATTATATATTGCTCAATAGATCAAAATTAGTTTTGATTACTGTCCTGTTGCAAGCTGGATTTCATTTGAGGTTTTGGCCAGAATTGTTTCAATTATTTTGAATTGCACATCGCTCGTTAAGTAGGTTTTTAACATATGTAAACTGGACTTTGTAAAGCAAACGTGAAGGGACTGGTCTGGAGTTCTTAATATAAAATTGTATGGCAATTATACAATATTGATGAATTTTCGGAATTCTCTATTCCTGAGACGGAGTGCTGAAGCCGGGGCAGGAATCGTGGACTTCCACCAGCAGCAAAACTGGGGCCGCACCTTGACCGATTCAGCGACTGTGGAGGGGCTAGAACCGGCACCACGTGGAACACAATCGATTCCAATGAGATTCACCAGGTTCATGATTGAATCAGGGGGCTGACAAGCTTCAGCGGCATATACACACTGCACTCGCCACACACACCATCTCAGCCAACAAGATGGCAGCAAGACTCACAACCCCACGATATGTGGACGCCTAGCTTGAGACACCCCTGGACGCCATGGAGAAGAGACGGGCCATCCTGTACCCCAGCCCGGGAAGGAGGCTGCCAGCCCCCACTGTTCGTCATGTCTGGGCACAGGTGACAGAGGTGGTCAGCGCCATCAGCAACACCATCCAGACCAGCCAACAGTGCACAACCTCCTCGGGTCAGCCAGGGTGAGTAGGAGGGCGGTCGAATCCCCTCCCTGCACTGCATGCCAGCATCCCAGCCGGCGGCCTTGGCTGGGTGCCCTGGCCACTGAAGCCACCAGCTACCCACCCCCTGAGCTGCATGCGGCGGACTGACTAACACTGTGCATTATCTGTTTCGCTCACCTAAGGAGAAGGCCGCCCATAACCGCAGGGAGCGAGAGGAAACTGGAGGGGGATCGCCGGACCTGCGGCCCCTCACCATGGCAAAGCAGCAGGCCCTGGACCTGGTCGGTGGGCCTGAGGAAAGGGAAGTTGCCTGGATGCAGAATGGCCACGGTGAGGAAGTGAGGCCCTGTGCCACGTGTGACAAACTATCCCAACACCACCCTCCTCCCCACACCACCCTCACTCCCACATCACCCTCACAGCACCCTCACTCCCACCCTCCCACCCTCACTCCCACCCTCACTCCCACCCTTACTCCACACCCTCACCCCTACAACACCCTCCTCCCCACACCACCCTCCTCCCCACACCACCCTCACTCCCACATCACCGTCACAGCACCCTCACTCCCACCCTCACTCCCACCCTCACTCCCACCCTCACTCCCACCCTTACTCCACACCCTCACCCCTACAACAGCCTCCTCCCCACACCACCCTCACTCCCACACCGCCCTCACACCACCCTCACTCCCACCCTTACTCCACACCCTCACCCCTACAACACCCTCCTCCCCACACCACCCTCACTCCCACACCGCCCTCACACCACCCTCACTCCCACCCTTACTCCACACCCTCACCCCAACACCACCCTCCTCCCCACACCACCCTCACTCCCACATCACCCTCACAGCACCCTCACTCCCACCCTCACTCCCACCCTCACTCCCACCCTCACTCCCACCCTTACTCCACACCCTCACCCCTACAACACCCTCCTCCCCACACCACCCTCACTCCCACACCGCCCTCACTCCACCCTCACTCCCACCCTTACTCCACACCCTCACCCCTACAACACCCTCACTCCCACATCACCCTCACAGGACCCTCACTCCCACCCTCACTGCCACCCTTACTCCACACCCTCACCCCTACAACACCCTCCTCCCCACACCACCCTCACTCCCACACCGCCCTCACACCACCCTCACTCCCACCCTTACTCCACACCCTCACCCCTACCACACCCTCATCCGCCACACCACCCTCACCCCCTCACCCCCACCCTCACCCCCACACCATCCTCGCCCTCACACCACCCTCACCCCCTCTCACCCACACACCACCCTCACCCCCCACACCACATGCACCAGCCCCCAGCCCATGGCCTAATCATGCATCTTGACTTGTGTTTTGCAGGAATTGCTGGTGATGGGGTGTCCCCCGCCCCCAGCCATGGCCAGTGCCACAGCCGAACCCCCCCCCCCCGTGGAAACCCCAGAGCTCGAGTCCGAGGATGACATGGATTTCCTGTCACAGCTTTTCCAGCACCCTCCACCATCCCAGAGACTCTTAGCTGCGTTGGGCACTTTAGTGAAGAGGCTCCTGGGAAATGCTTTGGTGCGCACCACACACATGCTCTGGTGCATCAGGTGGAGGGAGCAACTCCCGAGGCAGCGGACAATCGGAGGACGGGCCGATCCCAGGAACAAGCTGCCATCAGGAAAGGTTTCGGGCTTCAGGAATGGACAGTCCCATCGATTTTGGGGATGCAGTCACAGAGCCAGGCTGCGGGGGAGCCTTAGGGGATAGCTGTGCTCGTACCCTCATTCCATGGAGCAGCGGAACACCAGATCTCATTGCAGAGCCAGTTGTCATCATTCTCCATCCCATGGACCAGACCGGCTGTTGCTGCCACCCAGGGCCCACACCCTGTAGTGCAGCAGGTATGTATCACGGAGGGGGTTGCAGGCAATGGGGTGGCCGGGGGAGGGATGCAGGAGGGTGTGGGAATGGGATGCTGGGGTCTATGTCCCTGGTGAGTACCCCACCCAGAAACTGGAGGAGATCAGAGCGCCCCGTGTGCGTTGGCCCAGGCACACGTTTTACAGACTCCCGTGCCTGCGAGGGCCCGATGTCCTGCCCACCCTCCACCTCCCCTGCATCCTCTCGTCGGACGAGGTCTGACGTTCATCCTCCTCCAGCACGTCGCCCCATCTGCTGCGCGGTGTTGTGTAGGATGCAGCAGTCCGGCACGATGCGGGCGATCCTCCCAGCATCATACTGGACTGCCCCTCCAGAGCGATCCAAGCACCTGAACCGCATCTTCAGGATACCAAAGCACCGCTCGATCACGCCCCTGGGGGCTGCACGGGCCATTGTAGTGGGTCTCCCGGTCGGTCTCGGGCCTTCAGATTTGTGTCATCAGCACACCTGCAGTGTGGGGATAACCCCTGTCACCCATGGGGGGAATAACCCCTGTCGCCCAAGAGCCAAACCCCTCCAGCCAGCAGGGCACTCTGAAGAGGCCGGAAATTGATGAGTGTGCCAGGATGAAGGTGTCATGCACACTGCTCTGGTAACGGGGCCAGACATGCAAATTCCTAGGGGTGCACATCTCCAAAAATCTGTCCTGGTCCACCCACGTCGACAGCTACCACCAAGAAAGCACAACAGCGGCTATACTTCCTCAGGAAACTAAGGAAATTCGGCATGTCCACATTAACTCTTACCAACTTTTACAGATGCACCACAGAAAGCATCCTATCTGGCTGCATCACAGCCTGGTATGGCAACTGCTCGGCCCAGGACCGCAAGAAACTTCAGAGAGTCGTGAACACCGCCCAGTCCATCACACAAACCTGCCTCCTATCCATTGACTCCATTTACACCTCCCGCTGCCTGGGGAAAGATCCCTCCCACCCGGCTTACTCACTCGTCCAACTTCTTCCATTGGGTAGAAGATACAGAAGTCTGAGAACACGCACGAACAGACTCAAAAACAGCTTCTGCCCTGCTGTTACCAGACTCCTAAATGACCCTCTTATGGACTGACCTCATTAACACTACACCCTTTATCCTTCATCCGATGCTGGTGCTTATGTAGTTACATTGTGTCCCTTGTGTTGCCCTATTATGTATTTTCTTTTATTCCCTTTTCTTCCCATGTACTTAATGATCTGTTGAGCTGCTGGCAGAAAAATACTTTTCACTGTACCTCGGTACACGTGACAATAAGCAAATCCAATCCATGATGCACATCTGATGGTCACACACTAGATGCATATTGATTGAGTAGATCCCCTTTCGGTTTGTGTAGATCAGCCTGTCATCTGCAGGTGCCCATAAGGTGAATTGCATCCGGTGATCACCCCCTGAACCTGGGGCATGTTGGAGATGGCGGCAAACCCCACTGCGATGGCATCCTGGTGGGCTTGGTCCACGTTGAAATGTGCTAACAGGGCATATAGGGCCTCTGACATCGCAACTGCAGCTGTGCACCAGACAGTTCCCCACTTGGCACCTGGAAGGACCCCCTGGTGTAAACGTTCAGGGTGAACATCAACTTGATGGCCACTGGGAGCTGGTGTCCTCACCCATTCCCCTGCAGTGCCAGGTATGCCATAATCTGGCAGATACGTCGCACTGTTTCCCTACTCAGCTGGAGTCTTCGATGGCATGCCTGGTCCGGCAGATCCTGAATGACAGCCGCAGCCGGTACTCACGAGGCCTCATGCGCCGCCTCCTTTGCACCACCCCTTCCTCCTCGGCCTATTGGGCTGCCGGCTCTCCATCCTGAGTGGCTGCCTCGATAGAAATTGTCCCATTGAACGGACGCAGCATGGATTCATGAAGGGTAGGTCATGCTTGACGGATCTCTTGGAATTCTATGAAGACATTTCGAGCAAGGTAGACAAAGGGGACCCAGTGGATGTGGTGTACCTAGATTTCCAAAAGTCCTTTGACAAGGTACCGCACAAGAGGCTGCTGCATAAGATAAGGATGCATGGTGTTAAGGGTAGAGTACTAGCATGGATAGAGGATTGGTTGTCTAACAGGAAACAAAGAGTGGGAATAAATGAGTGCAATTCTGGCTGGCAATCGGTGATGAGTGCCTCAGGAATCGGTGTTGGGTCCACAATTATTTACAATTTATATAGACGATTTGGAGTTGGGACCTATGTGTAAGGTATCCAAGTTTGCAGATGACACGAAGGTGTGTGGCAGAGCAAAGTGTACTGAGGACTGTAAAACTTTACAGAGGAACATTGACACATTGAGTGAGTGGGCAAAGGTCTGGCAGATGGAGTATAATGTCAATAAGTCGTGCAATTTGGTAGGAGTAACAATAGAACGGATTATTACATAGAACATAGAACATAGAACAGTACAGCACAGAACAGGCCCTTCGGCCCTCGATGTTGTGCCGAGCAATGATCACCCTACTTAAACCCACGTAACACGTATACCCGTAACCCAACAATCCCCCCATTAACCTTACACTACGGGCAATTTAGCATGGCCAATCCACCTAACCCGCACATCTTTGGACTGTGGGAGGAAACCGGAGCACCCGGAGGAAACCCACGCACACACGGGGAGGACGTGCAGACTCCACACAGACAGTGACCCAGCCGGGAATCGAACATGGGACCCTGGAGCTGTGAAGCATTTATGCTAACCACCATGCTACTGTGAGGCCCCATAAGGGCCATTTAAGGCCCTTAAATGGTAAAAAGCTGCAGCATGCTGCTATGCAGAGGGACCTGGGTGTACTTGTGCATGAGTCTCAGAAGTTTGGTCTGCAGGTGCAACAAGTAATTAGGAAGGCAAATGGAATTTTGTTCTTCATTGCGAAGGGGATTGAGTTTAAAAGCAGAGAGGTAATTGCAGTTGTACAAGGTGCTGGTGAGGCCACACCTAGAGTACTGTGTGCAGTTTTGGTCTCCACACTTGAGAAAGGATGTGCTAGCACTAGAGGGGGTGCAGAGGAGGTTCACTAGGCTGATTCCGGTGTTGAGGGGGTTATCGTATGAGGAGAGGCTGAGTAGATTGGGATTATATTCACTGGAATTCAGAAGGTTGAGGGGGGATCTAATAGAAACATATAAAATTTTGAAGGGAATGGATAAGATAGAAGTAGAAAGGATGTTTCCACTGGTAGGTGAAAGTAGGACAAGAGGGCATAGCCTCAAGATTAGGGGGAGCAGATTTAGGACTGAATCAAGGAGGAACTTCTTCACTCTGAGGATGGTTAAAGTATGGAATTCCCTACCGAAAGGAGTAGTAGACGCTACTTCATTGAATATATTTAAAAATAGGGTAGATGTTTTTTTGAAAAATAAAGGAATTTCGGGATATGGCGAGAATGAGGGTAAGTGGTTCTGAGACCACGAATAGATCAGCCATGATCTTATAGAATGGCGGAGGAGGCTCGAAGGGCCGGACGGTCTACTTCTGCTCCTAGTTCTTATGTTCTTATGTTCCGCTGTCGGCGCCATGGAAAATCGTGATTTGGCATTAACCAGGTGCCCTCCACAATTTTGGAGTAGGAACCGATTCTCCGCCCAATCGCTTTTCCTGATTCTGGTGAAGGCCGAGAATCTCGCCCAGTGTAAAATTTCTCGGACAACAATGGCAACAATGGAGAATTGATTCAAAATCTCTCTCATATACAAGATACAGATCTGCCTTTCTTTATATATTGCTACGAATGCGAGACATTATAAGATGGTTATGTATTAAACTGTCTCTTTTAATTTAAGGTAAAACAGTGTGCCCCAGAATGGGGGATTGTGAAATCATATTGAACACTTCGAGGAGACTGGTCCCTGTGATTGGGTTGTCGTGTGGGCAGAGAAAACCCAAAGAAACTCAAGTCCAGCTTTAACACCTTCACACAAAGAAGTAACAGCTGGTCTTCTTGGACACAGACTCTTCGACTCAGATAGACAGAGAGACCTGGAGAGGAAGACTGAAAACAGTAGCTGCACGCCAGGTAGAGGAAAAACTATTTTTGCATTAACCACTGGGCAAAATGCTAATGAGCATAGATTTTGTTTGAAGTGACAAGACTTGCAGAGATTCAAAGACCATGAATTCACCTGATATTGCCCTTTTGATTGTGAGAGCGTGGCCCATTTAAGGGGGTGGGCTTTATGGACCACATGACTGGCTCGGGCCAATTGCTTGGAAGCGTGCGCACCCTGGCCAATAGGGAGCTTGTGGGGAGCCCTGGAAGACTCCAGTGTATGTCTCGAACCACCACACTGCTGCACGTCAGTTCAAAGATACCCAGGGCAGTGAATGAAGGGGCTTTCAAAGGGGACATTGAAAGACTCTTGTTTGGCAAGGAGAAGAGAGCCTGTTGAATAGCCAGGAATTTGGGACTTTATTTGCAACTTGCATATCTGATGGGAGTGTGGTGTAATGTATAAATGTGGAATGGGATTTTAGGTTATGTTGATTCCATAATGGAGAAAGTGCTTTACTGTAGTTTAGTTTATTACTTGCCTGATAAGTAATATTTGGTTGATGCTGATTTTAATTTGTTTGTTATTGTAAAAGTCTTAAAACACAGTGGGCTAGAACTTCCGTGCAGGGGCAATCACCGTCTGAGTGGCAATCCTTTTTACTTACCCAGATCGGGAGCTGCATATTTCCCGTCCGGACTGCCAACCTGGTCTGGTGAGGAATGCGCAGAGCAACTGCTGTAAACCAAGTGCAAAGGTTCCAGTCACTTTGCGAAGCCAGGGAGAAAGTTGGTGTGTGGAGTAAGTGGGTCAGGGTAAGGTCTGGGCAAGGTACAGTCAGGGATAGTCAGGAGGTCCAGTGAGGGGAAGGGTTGGGGGTTCAGCAGTATAGTTACCCAGGAGTTAGAAGTAGTTTTAACCCTTCTGACATTTTCTGTGTGACTATTCTCTTGAGAGTCGGAACCGTCCGAAGTCTCTGATTTAAGCCAGAGTATCAGATGGTTCCCAGTACAGGGTAGTTTCCCAACTTCAAATCCTGTTAGTGTGATCCCAGGTTCCAGTTTGACGCAAATTATGCACGATAATCCTAAAAAGGAAGAAGAAAGCCAATCAAAGACAGGAAACTCCCAGCAGAAAATACCATGGGCGGGATTCTCCATTCCGCCAGCTCCGTTTTCTGGCATGGTGCCCCCCCGCCTCCGTTCCCGCAGCCGGCCAATGGGGGTTTCCCATTGTGAACCACCCCACGCCGTCGGGAAATGCATAGGCATGGGGGCGCTGCCGGCGGTGCGGAGGATCCTGCCGATGGAGAATCCTACAGCATATTGATATCATAACAAAGAACACCCAATGAAATAAAATCTCAGCAGCCGTAGCTTGAAGGGAAACTCAGATATTTCATCCTTTGGTCTGACGTACAGTCCGAGCAGCAATTAAACTCTGACTGACCTCTTTCTGCACATGTCTCCTGCCATGCACATGGGGTGGAGTTCAACTGGGGTGAGGCAAATAAATATTAAAACTAATTTTAATAATCCAATGCCATATTGCCCCTCTGCCAACATTTAATGAGGCTCCCTCAAACTCTGAACAATTTGCAACTGTTTACTTGACAACAATTTGATATTGTTGTTCTGAAGAAACAGGGCTCCATTCTCGTTGATTAAAAAACTTTGTCTATTGTATGGGTTAAAACTTATATCCTTAAAAAACAGCACATCATACAACTTATCATGAGCAATCAAGTCTTCTGGGACTTCTTCATAAAAATCCAGGGCACATATGTCATTTCCCAGGTATCGTGCCTTTTTACAGATGTTAACATTGTTAAGAGGAAAAATGCCAATCACTGATCTGCAGCCTGAAATTTACAGGTAGTCTGTGATTTGCTTAGCAGTTTCTAAATGGTTATGATTACCTGCATCTACCTACTAACTCAGAAAATCAGTGAAGGAAGATGCACAAGAAGAATCATGTGCTCGTTTCGCTGCTGCCTTGGGGCCATTGGCATCATCTTGTTTCCTCTCTGGATTTCTACAAGTTTCCCTCAGTCAACATCTCAATGTTATCCACCCATCTAATTTTTGTTCTTACTCTTCTGTTTTTACTCTCAATTTCTCCTTCAATTGTTCCCAGGCCAAGGGTATCAGGTCTTCGATTCCAATGCGCGTACTTGGCTAGCTTTCTCTCTCTAACAGTATTTAGCAACCATTTTGATTGCAAAACATCCATTCTTGATCTAACCCACTCTTTGTCATCCTGTCCATCTAATTGATTCTGAGCCTCCTCCACCATATCCACGTTTCAGGAGCTGTTGTCCACTTTGTCTCTCATCCACGTTATCTCGTGTTGCTCTATTGCATCCACAGTGTGCAACATTTCATGTTAGTGACTGGATTAGGTGTTTTTTCAACTTAAGTGCTGATGCTCTTGGACTTTCAGACACTACAGAAGTCACTGGTCATGCCTCCTGTTGTAGCTAATCTAATTTGCATTTCATGCTTGGATGTAAAGTCGCTGTTCATCATCGAAACAAGGCACTTGAATTTGTCCACTGCCTCCATCTCAGTGCTTCCAATCCTGGCTTTTCCATTTCTAGTTAGAAACATAATGTTGGTCTTTGCCTCAATTATGTTCAGTCCAAAACACTTACTGTGTCTTTTGATTGGGTTCGCCTTAAACTCGAGTTCTTCCTTTGTTCTGGCTATTAATGAGGTGCCTTCCGCACACCATAAATTCCATAAACTACGACCTTCTATGATGCAGCCACAACCCCCTGGTACCGCTGCCTGCACCACCCTCATTATCTTCTCTCCAACTGCAATAAATAGCATGGGTGCCACCCTTCTTAAACTTGTTTGTACGCCCATCCCCAAATTTGGTGATTCCTGAAGCAGTTATATATTAGCCCAAGCAAGATGTTTGGGCAGACCAAAGTCTATCATTGCCCATACAGCACCATGCTGCAGAGTGTCAAATGCTTTGACATAGTCTATGAACATAAACACAGATGGACTTCCTGCTTATTTTCACATTTCTCCATGAGATTTCTGAGCAGAAGTATTGTGCCAGTTGGAGCCTTTCCAAGAATGAAATCAACCTGCTCATCTGCCACTTCACACAGACTCTCTGCCAGATGATGTCAAGTCATGCTTCAGATGCATGACTTGTAAGACTTTAGCATACAATGTTTTGGACAGTCTTGTGTGACTGCTATCTTGGATATTGTAACCACCTCAGATAAAATCCACTTGCAAGGCCATTCACCTGTTGTCCATATCTCATCAATAATCTTTTTCATTTCATCGCCGACTTTTAATGTTTTCGCTGGTATCTGATCTTATCTTTCTGCCCTACTTTACAGCATTTCTCACATCGCCTTTCAGTGTCTCAAGATTCTGTTCATCTTCTTTTAACTTCCTAACATTGTTATTTATCTTTTCTGGTTCTTTTTCAAGATGTTGCCTGTGATAATTCCTCCATCTCAGTTGGATCCTGTCCTTATTGTACTATTACATCCAGTTGATGTTACGACTGGACATGAAAGCTGGCTTGATCATTTTTATAATTTTAGTAATTTTTCATAATTTTGTAATGTTTTTAAATCGTGGAGGAAAGTTACCGAATAAAGTCACACGGGTCTGCTGATGAGCTTCTAATACAAAGCGTAAAGCATTAATTAATCAAGAAAAATTAACTATATTGCGCCAAACAAAAAGGTTGCAAAGGTGAGCGACACGGTGGCACAGTGGTTAGCACTGCTGCCTCACAGCTCCAGGACCCGCGTTCAATTCCGGCCTTGGTTAACTGTGTGGAGTTTGCACTTTCTCCTCGTCTCTTCGTGGATTTCCACTGGCTGCTCCGGTTTCCTCCCACAGTCCAAAGATGTGCAGGTTAGGTGGATTGGCCATCCTAAATTGCCCCTATTGTCCAAAAGGTTAGGTAGGGTTACTGGGTTACGGGTTAGGATGGAGGCATGGGCTTAAATTGGGCGCTCTTTCCAAGGGCCGGTGCAGGCTTGATTGGCTGAATGGCCTCCTTCTGCGCTGTAAATTCTATGATTCTATGATATCATCACAAAAACGAGAAAATGATTCAAATATTCACTATTCCTTCTCCCCGGCTATATCGACAAATATAAATTCGGAAAGGTGAAACAAATTACCATATCTATCTTATACTCCAATATTCAGGGTAAGGACATGCTGCTTGTGAATTAACAGGTAAACTATGGTCAGACACATGACACTCCAAAGTAAATCACAGATGCAACCAAAGCAGATTCTATGGATTTCTCAGCAATCCACGCAGAGCTTGTCACACTGTGAGCCAACTCGGCCCACTGAAACTCTTTCCCATGAGTGTTTCTAATCCCCACATTTTAACAACTCGCCTTAGGATACTTTCCAAAAGTCACTGCCACTTGGACAACTTTTACAAGGATCCATCTCCAGAGTTTCAATCTTGCCTTCCTCAATGCCATTTCCCTTGGATCTTCAAGTATACACGTGTTTCACCTTCCAAGCTCACTTTCGGATATTTGGTCGTGCCAAGCAGCACATTGCTTTTCCAAAAGACCACCTTTGCCCTTACAGCCGCAGCACAGGGTTGCCAAGCTTTGGCTGCCCCTCAGATCTGCTGGGCTTCTCTTCAGCCAAGGTTGCTTCAAAGTTAGCTCCCCACAGCTCTGTCTGTTTAACTCCGAGCCTTTGTCTCTACTCCTGTCATTTATCTTGACTCAATGGGAACTACCTCTGATACCCACCTTGGCCCCAACCTGGAACTTTCTTCTCGGACCTGTTTCTGCACACTCCCTGGTTTGGGACCTTTATCCTGTCTCCTTCTCTGTGTCCTGCTTTCTGGGACACCTTCTCTTGAACGGCACCAAAGTTCAGGTCACTTGCCCTGCAGTTTCGCTTTACTTCTTTTTTATCTGTGCGTCCAGGCAGGCAGGGCCAGTTCCTGCTCTAAAGACAGTGAAATCAATGGACTGGCCGATGTATGCACTAAAGTCCCAAGGCCTGCTGGGAATTGTGGTTCCCAGGCTGCAACTCATAAACTCAACTTAAGGTAAGTATTGGAGTTCAGTACAGTATGACAAGTCCATTTCCCTTCTTGATGCCTATATCTATACTTCTTTCCAGCTATTACCTTCACTCATTCCTTGGTGTTACCATTTTTGAAAGCCTCCTCTAAGTTCTTTTGCTCAGCTAGTTGTTTTTATCTTTTAGAATCATAGAATTTACAGTGCAGAAGGAGGCCATTCGGCCCATCAAGTCTGCACCGGCACTTGGAAAGAGCACCCTATCCAAACCCACACCTCCACCCTATCCCCATAACCCAGCAACCCCACCCAACACTAAGGGCAATTTTGGACACTAAGGGCAATTAAGCATGGCCAATCCACCTAACCTGCACATCTTTGGACTGTGGGGGGAAACTGGAGCACCCGGAGGAAACCCACGCACACACGGGGAGAATGTGCAGACTCTGCACACAAAGTGACCCAAGCCAGAAATCGAACCTGGGACCCAGAGCTGTGAAGAAATAGTGCTAACCACAATGCTGCTGTACCGGGCTTTCAGAAGATGAGAATGAAAGGAACACAGTGAGAAAAGGATGAAAGTGCATGGTTACAGAACAAATGAGGCAGAAAGATGGCAAAAAATGATTGAGGCAACTGGCCGGAACAGTGGTGACAATGAGAGTTCTATACAAAGAGGTAAAGAGTGGAGTAATAATAGAATAATAATAATAAAGGAAGAAGAGAAACAATTATGGAAAGAGTGACATAGGTCATGAGTTTCCCATCGCAATGGGTGAATCATGAGAGCGGCCAAACCTCACACGAGTCACCCGATCGGATCCCAACGCCGCATTCACCCAGCACTCGGGAGTTACTGGCGATGTCGGCGAGGCCTCAGCCAGGCGCCGATTAGCACTGGTTTCCACAAGCGTGAACCAGGCGTGATGGCTCCTCGGGAGGTCCTGGAGGCCATTAGAGCTCAGTGAATGGTTGGGGACATGACCCGGCACCCGGTAACCTTGTCACCTCCAGCCTGGCACAGTGGTAGTGTCACCTGGGAACCTTGGCACTGCCAACTGGGTTGCCTAGGTTAGCACTGTCAAGGATCAGGGCCTGGTGGGGAACCATGCCCATGAAAGGAGGGGACGAGGGGTGTATGAAGGGGCTGCAGAAATGTTGGGGTGGTGAACATAGAACATAGAACATAAAATTTACAGTACAGAAGGAGGCCATTCGGCCCATCGAGTCTGCATCGGCCCTTACAAAGAGCAACCCACTCAAGCCCATGTATTTACCCTATCCCCGCAACCCAGCAACCCCCCATATAGCCTTTTTTTTTGGACACTAAGGGCAATTTATTATGGCCAATCCACCTAACCCGCACATCTTTGGACTGTGGGAGGAAACCGGAGCTACCGGAGGAAACCAACGCACACACGTGGAGGACGTGCAGACTCCGCACAGACAGTGACCCAAGCCGGGAATCGAACCTGGGACCCTGGAGCTGTGAAGCAATTGTGCTAACCATTATGCTACCGTGCTGCCCAGGAAGGGGGTTCCTGTCAGCAGGGGACCCTGAAAGGGGGGTGTAGAGATAGGGACAGCCTTTTAAAATTGTGCCCCGATCTGTGAGGAGCTGGCGAGTTCAGCTCCTCTGTGCCGGAAAAATCTCGAAGTGTGGCCTTGACGGGGAGAAACTCACCAAGACCCCAAAAAATTGCTAAATGCCGTTGATTGGGCAGCACGGCAGCATAGTTGTTAGCACAGTTGCTTAGCAGCTCCAGGGTCCCAGGTTTGATTGCCGGCTTGGATCACTGTCTGTTCGGAGTCTGCACGTTCTCCCTATGTCTGTGTGGATGTCCACCGGGTACTCTGGTTTCCTTCCACAGTACATGATGTGCAGGTTATGTGGATTGGCCATGCTAAATTGCCCTTCGTATCCAAAACGTTAGGTGGAATTACGGGTGTGGGCTTAAGTGGGGTGCTATTTTGAAGGGTTAGTGCAGGCTCGATGGGTCGAATGGCTTCCTTCTGTACTGTAAATTATATGATTCTATGACTACCTGATTTTGAAAACTCACCACTATTCTTAGAATTCCCCCTATACCAAAAAGGGCCGACATTCTAAATGGCGAACAGGGATTCTCACTCCCTGACTCCGATGCAGGCTTCAGTGGGTGCTATTCAGGTCAAACTATATTTTCAAGTTATCCCCCGGTATAACCCATACCTTCACCAAAGGTTTTATCTACTTACCACTTAGTAGCATCGATGTCCCTGGTCCTGCCGGAATCCTAAGTAAGTAAAGTAGACTTTAGGAATAACCACTTTTTCAAGTTAAGTTAAGTTATTTTGTTATTATATTTTTTCTTTTAAAAGCAGCAAATACTTTCTTTACAGAAAGGTAAAAAGGTCTTGCTTCTGGATCCTGCTGGTTGGTTGAAGGGACCTTCAGGCCCTTCTTGACAATCAATCTTCTTTAAAGTCTGGTCTTCTTGAGATGTGTTCGCTGGTTAGCTCTGTTACTGTGTCTTGTCAATCCCATGTATTGAGCTATAAGAGCTGGCTCTGCTAGCTATCTCTCAGCTGACTCTGACTCCTGTTTAAATTCTAGTCTTCCTTAGCTGCATAACTGTTTAAGCTTGGCTGCTTGTCTTGTCTTTCCCATGACCGAGCTGTGAGAGCTGAATATGCTTCTCTCCTCTCTCCTCTCTCTGAGTTCTCTGAGTTCTGCTTCTGCTTCTGGTCTCTGGGTTTATATTCTCTTTCTAACAATTATTAAGTTTTTATTACCTTATTGTAAATTAACTTATTTCATCTTTGATCTAAACATTCTAATACAACTAATTATTCATTTTGATTACTGATTGCATTGTCCTTTGTGATGTTCAAAGAATGCTTTGGTTTCAATAGAGGTGTTACTTTTAATTTCTGTCATTTGAATAGTTTAATTTTCCAATTGTCCCCAGCTCATAACTTTGCCTTTGATTTTGACTTTAAATTATGTTTCTCATAGGCAGGTTGTCTCCAATTTTCTTTAATTTACTTGATGTTAGTGGAATTTCACACTTAGAATTGACACCAAATTCAACTGAACATCATCCATCCTTTCCAACTGTTTACTAAGAGAGTTAATTTCAATGAAGGTGTGAAACCTTTGCTTTTAGCTATATGCTAAAATTTCACTTGGTTATGACTTGAAAGACCTGCCTGTTTTAAACATTCATTACTTAATTCAATTGAAACTCTCATCCATGCTTTTCCAGATGCTTCCTAAAATAGTTACATTCAATGAAGGTGTGAGCCATTGTTTTAGCTTAATACATGAATCCTGTGTGTTTGCTGAGCCTGCTTGTGAGAAATAATCTGCATTTTATAATCCTGCTCTTTGCAGCTGCTATTAACCTTTTGTGGGATCTTTCCCTGTATCCTCTCATGTTTCTCTCAGACCAGATATTGCCAGACTTCCATGTTTCAAATGATACATTTTTCTGTATATTCAAGAACAACCGGTCTCCATCTCAACATAGCAACCGTCGCGCAACACCCCGCCAAACGCATCTGAGCTCTGAATCTTTTCTGGTGAATCACGCCGATAATTTTATTTAATTTATCAGCAATTGCAATGTAGATTATTTGTATTCTTAACACTTTTTAAGTGCTATTTTAGCAATGAGCAGCAGTCTTTAGCCCATCATGCTATGAAATGTGAATGTTTTGGAAAATATTATGTCAGGATACATTGGCTCAAGTGCATTCACATTAGAACGTTGCATCAATGGGCTAATAATATTGAGCATAAGATGATCCAAATTGGACCCAAGTTAAAGGCTTTCGAATAAATGTACCACTTTGGATCACAAATTAATTTTGGCAATCACATCTAATGTACAGCCTGCAGTTCCTGGACAATTAGCTGCGAGTCTCCAGCTGGCAAAAAGCGGAATAAAACAAATATTCTTGTTGTTGAAGTGAATACAAAAAGCCACTGCCCCAATTAGCCCAGGCCTAAATAGTTAAGATGGCAACCAAGTCCCGAACAAATGAAGACCTTACTTAGAAATATTGGAACAGGCTTTTCAATAGACTGTCCTCGTTCAAGATTCATTTCACTCACTACCCAATTCTATAGGATAAAAGCATGAGGCAATCAAGAAACATTCACTTCTAGTCTTCAACTAATAGAAACATAACCCTGATGGAGACCATTCGGCCCATTCTGATTGTATTCGCTCATTGAAATAGCCAACCGCTCCCAGGCTCTTTCCCCCTATTCTGTGTTTTTTCCTCTTCAAATATATATCCAGTTCCTTTTTAACTGCGATTGAATCTCCTCCCGCCTTTCCGAATCAGAAAACCTCACTGCATCCCGGGCAATATGGCAGAGCCCTACTGGGGTCCGACGCGGAGGAAAGAAGTCTCCCCACGGAACAAGCCTGCCCACAGATCAGTGGGCCCCGATCACGGGCCAGGCCTCCGTGGGGGCTGCCCCGGGGTCAGACCCCCGTGCCCCCCCCCCCCCAAGGACTGTCCCCGCATACTCACCTACCAGGTCCCGCCATGTGTGAGGTGAGTAATTCACGCCGGCGTGACTGGACAAAACTGGATGGCCGTTCAGCCCATCGGGGCCTGGGGAATTGCGGGGGGGGGGGGGGGCACTGTCAATGGCCCCTGACCGGCATGGCCAGAATCACGCCGCCGTCCAAATAACGGCGCCGGAGAATAGTGCAGCCGGCGGCGGGGTGTGATTCACACCTCCCCCCAGGAATTCTCCGACCTGGCAGGGTGTCGGAGAATCCCGGCTCTGGAGTCAAAAGCGGACCAGCAAGTTCCGTGTGAATGTGGGCCCAGGGACGTCCAAGCCACTCCAATAGGTGCAGGGGCGCCACTGCAGAAAGCTTCTGATGGGCCTGAGACACAGGTTGCATCTGGCAGGGGCCGGGGCGCTGGTTACGGTATTGGGGTTGCCGGGGGAGCAGGTTTGCGATCTGGTCAGGTCCCGGCATTCTGCGAGTAAGGGAATACCTTACTGTGCGTTCTGGTCCTCACGTGGGGTCTCCACTGTTTTGGGTATCTTTGGTCGCAGGCGGGGGCTTCCTGAGGCAGTTTAGGCCGGGTCCGTGTTCTGCTCCTTCCTTGGTCGCTCCTGGGGTCGGGCCTTGGAGTAGGCCTGGTCGGGCCTCCACATGGATTCTTCTTTCCTCCATCCACAGGTAAGTCAGTTCACTGGGATGGGCCTCTCCAGGTTGGGTTGTGCCGGGTCTCTTGGTCGAGGGCCAGGTCGAGTGCTCCGGCGACTGGATCAGGCGGTCCGGGGGCTGCTGCCGGTACCTAGGCCTGGTCGGGTCGAGTCGGGTCAAAAGGTCCACTCCACGGGTGTCGGAAGATCTTCAAACCTGCAAGGTAGGATAAAAGAGAAAGGTTAGTGATAATGTTAGTGTTGGAATTAAATTTTAAAAGATTAGTACGGTTATAAAAGATGTAAAATGAGGATCTGTTTGGGAGACCTCACAGAGAGTCGCCAAGCTCCAGCGCCATCTTGAGTTGCAATTGGGAAGTGAATCGCGGGAAGTAAAAAATCGTGATTTGTGCCCGGCGCCAATTCCAACAACATGCTCCGTTCCCCGTTGATGGCATTAGCGAAGACTCGCTGGACAATCCTGAATGTGCTAATAGCTACACTACAGTTCAATTTAAGATGATCAGTTGAGCTCGTAATATTGCTCATTTATGCTTGCGTTCATTCAACCTGTCTGAAAACTCTCTGTTCCTTTCAATGTATTGACATCACATTGCAAAAGTACGCTTGTAAACATCAAGCAAAAGGTCTATTGTTAGATGCCATTCTACGATTGGGCAGTGCTTGCTGGACAATCCTAAATTCACCGATAGCTGCACTCGCACCCAATTTAAGCCAATCAGTTGAGCTCATAATTTGACTCATTTACCTTTGCAAGAAGCATCATTCTCATACACAGGGACCCCTCTGCAAACAAAAGGAACATGTCCAAGCCTTACACCTTTTTATGAATTACAGGACGGGATATTGCAGGAAAGAAGCTGAGGTCATTATGCCAAAGAGTTTTACAGATACAGGCTCAGCTTCCTTGACTCTTCGGCCCATGCCCTCTGTGGTTTGGATTCCCTCAGCCCATCAAAGACCACTCCACCTGTATCTGTTGGTCATCTGTATACCAGGCAACACGTCGGGGGTATTGCCTCAGGCAGCAGGGAAATGAATTAAATGTGGGATCACTCCGTGTGAAATCCCTCTCACGGCTAAGTGCCATATCGTTCCTACCACTGTGCGGCAGACCAGACCGTTGAAGATCATAGACATATTGTAACGTCACAGAAAATGTTCCTCTCACACAGTTTAATGTGAAAGACAAGTTGAATTCAAAGTCTGTGGGGCCCTCAATGGTTTTGCTCCAAGAAGGTAGAAGGTAGGGCTGGTTTAGCTCAGTGGGCTGGACAGCTGGTTTGTGATACAGAACTATGCGGCTGGATATAGCACTTGGGGAAAATGGGACCAAAGGCTATGGGGAGAAAACAGGATTAGGCTATTGAGTTGGATTATCAGCCATGGTCGTGTCGAATGGCGGAGCAGGCTCGAAGGGCCAGAAGGCCGCCTCCTGCTACTATCTTCTATGTATCTATGTAACAAGGCCAGCAGCGCGGGTTCAATTCCCGTACCAACTTACCCGAACAGGCGCAGAATGTGGCAACTAGAGGCTTTTCACAGTAACTTCATACTTGTGACAATAAAAGGTTCTTATTATTATTACTCCCTCCATGGTCGCCATTCTTGTAATTCTCAAATGTTCCATCATTCAGCAGGAATGTGATCCTCACATGAGACACTGGTCACACACATGAAGATGCTGGAATGCAAAACAAAGGAATATGGTTTATGGAAACATAGAGAATAGGAGCAGAAGTAGTCTGTTCAGTCCTTTGCGCCTGTTCCACTCCAATATGATCATGGCTGATCCTCGATGTCCACACCATACTCCCTTTAACTGGACAAATTTAGGATTATCATGCACAGCCTTCTCATAGTTCGGACATTGTTGAAACAAAATCAACATATGTGTGCCAGAGATGCCTGTAATTTTGTCACAAGCTATCTGTAAGTTCCCTGTCTCTCCATTGCAACTAAGAGAGATGCGGATGCATCATTTATATCCAGGGCGTCCTCCGCATCTGTGAACTAGACTATTTAATGTGGCCCACCTCTTGACCTCTGTCTCTCCCTGGTATTTGTGCCCTCTTTTCTTACAAAGGGGTAAATAAACAGACGTGTGAGGAAATCATTCAATGGACACAGTGCATTCAGTGAGGGTGACTAGGAGGCATATGCATCACTTTGCATGAAGATTGTGGTGAGTGCCAACAGTAAATGGGAGGTAATAAAGTGCAAAGAAAAGGAAGGCTAGTGTTATGTTTTGCACTGAGAAAGATTAACACATGCTAAGATGCAGGCAGCCACTATTGAACAACTTTATTTTGACCTCCCCAATAGGAATGGCAGTACGGTAGCACAGTGGTCAGCACTGTTGCTTCACAGCTCCATGGTCCCAGGTTCGATTCCCGGCTTGGGTCACTGTCTGTACAGAGTCTGCACGTTCTCCCCATATCTGTGTGGGTTTCCTCTGGTTTCCGCCCACAATCCAAAGATGTGCAGGTTAGGTGGGTTGGCCATGCTAAATTGCCCTTCGTGTTCAAAATGGTTAGGTGGGGTGACTGGGTTACGGGGATAGGGTGGAGTTGTAGGCTTCAGTAGGGTGTTCTTTTCATGTGCCTGTGTAGACTCCATGGGCCGAATGGCTCCTTCACTGTAAATCTGTCAGATGGATATATAACAAATTGCCCAGCTATTATAATACATTACACTCCCTCCAAACTTAAAAACAACTTATACATTAAAATGTAAAATGGTATATCTACATTATGGGCAGTACAGTAGCATGATATCTACATTATGGGCAGCACGGTAGCACAAGTGGATAGCACTGTGGCTTCAAAGCGCCAGGGTCCCAGGTTCGATTCCCTACTGGGTCACTGTCTGTGCGGAGTCTGCACGTTCTCTCCGTGTCTGCGTGGGCTTCCTCCGGGTGCTCCGGTTTCCTCCCACAGTCCAAAGACATCAGGTTAGGTGGATTGGCCTTGATAAATTGCCTTTAGTGACCAAAAAGTTAGGAGGGGTTATTGGATTGCGGGGATAGGGTGGAAGTGAGGGCTTAAGTGGGTCGGTACAGACTCGATGGGTCGAATGGCCTCCTTCTGCACTGTATGTTCTATTTTCATTATTTCCAAGAAAATTGTGCAGGGTAGGCAGACTGGCCATTCTAAATTCTATCTTAGTGTCCAAACAGGGATTGCTCGGTAGCACAGTGGTTCGCACAGTTGCTTCACATCTCCAGGGTCCCAGGTTCGATTCCCCGCTGGGTCACTGTGTGCGGAGTCTGCACGTTCTCCCCGTGTCTGCGTGGGTTTCCTCTGGGTGCTCTGGTTTCCTCCCACCGCCCAAAGATGTGCAGGTTAGGTGGGTTGGCCATGCTAAATTGCCCTTCGTGTTCAAAATGGTTAGGTGGGGTGACTGGGTTACGGGGATAGGGTGGAGTTGTAGGCTTCAGTAGGGTGTTCTTTTCATGTGCCTGTGTAGACTCCATGGGCCGAATGGCCACCTTCACTGTAAATCTGTCAGATGGATATATAACAAATTGCCCAGCTATTATAATACATTACACTCCCTCCAAACTTAAAAACAACTTATACATTAAAATGTAAAATGGTATATCTACATTATGGGCAGTACAGTAGCACGATATCTACATTATGGGCAGCACGGTAGCACAAGTGGATAGCACTGTGGCTTCACAGCGCCAGGGTCCCAGGTTCGATTCCCTGCTGGGTCACTGTCTGTGCGGAGTCTGCACGTTCTCTCCGTGTCTGCGTGGGCTTCCTCCGGGTGCTCCGGTTTCCTCCCACAGTCCAAAGACGTGCAGGTTAGGTGGATTGGCCTTGATAAATTGCCTTTAGTGACCAAAAAGTTAGGAGGGGTTATTGGATTGCGGGGATAGGGTGGAAGTGAGGGCTTAAGTGGGTCGGTACAGACTCGATGGGTCGAATGGCCTCCTTCTGCACTGTATGTTCTATTTTCATTATTTCCAAGAAAATTGTGCAGGGTAGGCAGACTGGCCATTCTAAGTTCTATCTTAGTGTCCAAACAGGGGTTGCTCGGTAGCACAGTGGTTCGCACAGTTGCTTCACATCTCCAGGGTCCCAGGTTCGATTCCCCGCTGGGTCACTGTGTGCGGAGTCTGCACGTTCTCCCCGTGTCTGCGTGGGTTTCCTCCGGGTGCTCTGGTTTCCTCCCACTGTCCAAAGATGTGCAGGTTAGGTGGATTGGTCATGCTAAATTGCCCTTAGTGTCCAAAAAAGGGTTGGGTGGAGTTACTGGATAGGGTGGAGGTGTGGGCTTGGTAGGGTGCTCTTTCCAAGCGCCAGTGCAGACTCAATGGGCTAAATGGCCTCCTTCTGCACTGGTAATTGTTGCCAGCTGGTTGGGGCTGGCTGAACAAGATCAGCTGAAGTGCTGTTCGCGGCGGGCTGGCAAGGGCGGTCCTGGAGAATGAGCTGGCGAGCCTTCATTTGCGGCGAGAAGCCTGTGAAGCCTCGTTAAGTGGACTAATTAACATTGAATAGCATTGTCGGCCTCGCTGGGCCGAGCGGCGGGAAGCTCGCAGCAGTTCCCGCTCGCTACACCACTTGACATCTTTCCGGAGAATTGGTCCCCTGACTGAAAGTTTGAGAGTGTCGCAGAATGCGCCAGTTGAGCAAAGTTAGTTTCTTTGTGGCTTTCACTTCCTTTCTGTCTTTCAATTTTGGCTGTAGAAGGAACTTGAACTATAAGACGTTTATCATGTTCTCCTTTTTTTTCACATATCCTCTTTCAAGCAAATGATCTTCATGACACTGATGGAGTCTCTCTCCATTGTTCTCCATATATGTGAATCTTAACAACAATCACATACTTCTCATCATTTTTCACATGACCTTCTGATCAGCATCGAAATCGAAGTTTGATGCCTTAAGCAAACTAAACTTTTTCCACGGAGTGTGTTTAAATACTAACTTAAAAGGTGAGTGTGAGCATGCTGTTGTAGACCGTGGAATTATGCGGTTTGAGAACAGGAAATGGTGTAGGCTGTTGCAAAGAGAAACATGGAAAATACTGCCCAGATTATCATCCAGCAAACATTTCTGCAAAGACCTCTTCACAATCTTTCCAGTTATTTCTGTAGCACCATTCAATGCTGGCTGGCATGGTAGTATTAAAATGTGTTTGACTCCATTCTTACTCAGAAATATTTCAAACTTTTCTGACACATGCTGTGGACGATTATCGGACACCACCACCGCTGATGCTCTATGACAGCCGTGTGTACCATCCCCCAAGATGCACAGCAGCAACTTATCCAAGTTCCATTGACAGTACCTTTCCAACTAGCCACCTCTACCAACTAGAAGGACAAGGGAAGCAGGTCCATGGGAAGACCACAACCTGCAAATACCCTGTTGAGCCACATACCATGCTGACTTTAGAGTATATTGTCGTTCCGTCCCTGTCACTGGGTCAAAATCCTGGAATTCCGTTCTTAACAGCACGTGGATGTACCTGCACCACATGGACTGCAGTGGCTCAACAAAGCAGCTCACTCCCAACTTTTGAAGGACAATTATTGATGGGCAATAAATGACTGCCCAACCAGCAACACCCACATCCTGTGAACAAATAAATTAAAAAGAAATTCATCCTGAAATCCACTTTGCAACTTTTCACATCTCTTCAATATCTTTGGGTATCAAAAATAACTGCTGCTTTCATACGGACTATCCCTGCGTGCCCCAATGAAGTTCCTCAAATACTCTCTCGCTAAACCTTGGCGGAATAATAACTCTTAAACCCCAAAGGAGGTTCTGCACTCAGCTCATTTCTACATGTGAAATTCTCCTGTGTTTTCTCATCACCATGTTTTTTAGCCAGCATTCTTGACATAATGAAGCACTCTACCGAACACTACATCCTTGCAGATCTTTTCACTAATTTATCCAGCAGACACTGGCATGTCATTTGTGCCTGCAAAGTAATTCAAAGGGAACTTAATTGCTAAAAATGAATCAATCAGTCATCACCACCATGAAGCAACACCTGTGCTTTTTAACTTTGATACCAAATTCTTGAAGTGGATTTGGGACTTTGCTTATACTTAGTGTGCTTTTTCACTGTCTTGCTGCTAATTAGAATGCCATCGAATTGTACACTCCTTTTGCCCCACTTATTACCTGATACATAACACTCTAGAACACTGTGAGAGCAATAGGCAACCCAACTGGTAATGTAGAACATAGAACAGTACAGGCCCTTTGGCTCATGATGTCGTGCCAACCATTTATCCTCATCTAAACTCAACCTAGCCTACACCCTGTCAATTTACTGCTGTCCATGTGCCTGTCCACGAGTCGCTTAAATGTCTCTAATGACTCTGACTCCGCCACCTCCGCTGGCAGTGCATTCCACGCACCCACCACTCTCTGTGTAAAGGACCGACCTCTGACATCTCCCCTATACCTTCCTCCAATCACTTATGTCCCCTCGTGACAGCCATTTCAGCCCTGGGGAAAAGTCTCCGGCCATCCACTGTATCCATGCCACTCATCACCTTGTACACCTCTCCTTTAGCACTAGTCAAGCTCATGTGTGTGCGAATGGTAATCAGTTCCTTACTCTTGTTAGTTAATTCTGATTAATGCATTTGACGAATCTATCTTACCAAGCCATTTATATTGGCTAAATTAAAAAAGCTATCTTCATTGGTAAGCAATGGGTAAGTATCATTGTCAATCATCTTCTTTCCTGTTTGTTTATAATTTCCACAAATTCAAATGAATGACCACAATGGGTGCAGTTCCCCTGTTCGTTCTAATCAATTCAACTCTTTACTTACTGCTTATAACTGTGCATAAGGCACGAGCCTAGCCTTACAAAATGTCATTTGTACATTGTCCTTTGTCTTGGTTTTAGTCATATGATGCCGAATTTTATCTTTGGCCCTTTTTCATTACAGACCACTTTATGTTGTCTTTGCACTACCTCAATGCCAGCCATACTCTTACTGATCCCCACCCCAAGCAAGTGGAATGATGTACTTTCAAGGACTTCATTAAACAACAACAAAGGATTTATTAACAAGCCACATTGAGGAGCTGCATGTTTGCAGCCAGTTCTAAAATACCTCTGCCTGAAGAACATCCTTACTTTGCTGCAGTGCTCTTAAAGGGGTGATCACCACAATAGCTCAGCCCAGTTTAACCATATTGTCTTAAACCAAATCCTCCATTGTTGTTTCCTCCAACTATGACAATTCTACCAGATTCATTAAGCTTACCCTGTTGTTAAAGCTCCTGACATGCTGCCAACGCTTCTTCAACTGGTGTTTCAAGGTCGAGGATGAAGGTAGAGGATCTCAACACTCTATCTTTGCAGACGTTCCAACAATGTATTCAACAGACATCAGACACTTTCCGCGTTCAACGTCTTCCCATCTCATGGGTTCACTTCGGTTGTGATCTTTACGTTCTGTCCAGTAGCAATTAATATGATGTATCATCTTATTCCATTCTAACATTAACTTCACACGAACACGGGGAGAATGTGCAAACTCCACACGGACGGTGGCCCAGAGCCGGGAACGAACCTGGGGCCTCGGCACCGTGAGGCAACCATGCTAACCACTTGCGCCACCGTGATGCCCGACTTTGGGACTTCTTGTACTCTCTTTCTGAGGTAATAGACACAGCTGCGGCTGTATCAACAATGAAAATAAGTTGGGAACCTCTGACTTTAATTTCTACTGTGGGTGCTGCTAACTATCAGAGTGACAAGTACTGAATACACACCAGCTGGCTTTCTGCTCATCAACCTCAGAAATTTCCCAGAGGATTCTGATCCTGGGACCTTCTGCCATTGGCCACACCTACTCTCCCAAATGGCTCACACAGTTGTCAATCACAGCCGCCACCTCAGGGGCTTTGATCTCTGGCAAAGAATTCCAACATTCTATATCGAGGCATGAAGAAACAAACTACTTTAAATAATAATAATCACTTATTGTCACAAGTAGGCTTCAATGAAGTTACTGTGAAAAGCCCCTAGTCGCCATATTCCAGCAACTGTTCGGGGAGGCCAGTAAGGGAATTGAACCCACACTGCTGGTCTTGTTCGGCATTACAAGCCAGCTGTTTAGCCCACTGTGCTATATAAGCCTGCTCAGTATTTTGTATTATTTGAACATGTGACACTTGAGGAACAAACATAGACCAACCTATAGTTCAAACGTTTAGCCATTTAAATAATCGATACATTAACAGACATTTTTAAAATTTGTTCATGGGCTTGGTTGGCAAGGCCTGCATTTATTACCCATCCCTAATTGCCACATGTAGGCCAGACCAGGTAAGGATGACAGATTTCCTTCCCCAAAGGACATCAGTGAACGAGATGGGTTTTTACAACAATCGACAATATTTCATGGTTAGACGTTTAAACCCAGATTTTTTTTAATACTGAATTAAAATGTATTCATTTGCCGTGCTCATCTCCAGAGCATTACACTGGATCTCTAGGTTATTACTATTACTCCTCAATGTCCCCCACTTGCAAGATCTGGGCCTAAACTTCTTACAATACCCTGCAGGAGGATTCAAAAGAGATCAGATTCACTCTGTTTTATTTTGGGCCAGCTGTAAAGGAATAAAAAGGATTGATTAATTAGTTTAACAGGCACGGGCAGTTCATTTTTAATCGCACTTCGACAGCTGCAGTTTAACCTCAGACGTATAATATATTTTGCAAATTGTGTTCTTGTTTTGCCCTACTCTTTAGAGCAGAGGTTGACTGATTCTTTCCTGATGTTATCACAATACCCTGCTCATCAATTCGTCCAGGCACAAAAACAACAGACGCATATAAAACCTTTGATGTAATCAAAAGTCTCAAGGTGTTTCTCAGAAGATTAATCAAACAAAATTTAACACTGAGCCACAGAAGGAGAAGTAAGGACAGCTGATCAGAAATTGGTTAAGCAGTAAAATTGGAATTCAGGAGCAGCAGGATTGGTCCTGTAGGAGCAGCAGGATTGGTCCTGTAGGAGCAGCAGGATTGGTCCTGTAGGAGCAGCAGGATTGGTCCTGTAGGAGCAGCAGGATTGGTCCTGTAGGAGCAGCAGGATTGGTCCTGTAGGAGCAGCAGGATTGGTCCTGTAGGAGCAGCAGGATTGGTCCTGTAGGAGCAGCAGGATTGGTCCTGTAGGAGCAGCAGGATTGGTCCTGTAGGAGCAGCAGGATTGGTCCTGTAGGAGCAGCAGGATTGGTCCTGTAGGAGCAGCAGGATTGGTCCTGTAGGAGCAGCAGGATTGGTCCTGTAGGAGCAGCAGGATTGGTCCTGTAGGAGCAGCAGGATTGGTCCTGTAGGAGCAGCAGGATTGGTCCTGTAGGAGCAGCAGGATTGGTCCTGTAGGAGCAGCAGGATTGGTCCTGTAGGAGCAGCAGGATTGGTCCTGCAGGAGCAGCAGGATTGGTCCTGTAGGAGCAGCAGGATTGGTCCTGTAGGAGCAGCAGGATTGGTCCTGTAGGAGCAGCAGGATTGGTCCTGTAGGAGCAGCAGGATTGGTCCTGTAGGAGCAGCAGGATTGGTCCTGTAGGAGCAGCAGGATTGGTCCTGTAGGAGCAGCAGGATTGGTCCTGTAGGAGCAGCAGGATTGGTCCTGTAGGAGCAGCAGGATTGGTCCTGTAGGAGCAGCAGGATTGGTCCTGTAGGAGCAGCAGGATTGGTCCTGTAGGAGCAGCAGGATTGGTCCTGTAGGAGCAGCAGGATTGGTCCTGTAGGAGCAGCAGGATTGGTCCTGTAGGAGCAGCAGGATTGGTCCTGTAGGAGCAGCAGGATTGGTCCTGTAGGAGCAGCAGGATTGGTCCTGTAGGAGCAGCAGGATTGGTCCTGTAGGAGCAGCAGGATTGGTCCTGTAGGAGCAGCAGGATTGGTCCTGTAGGAGCAGCAGGATTGGTCCTGTAGGAGCAGCAGGATTGGTCCTGTAGGAGCAGCAGGATTGGTCCTGTAGGAGCAGCAGGATTGGTCCTGTAGGAGCAGCAGGATTGGTCCTGTAGGAGCAGCAGGATTGGTCCTGTAGGAGCAGCAGGATTGGTCCTGTAGGAGCAGCAGGATTGGTCCTGTAGGAGCAGCAGGATTGGTCCTCCAGGAGCAGCAGGATTGGTCTCCAGGAGCAGCAGGATTGGTCCTCCAGTCCAAAAATGTGCAGATTAGGTGGGGTTATGGACATAGGGTGGGAGTGTGGGCCTAGGTAGGGTGCTCTTTCAGAGGGTCGGTGCACGCTCGATGGCTGAATGGCCTCCTTCTGCACTGAAGGGATTCTATGTAATGTCAGCCAATAGATATATTTAATAAAAGCCAGAACATGATGGCAAGGAAGGGAAAGGATTAAGTACAGGCATGATATGATGAACTGTGATAGTTTGTGCCACAGCATGAGAATATCTGATGGCATTTTGGACAGAGGTTGCAGCATCAGAGATTGGTGCAAAAGTAGTGTGGGGGCTGTGAAGAAAAGCTTTTGTGACACAGTGATGAGCCATCAATTGCACGAGAGACGAGTTGCTATAAAAAAGTTAGGCTTTAATAAGCTAGAACTTAGCCCTGCGGTTGACTACAATAAAATAGACGACCGCCGGGCGTTCCGACTATTTATACCTCGCTCTGGAGGCGGGGTTAACTCAGCCTCTCGACCAATCGCAGAGCCGTCACATGACTGGTCTCAACCAATCGGTCAAGAGGCACATGACCGACCAGGGCCAATGGTAAGCCGGTGTTCTGCACCAATGGCAGACAGCTATGCAAATCATACCACCACACACAGCATCCGGCAAGTGCTCGGATGAAAAGCTGGTCAGCCAGGTGATATTTCAGCACATAGCGTATCAGTTCTATGAGTGGGACAGTGCGTCAAGAGGACCAGCACCAGGTTAGCTCAGTAGGGAAAGACAAGTGACCAGGTTCTGGGCTGGATCAATTGCAAACAAAGGGGAGTCAAAACAAAAAGACAAAAAAAATCATAGAAATTGGGCCAGAGAACGCTGCGATTATAACAAGTGACATCGGGATTTGCTGAAAAATAAGTGGGATAAAAAAAACAATGCCAGAATTCACCTTCATGAGCAGACCTTTGGAAAAGTGCTCAAAGTTAGTTATAGCGACATTCATCTCAGTTACAGCAACAAAGGGAAGGTTAAAAGGATATTGGAACGCAGCTCGCCTACTTTCCAAATTCAAATGGTTAAACAGCGTACAGAGCGATGGTTTCTTGATTTAGGCGTGTCTGAGCCAGAAAAGCAAACCATAAAGATTTCCCGGCATTAGAGGATGACTATCTATACAGGCTGAGAACATCCCAATTAACAGAAGAAGAGGTAAAGCACAACATTGGAAGATCAGTTTAGAATCAAGTTAAACTTCTCCATTCATTGCCTGTGGCTCATGGCAGATTGCCTGAAGAATCCAGAGACCATTCCATCAGCAGACACAGAGTAAAGGCTGTTTTTTGTGATTTTTCAGACGACAGCTAGCATGACGGAGTTGTTAAGCTGGGGATCTCATCCACTCCCACGGAAGCATTCCAGAAAGAACGGCTCAATAGGCTCAAAACCTCCAGCATCAGAGAGCTACTCAAATTTGGACGCAAGTGTGAAGTGATGCTTACAGTTCGACAAAGCTTACAGGTCCTATGTACAACCGCGGTTGTTGAAATATTGACTGGAACACCCAAACCTGGCAACCCATGCATCAGATGTGGACTCCTACAAGCACCAAGCAAATTCCCTGCTTTCCAACAACTGTGCAAGGCATTTGGTAGAAAGGGCCATTGGCAGCGGTAGTGCACTACAGCAAAGGCTGATGCAGCTACAAAGAGCCGTTCTCTGATCCAAACAGACAGTATACAATGGGTGCCTTCAAGCAGCAAGAATGTCTGCTATCCTGTCAAAAACGTATACATGAGGTGACTGAAAAAGTAGAAACTGATGATGCGCACAACAAGATGAAGAGCAGTAAGCACATGTTTCACACTGTCAATCTGGAGCAACAAGTAGATGCCATCACAACACCGGAAGATTTTGCCAAGTTTCAAGTCAGATACCCAAAGAAAGTTGGTAACTATTCAATCTCGGTCAAGATAGTCACAGGGGCAAGTGCCAATGGACTATCTCTGAATTCTAAAATAGATTTACTCACAGAAATGGAAGGCCATGGTGAAACATCCAGCTGTGAATCTTTCAACATCCAACAGTTCACGTGCAGGATCCATAGTCCAGAATCAATTCTCTTGCGTTTCACAGATATTCTACATCATGGAAACTAAAGATCCGGCAATTGCAGGTCTGTCGACATGTGATCGTGCATTGTTAACACCCATAGAATCAGTCAAATCTTGTGAGGCAGGCAGGTCATCACATACAGAATCTGTGCATCCTGGTATTCTTCAACAACTTCATCACTCACACATGGGCATTGATCGGACAAGAAGACTCACGATAGAGACAGTTTATTAGACGGGCGTGGTGATCTGGAATGGCCTGGATTTTAGGCCTGATAAAATTCGACACTCTAAATTAAGAACTGGACATTTCAAATTAACCTGCAATCAACTCCAGGCAGGCTGATGGGAATTCGAATTTGACCAAAAATTCGAATACACTGAAACTCAGACAAAGTGCCAGGACACGTTTGGATGTGACCTATCAATCACCCATCAAGATACAGTTCGCTCTTTTCATATGGTTGAGTAAACCATTCACCCATCACGAGATAATCAGCTCTATTCATGGATCGCTTGTATTGAGTAGACAAAGTTTCATGCAAACAATGCACCAGGAAATGGACCCCAAATGTTCTGCTGGGTGGCCATTAGTAGCTCCATGGGGTTGTGCACTCCCACCATGTGACTTCATCAACTGGGGGCTGGAGAACATTCTCGAGAGGCACGGGAAGGAGTATAAGAATTGAACCCCTGGACCTCTCAGCAGCCAAGACTCTATGCAGAGGCAATCAAGACGTCTGACCAGAGATGGAAGGAAGCAATGTGTGAGATCCATCTTTGCAATGAAGATCCTGAGGAAATCGAGACTCCGAGACTCGGATCCGCAGCACAATGTACTTCATTGGCACGGGTAGTATTAAGAAACTTGGGACCTTTTAGTAATATTTTGGGATAATTTAAGCGTAACTAAACTTACTGTTTATTAAATAAATTTGTTGAATTTTACACTTGTGTTGTCCTTTGTTCTCCTCATCTATAAAGATATTTGGGTAAAACGTTTGATTAACAGACTAATTGAAGTTTCTGATGTTTTACCGACAACACAGGTATGAACAATGACATTGAAGTCAGCGTCAAGAAATGCAAGGAATGTCAAGAACATACGGCAAGTCAGCACAAAGAATCACTGATTCTGCATGAAGTTCTGACCCACCCTTGGTCCAGAATCGGTTCTGACTTCTTTCATGTTCATGATACTGACTTCATCATCGCCACTGACTACTTTTCTAAGAACCCCATTGCTCAATAACTGCACGATACATCAAGCACAACTGTTGCACAAATTTGTCAGTGCTATTTTCAGTTTATTTAGTGTGCCTAGAGAGATCATTATGGATGACAGTCTGCAATTTATTGACAAATATTTTATGGATATGTGTGAGGAGTAAAGTATTGATCACACTACTTCTTCTCTTTTGGAGGAGATGTGCGAGGCAGGTTTTTTTACACAGAGGGTGGGGAGTCACTGGAATGCATTGCCAGGAGAGGTTGTGGAAGCAGATATATTAATGACGTTCAAAAGGCATCTCAACAAATACATGGATAGGACGGGTATAGAGGGATACGGCACTTGAAAGTGCTGAGGGTTTTGGTCAAGGGTGACCAGTACAGGTTTGGAGGGCCGAATGGCCTGTTCCTGTACTCTATTGCTCTTTGTTCTTTGTTCTCCTCATTATCCTAGATCTAACAGATTCTAATGATTCACAGGGTGAAATCCCTAATTCTCAAATACAGACAGTGCAAGCATTTGTATACATTGCATGGTTATACCTGAGAGCAACACCTTTAATTGCAACTGTTCTATCACTAGCAGAGCACAGGTAAGATTCTCTGTCCCCCTGCACCCATTTTGTAGTGCGGCGTGCCCCCACTGGCAGTGGGATCCTCCATCCTGGCAGCCGGCCAATGGGGTTTCCCATTGTGGGCACCCCCATGCCGTCGGGAAATCCGCGGACATGAGTGCGCTGTCAGCGAAACGGAGAAACCCACCTCCAGAGAATCCAGCCCTGCATGTTTGGCAGACCATTGGGTAAAGTAATTATTACTTTACCCGTTCAACTCTCTCAGAAACCAGAGAGCAACTTTTAAAACTACAATGGAAGGTGGCTAACGTGCAAAAGTAAAATGTGGGTATGGAATTGTCAAGTTTACAATTCAAAATCCCACAGAAGATATATTCCAACCAGCTGAGTGATAGGATTTGTTCGGAAGCATGTTCCCATTAAATAATTACACACAAAGGTGCAATTGTTAAGATGTAACCAAGGACCAATCAATCAATCAATCATCCTTAACCACCGCACAGTCCTAGTGTATCTAAGACAAGATCCCAAATGCAATCAGGAACAACATCCAAGAAGAACAGTCTCACAAACCACTGTGAGAAACTAAGGAAACCTCCAGACTGATGTGTTAGGCAGGTTGGTTCAATGTGGACTGCACTCGATGCAGGGAAGTTAGAAACAGACGTCTAACATCTTTGTGGTGGGCAATGAATTCTTGTCGATCGCCGCAGAGGTGGATCAGGAGTCGCCTGCACATGGATAGATGGGATCGCTGCCATCGCGGTGGTTGCGTGGACCGGCAGGATCGCTGGCAGATTGGTGGCCTCGTGGCAGGGTATGATGGCTGGCGTAGCACTGCGGTCAGGTGGTGGGCGTGGAACTCTTCGCAATGCCCGTCTGTTGCGCCATAGCAGGGAGACATCAGCCATGCGGACAAGGAAAGACCCTGGGGCAACTTGTTTGACAACAACAGCTGTGGCTGACCAGCCGCCCTCAGGCAACTGGAAGCGAACATGATCGGCTGGAGCCAGCTCGGTAGATCCGTGGCATGAGCATTGTATGTGGCTTTCTGTTGGGCCCGGGACTGCTGCATTTTTTGTAAAACCATGAGGTGGTCAAGGTCTAGAACGTGGATGGCTGGAACTGTGGTCCTCAGAGTGCGATTCATGAGCATCTGCGCTGGAGACAACCCAGTGGACAGTGGGGTTGCCCTGTATGCCAGCATTGCCAGGTTGAAGTCAGAGCCTGAGTCTACAGCTTTGCACAGCAAGCGCTTGACAATATGGACCCCTTTCTCGGCATTCCCGTTTGATTGCGGGTAGTGGGAACTGGAGGTAACGTGACGGAAGTTGCAGGACTGTGCGAAATCAGACCATTTCTGGCTGTAAAAACATGGACCGTTGTCGCTCATTATCGTGAGTGGTATCCCGTGCCTGGCGAACGTTTCTTTGCAGGCTTTGATGACCGCCTTCGACGTGAGGTCGGACAGTTTCACCACTTCTGGGTAACTGGAGAAGTAGCCGACCAGGAGTACGTCGTCACGCCCTCTTGGCTTGGAAAAGGCCTACACCTACTTTGGACCACGGAGAGGTCACGATCTCGTGCTGTTGCAGTGTTTCCTTGGGTTGAGCTGGTTGAAACCTCTGACAAATGGGACAGTTGAAGACCGTGTTGGCAATGTCCTGGTTAATGCCCGGCCAATAAACCGCCTCCCGAGCTCTGCGTCGGCATTTCTCGACTCCCAGGTGACCCTCATGGAGTTGACCCAGCACCATAGCCTGCATGCTCTGAGAAATAACAATCCTGTCAAGTTTAAGAAGGATTCCCTCCACAACCGTCAGCTCATCTTTCACGTTAAAGAATTGAGGACGTTGTCCCTTCTGCCAGCCATGGATAAGGTGCTGCATCACACGCTGCAGTAGAGGATCCTTGGCCGTTTCCTCACGAATTTGGACCACCTGTTCGTCAGAGGCTGGGAGCTTGGTGGCACACAATTGCACTTGCGCTTCTATGTGACAGATGTGACACACGGTGTGGTGATGGACCGAGATAGGGCATCTGCAATGATCAGCTCTTTGCCTGGTATGTAGCCAAGTTCGAAGTCACAGCGGCGGAGTCAAAGAAGAATTCGCTGTAACCAAAGTGTGATGTCATTTAAATCCTTCTGGATTATGTGGACTCGAGGCCTGTGGTCCGTTTCCACCGTGAATTTCGGCAGGCCGTAAACGTAGTCATGAAACTTGACTATTCCTGTCAGGAGACCCAGACACTCCTTTCCGATCTGGGCATACCGTTGCTCAGTGGGTGTCATGGCCCTGGAGGCATATGCCACTGGAGCCCAGGACGAGGAGTCATCTCGCTGGAGGAGCACCGCCCCGACTTGCATCAGTTGATATCTTGGTTTCCTTGGTTGGGTCGCAGAACGCTAGAACTGGGGCTGCGGTGAGCTTTGCCTTCAGCTCACGCCATTCCGCTTCATGTGCGGGCAGCCACTGGAATTCCGTTGACTTCTTGACGAGATAGCGGAGGACAGTGGTGTGGGACGCCATATTGGGAATGAATTTCCCGAGAAAGTTGACCATCCCGAGGAAGCGGACAACCGTCTTCTTCTCCTCCGGGGTCTTCATGGCGTTGATCGCCAAGACCATGTCGGCGTCTGGCCGCACCCCTGCTGCCAGATGTGGTCACCTAGAAACTTAATATCCAATTGACCAAATGAGCACTTGGCCCTTTTGAGCTGGAGACCATGTTCATGAATTCGCTGGAAGACCTGCTTGAGGCAAGCGATGTGTTCCTGGGACATTGTGGACCAGATAATCACGTCATCCACGTATACTCGCACCCCCTCGATGCCCTCCATCATCTGCTCCATGGTGCGGTGAAACACTTTGGAGGCAGATATGATGCCGAAAGGCATGCCGTTGTAGCAGTAGCGGCCGAACGGGGTGTTGAACGTGCACAGCTTGCGACTGGATGCGTCCAGCTGTATTTGCCAAAAACCCCGGGTGGCGTCCAGCTTAGTGAAGAATTTGGCATGAGCCATCTCACTGATTAACTCTTCACGTTTTGGTATCGGGTAATGCTCCTGCATGATGTTGCGGTTTAGATCCTTAGGATCAATGCAAATGCGAAGCTCCCCTGATGACTTCTTTACGCAGACCATGGAGCTGACCCAGTCTGTTGGCTCTGTGACCTTCGAGATGATGCCCTGGTCTTGGAGGTCCTGTAGTTGCTTTTTCAGACGAGCCTTGAGGGGCGCCGGCACCCGGCGTGGTGCACGAATTACAGCGATGGCGTTCGGCTTGAGCAGGATTTTGTATCGGTATGGGAGAGTGCCCATTGCATCGAATACGCTGTGGTACTGTGTGATAATGCCGTCTATGTCGGCTTGCAAATTTCCATCGGGCGAGGCCGTCGCCGGTGACGATGACATGGTGTGGACTCGCTGAACCAGGTTCAGGAGCTTGCAGGCACGAGCACCGAGCAGGGACGCCCTGTCAGGCCTGACGATTTCAAACCGTAATGTTGCCTTGATCGCCTTGTTGGATACCCCTAGTTGACACAAGCCACTGGCAGCTATGGCATTGCCATTATAGTCAAGGAGCTGGCAGACTGGTGTAAGAATGCTTGGTCGGGCCTAGATGGTCGAGGTCGGATTGTGAGATGAGGTTTGCAGACGCGCCGGTGTCCAGTTTAAATCGGATGAGAGCCTTGTTAACTGTGAGGACAGCACACCACTCGTCGTCTGGATCCACACTGAGGATTGAGAGGCGTTGCGCAGGTGTGGTGGAGGCCAGCTCATGTGTGGCTATGATGCCCACTCAATATGGAGACTTGAGGCAGTCAGCATCAGTGTCCATTGGGCTGTCGGGAATGGAATCTGGCATGCCTTGCTGTATTGAGCGGCCATTTCTGCGCCGCAGCTGGGATCGCAGGCTGCTGAGCGGTGGAGCAGATCTGCAAAGGGCTGCATAGTGGCCAAGCTTGCCACACTGGAGACACCGGCGTCCTTTTGCCGGACATTGCCGCTTTAAGTGGGTGGAGCCACAATTCGGACACATCATGACGCTGACGTCAGTGCATTCCGTGTGCCATCGCGCATGCGCAGTGCGGTCGGTCAACGTACGCACCTGCGCAGTCGGGTTGTCGGTCTCGTCGCCCACTCGGTCGTGGCGCGCATGCGCAGGGATCCTGGAAAAGCACGCAAAACGGCCACTCTCCTTGATGCTCAGGCCCTGCACCTGCACCCTTTCCGCCTCGTGGGAGGTCAGCTTTACAGTTTCTGACGCCCTGATGCGGGAGTAATGATTCTTGGCATGCTCATGGACAACTCACATTCCAATAGCGACAGAGAGGGTCAACTGTTTGATTTTAAGGAGCTGCTGCCGCAGGGAGTCAGAGTGGACCCCGAAAATGATCTGATCCCGGATCATGGAATCAGCCGTTGAGTCATAGCTACATGACTGCGCTGTGATGTGGAGATGGGTCAAGAAGGACTGAAAAGGTTCATCCTTACCATGAAGCCTCTACTGGAAGATGTACCGTTCAAAGTTCTCATTCACCTCAATGTCGCAGTGGCTGTCGAACTTGAGCAGGACTGTTTTGAATTTTGTTTTGTCTTCGCTGTTGGTGAACGTAAGGGAGTTGTAGATATGGATGGTGTGATCCCCGGCAGTGGAGAGAAATAGCGCGATCTTCCAGGCATCCGATGCTGCCTCGAGGTCGGAGGTCTCGATGTACAAGAGGAACTTTTGCTTGAAGATTTTCCAGTTGGCGCCGAGGTTGCCGGAGATGCGGAGTTGCGGAGGAGGCTGGATGTTTTCCATTTTGCTGGATTTTACTTCTTTTGAAGGGGGACAGTATCTTTGAAAAAAGGGGAGCTGTTGTGGTGTACCTTTAAGGATTTGAGCATGTTTCTGAAGGGAGCGTATGTGTGTACTGTGTATTCCAGTTTTAGTTTCACATCTGCTTTAAGAAGCAGAGCAAATACAGCTTCTAGTGCATCTAAGCTTTACAACAACATAACACTGTTCTCATGTGTCTACTTTTAATAAATGAACCCACAATGTTTTATCCAATGCCTTGTGAGTGATTGCTGCATTATGTCCTATTCAAAAAATAAGCTCAAGGGCAATTAGCACTGAAAGTGACACAGGCAGCTCAACCTCAAGAGTCAAAATCACCTTGGCTTTATGTTGCTTTCCTCATAGCCCAACTGCTGAACACATCTCCTCACCACCCCATGGCACCACCTGCCACACCAGAACAAACCCCTGGTTAAGACTCTCATCTGAGTTGCCTCCTGACATCTAGGCTGAGTTTCACAGTTTTGACTACACAGACTCTCACTTGAATGCCATAAAAAGTTGAAGTGTGAGGACTAAGTGTTGAACGAGACATAGCTATACGTGACCTGGATCTTCTGCTGTGCGCAGAGAAATACATTGCTCTGATTCTCCCTCTGAGATCTACGGTGGGTGACAGCTTGAACAATCTTCAGATCACGACTACATTTGTAGATCCTTCCATTATTCACTTTGTGTTTCTGCTGGATTCTTGGGTGGGAGGAAAGAAACAAAAGCAGCTGCTCAATTTTTATTGAGTCTGTTGCCATGGTGCCTCCAGTGAGTGGGTGGTACTTTCCTGTTTTAAGCTTTGGAAGTCGACAACTACAGCGGACAATTTTTACCAGATGCTTAAGGGGCTAAAGGTCAGATCCTGGCTGAAATGCTAATTTAGCCCATGTATCGTACCAGGCACCATCTTGGTAAAGGAGTTGGAGCCAACACTAGGAACAATCTCCTAGAGGCTCGGTAAGCAGCTAATTGCCACTTAAAATGCTTGTTAGGTCTTGTTAAAAAACCCGCTTTGGTGGCTAGTGCTGCAACTAATCCTCCCTACCCTCCACCAGGATCTCCAATGCCGTTTTTGAGACTGCTCCTTTACCTGAAAAACAGGCGCCAATGATGCGTTTAATGAGGATTATGAAACATGGAGTTCATATGAAGAAAGATTCCAATTTTTTGAATAGCTAATCAGAAACTGGAGGACCTAAAAGTCGGAACATTGGCAATTAGCTTGCGATGCCTCACCCTATGGCCTTTGTGCAGTCATCTTGCACATTATGCCTTCAAGTGAGCAACGACCGATAACATTTGCTTCACGTACTCTTACTAGCACAGAGGTGAATTAGGCTCAGTTAGAAAGTGAAGCTTTGAGCATCATTTTGGGCATTATTTTAGCCTTTTGCCAGATCATCGATCCTTGACTGCAATCTTTGGGCCATATAAAGATATACCTTCTTTGGCAGCTAGTAGATTGCAAAGCTGGTTTTTATATTATCGGCACACACTTATGATATACAATATTGCAAATCAGAGCAGCATGAAAATACAGGGGCTTTATCATGATTGCCGCTGAACCCGAAGAACATTTTGTCAATGTTTTGTATTTCGCGCTCATGAATAGTTTATCTGTGACTTTATCCAAGTTCAAAGAAATACAAGAACTGACTAAGTGATGGGGAAGGTGATGGACTTGGTACAAAAAGGTACACTGTCAGACGTTCATATGGAAAATCCAGAATCCAAGCCTAACATCACACATAGATTTGTGTTGGCAGTACAGAATGGAGTTCTCTTGTGGTAAATCCTTGTTATTATTCCCCCGTGCTTACGTAGTAGAGTCCTTGACCAACTGCATGAGCAACATACTGGTGTGGTGAGGATGAAGGAATTGGCATGGTTATTTTTGGTGGCCTGGATTGGATGCTCAAATTGAAAAGAAATTAGGGCAATGTCGATCCTGCAAAACTAAGGAACACTCACCCATTGCAATCATTACATCAGTGGGAATAGACGACTCAGCCATGACAGAAAATACATATCGATTATGCTGGTCCACTGGAAGGACACACATTCTTAGTGATTATGGACATGCACTCAAAATGGCCAGGAGTAGCGATAAGGAAGTCAACGACACCTGAGTTGACCATTGAAAAACTAGACAAACTATTCACAAAATTCAAAATACTGGAGCAGATTGTCAGTGATAATGGTACGCAGTTTACTTCAAAGGAGTTTAGGGGACTGCTTAAAAAAGAACTGTATAAACCATATCACATCAGCTCCATATTTTCACAAATAGATTGGCCGAATGTTTTGTGTAATCATCAATTCATTCTATCAAAGCTTAGAAGGACCAGAGAACATTATGAAGAGTAAGCAAATTTCTAATATCTTATCAGTACACTGTACATGCTGCCACACAAAGTTCACTGGTAATGCTGTTGTTCAAGAGGGAACTAGAAGCGCAGTTTGATTTGTTCGCTCCATCTGATACTTCAGAGATTGTCAAACAACAACAACAAGCGCAAATTGCAAGGGTGGAGAAAATCTCGAAAAAGCAAATATTTAACCAGAGAGACCTAGTGTTAGCTGGGATTACACCAGGAACAGGAAATTGGTACCAGCTATGATCCTAGCAAAGACAGGCCCAAAAAAGAGACTGGCTGGTTTAGTACAGGGGGCTAAACAGCTGGCTTGTAATGCAGAACAATGCCAGCAGCGCGGGTTCAATTCCTGTACCGGCCTCCCCGCGCAGGCACCGGAATGTGGCGACTAGGGGCTTTTCGCAGTAACTTCATTGAAGCTTACTTGTGACAATAAGTGATTATTATTATTTTATTATTATATCATACATTGTATAGATGGGCAATGAAAGGTTTGGTGATGCCATGCTAATCAGTTTCTTGCTGCAAGGAGTGAGTTTGCAGACACTTCTCAAGAGATTCTACCTTTAGAAGATCTGGAGAGGTATACTTTCGAATGGCGACCAGAGGCAGCGTTCAGATTCTGTTCCTGAAGACTTTTCCGGTGGCTATACCGATGGATACTGAAATGACTGCTCAAGAAGTATCATCTTCAGAAAAGAATGAGGACACTTCTGAGGTTGAAAGTAGCCGAGTTCAAGAATGCCAAATTCTACAAAAAAGGAATAGATGTCAACCACAGAGACTGTGCTATTGAATTACATATATGTATAGAAATAACGTACCAAGGGACCTCTTGCATAAATGTTAACTTTTGTTGTTGCACTAATGAAGTAAAGAGGGAGGGGTGTGATATTCTGGGAATACACCCTTGCTGCTTCTGCGTCACAATGTGTTGTGACGTCAGCAGAGTGTTTGTCCGATCTGTGAGCAGATCAACATCTTGATTGAATGAGCAACACCCTTAATAAATTTCTCATCATGTTTACAATAATTTAGAGTCTTGACAACTCCATACCTAGTCTCTTTGTGGAGACAAGAAATAATTTTTAAAAAACAATTTATTAAGGCATTTATAATTTTATAACAATAAATGGCACAAATACAAATATAAACATTGTGCAAAAAACATCTCTCCATCCCTCACTAACCCCACCTACCCTGAACACAAAGTAGCCTAACTCCCCCCCTACCCCCCCCCCCCCCCCTCCCCAATTTATTGCCGCTGCTGACAGTTTAGCTTGCCCCGAAGAAGTCAATAAACGGCTGCCATCTCCGGACGAACCCTAACGTTGACTCTTTCAGGGAGAACTTAATTTTCTCAAGTCTGAGAAACCCACCCATGTCGCGAACCCAAACCTCTGATTTTGGGGGCTTTGAGTCCCTCCATGCTAACAAAATCTGTGTCCGGGCTACTAAGGAGGCAAAGATCAAAACGCCAGCCTCTCTCGCCCCCTGGACTCCCGGATCTTCCAACACTCCAAAAATCGCCACCTCTGGACTCGGCGCCGCCCTTGTTTTAAGTACCATGGACATGACATCCGCAAATCCCTGCCAGTATCCGCTAAGCTTCAGGCATGCCCAAAACATATGGACATGGTTTGCTGGCCCTCTCGCACACCTCACACACTTGTCCTCTGTCCCAAAAACTTGCTCATCCAGACCAGCATCATGTGTGCCCGGTGAACCACCTTGAAATGTACCATGCTGAGTCTGGCACATGATGAGGACGTGTTGACTCCACTCAGAGCATCCTCTCACAGACCCGCCTCTACCGCCTCCCCAGTTCATCTGCCCATTTACCCTTTAGCTCATCTATCTGAGTTTCCTTCCACTCCAATAGCTCTTTGTAGATATCCAAAACCTTCCCCTCCCCCACACTCGTTCTAGAAACTACCCTGTCCTGTATCCCCTGTGGCGGTAGGGGCGGGAAGGTCGAAATCTGCCTTCGCACAAAATCCTTTATCTGCAGGTATCGAAAGCCATTCCCTTCCAGCAATTTGAACTTCTCCTCCAAATCCTCCAAACAGGGAAAGCTCCCATCAATAAATAGACCTCCCATCCTCTCAATCGCTGCTTTCTGCCATTCCCAAAATCCTCATCTAGCCTCCCCAGAACAAACCGGTGATTGTCACAACTTAACATTTTTGACCTCAACTGTTTTGTGTGGTAGCGAATTCCACACTTTTTGTGTGAAGAAATTTCTCCTCAGTCCTAAATGGTGTCTTGTTACCTGTGTGGTAGGTAACTCGTGCTACTCAATCCTTGGTTGATGGTGAGGTATTCTGAATCTCGATGAAGAAGACTCAAACTCATCCAATAACAACAAAGGTTTACTGAGTAACTATAACAACAAGTGCATGAGTTCTTTTATTTAACTTTGGTACGAGTGATAAGGTTAACAAGATCTAACAACAGTGACTATACGTAACTCCACTAACTATCTGAACTATTATGATATTGCCCTGATCTCAGTGGACCCAAGAGAGAGAGAGGCTGCCCCAGACCCAATGTGGCTATCTTTTATACCCCCGTTGGTCCTGCCCTCTAGTGATCATGTGGTACTGCTGATTACTCATTAACCCCTTGTGTGCATGCACATACAGAGATCACTACATCCCCCTTCTTTCTTGTGTTACATATTTTCTGTACGTTGTAAAGAAAATTGAACAAACATAATGAATGCAGTTAACAGGAGACAGGTAAGACAAATAAAGCTGTGTACAATCTGTGATGGTAATGATGACCGTACAAAGCCAATCAATGTTTAAAGAGTCGCATCTTAACAAGAATTTGTGAGTCCAAACTTTATGAATTTGATCAGTTGGGTTGCATTCTTCTTCTGTCGTCGAGGTGGCAATGTTGATGGCATAATTTCATTGTGAACATCGTCAGTCTTCATGTGTGTAAGTGACCAGCAAGTCATCATGAGGTGTTTGAATGGTCGAAGCAGCTTGTTGTCAGCCCTGGACTTTTTTCTTTAGTCCTGGCTCTTGAAAGCTGGATTGGTTGCTTGCTGTTGTGCAGATATGAAATCGAGAGATTTGTTGTCATGGAATGTAATGTTTGTAGTCTTACCACTGTTTTGAACTGTGCTGGTACATTGTCCTTTATGTGTGGAGTTGCGATATGATGTACATGTCGTTATTTCATTGTTGTTTTTGTGGCTTCTGTCATTGTTGATACTGTTGTTGGCCTTGTTGTTGTTACAGTTTTGCTCACTGACTGTACCATGTGTGTTATTCGAGTCATACTCAATGGTGTTTGTGTCAGTGCCTTTTTTGATAGCTGATGTTTCGATGTGCGTTTTTTCTTGAGAATTGTGAGAATGCTCTGATGTTAGAACATAGAACATAGAACAGTACAGCACAGAACAGGCCCTTCGGCCCTCGATGTTGTGCCGAGCAATGATCACCCTACTCAAACCCACGTATCCACCCTATAACCGTAACACAACAACCCCCCCCCCCCCCTCCCCCCCCTTAACCTTACTTTTAGGACACTACGGACAATTTAGCATGGCCAATACACCTAACCCGCACATCTTTGGACTGTGGGAGGAAACCGGAGCACCCGGAGGAAACCCACACACACACGGGGAGGACGTGCAGATTCCACACAGACAGTGACCCAGCCGGGAACTGAACCTGGGACCCTGGAGCTGTGAAGCATTTATGCTAACCACCATGCTACCGTGCTGCCCTAGTTGCATTGATGTTGGTGACATCAATCATCTGTGGTGGATTTGCTTGCCCTTCTTTGCTTCCTTGGTGCTCCTGTTCTGGAGACATTTCCGATGCATTGGAATCATCTGTGATCTCTTTGTGCTCCTCTTCAGGAGTTATTTCCAGTTCATTTGAATCACCTTTGGTTTCTTGGTGCTCCTCTGCTGGAGTCAAAATTTTCAAGATTTCAAAAACGTGGTCTCACTGGACCCAAGAGTAGACCTACTCTGTGCTTCTGTACAGATGAGCTGAGATCTGCCAGTCTCACTGTGATCCTGCACACTCTGTATGTGGAGTGTGATCACTTTGTCACTGTTTTTACATACAGTGGGTAGACATCCAATGTCTTCTTGTTGGTTACATGAGCTCAGTGGACTTTCATAGTCTGCTGCTGGTTGCTCATATAAGGCTGATAGACCGTCATAGTCTTCCTCATGCACTGTTGTCACTCCGGAGTCTTTAATTACGTCCATTCTGGAGTCTGTCAACGAGCTCTCTGTGGAGGCTGGTATCACTCCCTCTGTGGAGTCGATCTGTGCTCTCTGCATGGCGTCGCCTTCTTCTCGGATATTTGACATGTGGCTGTCATCCATTGTATCGACGATCTGCCATGTCGTCATAGTACTGGATTCCTCTACCATGAGACTCATATTGAACTTGGCCCCCATGTTGCTGCTGCAATGATCATCAGATCTGGTGAACTCATCCATGGCTGAGTAGCATTCGCCAATGAGCAAATCATCTCTTCCTGCTGAGGATGTGTCATGGTGCTCTATTTGTCCAAGGAGGAACTCATCTCCTAAGTAGTCATCGTCAATGAACAAATCTTTTGCTCTGGATTTGTCATTGTGCTCTCCTCTTTGGGTGTTGCAAACTGCTTGTTCCAGGGTGGTGCGGCGGTAATGTTTAACTGTGGGTGGAGCTTCAGGCTTCATTCTGTCGATGGAGGAAAAAGTTTTGTATTTTGTAACTTTAAAACTCTGTTGTTTGCTTTTGGGCATTTCGGATGAGGCGTGATGACTGTTATATAAGGTTCCTCAGTTGATTCAACCGTGTCCACGCCGTATGAGTAATCATAGGCTAGGTCATCATTTTCTGATAAGTAATCACCGTAAGTTGGTTTGTTTTCCAATCATGCAACATTCCTGACATCGCAGGGCCTCAGTTTTTGTCCTGTGGAAGTCATGTGTGGGACAGCTCACACATTAAGGGGCAGCACGGTAGCATGGTGGTTAGCATAAATGCTTCACAGCTCCAGGGTCCCCGGTTCGATTCCCGGCTGGGTCACTGTCTGTGTGGAGTCTGCACGTCCTCCCCGTGTGTGCGTGGGTTTCCTCCGGGTGCTCCGGTTTCCTCCCACAGTCCAAAGATGTGCGGGTTAGGTGGATTGGCCATGCTAAATTACCCGTAGTGTCCTGAAAAGTAAGGTTACGGGGGGGGTTGTTGGGTTACGGGTATAGGGTGGATACGTGGGTTTGAGTAGGGTGATCATTGCTCGGCACAACATCGAGGGCCGAAGGGCCTGTTCTGTGCTGTACTGTTCTATGTTCTATGTTCTAAGTATCTTCCACACCTCAAGCACTGTTTGCCAAAAGCCAGACATTGCCCTTTTAAATGGGCGTGTCCGCAGTGAAGACACATCATCACGCTGTCCCGCCACACTTGCGCATGCGCAGTAGTTTTGTCATCCGGTTCCAATCTTCAGGCGAACTGCGCATGCGTGTGTGCCACTTCCAGGTTTGCGCGTGCGGGATTGCCGGTGGAGGAACACCTTCTAGATGCCTGGGCCACCATTTTGACAGATCCAACCTCGTGGTGGAGGCCTTGTTCCTTGTGAGTAAATTGTTCATACTGTGCTTCAGTAATTTCACGAGCAGAGCATTTTTGAATGACCATTTCAAGGGTCAAGTTTCTGTGTTTCAGGAGAGACTTTCTGAGTCCCTCATCAGCGATGCCACTGACAATTTGGTCTCTGATGAGGGAGTAACGGAAGGTTTCATAATTGAAGGATTGGGCCAGTCAGTGACAAAACTGCTGACTGATTCTCCTCATCATTGTAGCTGCCTGGTGAATTTAAAGCATTCAAATGTCTCATTAATCTCAGATTTGCAGTGGTTGTCAAATTATTTTATAGTTATGTCCAGTTTGTCCTTGTCAACCCCTTCCATGTAAATTAATGAATTATATATATTAAAGACCTGTTTCCCTGCTGCAGATAAGAGGTAGGCAGAATACCTCACTCCTGGTACCATGTTTTGTTACCTGTGTGATAGGTAACTCGTGCTACTCAATCCTTGGTTGATGGTGAGGTATTCTGAATCTCGATGAAGAAGACTCTAACTTGTCCAGTAACAACAAAGGTTTATTGAGTAACTATAACAACAAATGTATGAGTTCTTTACTTTAACTTTGATGCTCATGACAAGGTTCTCAAGATCTAACAACAGTGACTATACGTACTTCCACTAACTATCTGAACTATTATGATATTGCCATTATCACACTGCACCCAAGAGAGAGAGAGAGACTGCCCCAGACACAATGTGGCTGCCTTTTATACCCCCGTTGGTCCGACCCTCTAGTGATCATGTAGTGCTACTGATTACTCATTAACCCCTTGTGTACATGCACATACAGAGATCACTACAAATGGTTTCCCCACTATCCTTCAATAGTGAGCCATGGTCCTGAGTAATTTTCACATACAATTCCCCATTGATATTTATTTTGTATTTATAACAGTTGAGCATTTAAATTATGAATGAATTCATCTTTTCTCTTCACTGGAAAAGTAGCCCGGCTGGTAATGATTCTCTTCAATAATTTACAAGGTAAAAGTGAATGCTGGCATTAGTCACATTCCACCCTGTGTTCATTTACTCTCCTCGCAGTCAATGGATGTGGGACCTCACTCCTCCAGGCCAGTTTGTGGTTACTGAAGTGGGGGGGTTGTTGCTGCATCTGAGCGATCACTCTTAGATGCAAGACAAAATATATTAGCTGGTGCAGACATCCAGGAATAGAAACTGTACCAGAGTTTGACCTGAAGGCTCAGCACTATCCATTAACTTCATACTCAGCTTCAGGTGCATCTAATTTGCACTATTTATATTTAGGACCAGTTTGCACATACCCCCAACACACACTACACACGCACCACACATACACGCACACACAATGAGGGGAAACTGAAAATTTGACAATAATTATTTAGTTAGAATTTACAGCACAAAATTAACTCATTCACCCTGGCTAGTCCAGACTGGAGTCTTTGCTCCACACAAGCCTCCCCTTAACCTTATCACTATTACATCACCCTGGGAAAGTGCACAGTCAATTCCAGTCCCACAACACAATTAACCAATAATTTAAAATTCCCCAAATCCTTGGCCCTTGGCTGTCCAATAATTACAGTCACCAAGTTTGTAAGTTGAAACGCAATGACCATTTATTTATCGCAGGGTTAATGGTGAAATACGCAGCAGATTCAGTTGGTTAAATATTAATAAGTACCTAACTCTTACTGTAACTTGCCTCCCCCGCACCCTCTACACATACACATAAAACAGACAAACATCGAGTGGGAAAGGTGATCATTGTTCGGCACAACATTGAGGGCCGAAGGGCTTGTTCTGTGCTGTACTGTTCTATGATTCTATTCTAAGGTGGGAAAGAAATATAAATGAAAGATAAAAGAGTCTTTGTTTTAGATAATGGTCCTTGAGACAGCAAAAATAAAAGACAGGGGAAAACAAGGGAATAGACAGGGAATAAACAAGAATGACCAGGAAGGACCATTACATCAGCATATACTTTCTCCCTTTAGTTTACCTGGACTTGGAGGCAAATGCATCTTTAATATTTGCCTCCATGTGGTGCCAACAACCACAATCTAACAATTCTATGAATATTGAAGGTTCCTCTTGAATTCCTTGTTAGACATAGTTAGTGACTGTCTTGTATTTATGGTTCCTTCATTATCTTAAAGTCCTCGGTGAGTGTAATATTTCTCATTCACCAGTTATGTAACGAACAACTGCAACATTTATCTATATATGACTACAGTGCAGAGGCTTACAGTCTTGTGGCTGCAAGTCAGCTTCCAGGATCGAGCTGATACACAGACCCGCTTTCTAGGGTGATCCCCTACACTGGTCCTTGATTAGTTACCAAAGTCATGTCACCCTCTCGGAAGATCACCCCATAAAGGGGACAGGCACTCCATCCTTCCCTCTCTAAGTTCTTTTGTACGTTGATAATAATTAAGTTACTTAGTCGGCAATAATTAGAACGCTAAACACTTGCAATCAGTCCATCATAAATGGAGAATTTCAGGTCTTTTCCGATTTCTAGTGGTGCAGCATAACTTCTCCACCGGGGGGGCTTTCTGCTAAAACCACTGTACCCGACATCTCCTCAGATGCTGGTAACTCAGCTTCATCTGTTTTCATGGACATGACAGGCTCACCTGTCTTCGGCTGACTTGGTACTTCACTGCTTTGATGGTCAACAACGTTTCCTGCTGGCCGCATGGTTCAAGGTGACAGTACTGGCTGCTGAGACAAATTTCGCCCTCGTAAATGATCTACATGCTTCCGGACAATTCTTCCTTGTACATACACTTCAAACAAAGGTCCTGTTTTTGATACAACAACTCCTGGGACCCAACTTGAGCCGCTTCCAAATTTTCTGGTATGCACGACTTCCTCTACTGAAAACAATCTTGTTGATTTACCCTGAATCATGACTTTTCTTCTGACTGCACTGACTTTACCCTCCCTGGAAAATTAGGAAACACCAGGCTTAGTCTGGACCTAAGACGTGGCCTATCAACAACTCTGCTGGTGGCACTCCCGTTACAGAGTTCTATAGCCCAGAAGGAGTCGTGAGATTCTAATCTCCAAAGTCACCCCTGACTACTTTTTAAGGCCTGGTTTGAAGGTTTGGACTGCTTGTTCAGCCAGTCCATTGGTTGCTGAGTGGTAAGGGTGGGCCTCTATATCTAGAGGATTAGTAAATAGAGACACCGGAATTCTCCTGCAGCTATACAAAATCCTGAATAGACCCCCACTTGGAGTACTGAGAGCAATTCTGAGCACCACACTTTAGGAAGGATATTTTGGCCTTGGAGGGAGTATCAAGCAAAGATATTAAAGGAGATGGGCCAAAGGCAGGTACATGGAGTTAGGACACAAATCAGCCATAATATCAATGAATGGCGGGACAGGCTCAAAGGCCTGAATGGCCTACTCATGTTCCTGTTTCCTATGTTTCCGAAGGCATAGTCCTGATGTGCTTGATACCATTTAATGAGGTGAAAGTTTGAAATTCAGCACTCGTGAAGGCTGTTTCATGATCTAACACTATGGGCGGAATTTACCAGCTGTTCACGTCGGCGGGATATTCCAGTCCCACCGATGGTGGACAGGTTTCCCGATGACGAGGGGGTGCAGTCCCGTTGACAATGGTGGGACCAGAAAACCTCGCTGGGGGGCCGCTTCTGTCGCCAAAAAATACGCGGCGGGTTGATCGCTAAATTCCGCCCAATGACGTCAGGTATCCCATGGGTTGAAAAACACTGATGCAATTTCTCAATTGTGCATCAAACGTCGTAGACTTCATTTCAAACAGTTCCATCACTTTGAGCATAAACAAGGAGGAAAATCAATGTGCCCAAGAATGGCCCCACATAATCAACATGGATTGGCACCCACGGCAGGCTCAGCCATTCCCAAGGGTGCAGTGGGGCTGTTGTAGGCAACCTTTGTTGCAGTTGGCATTGTTCACAGTGCTTCACCAGACTCTCAATTTCGGCATCGATGGTAGGGCGCCATAAATAACTCCTGGTGAGGATCTTCATCTTAGATATAACCAGATGGACACCATGTAATTTGGTTAGGAAGAACGCCCTTCCTGGTACAGGAATGACTACATTGGCTCCCCAAAGTATGATGGTACCGGGGGAGGCACTACAATCTCTGGTAAAGGCAGATGACTAAGTCCACTGGCGTTTGCGATATGTGTTCCAGGCCTGTGCTTCGTAGGCAAGCAGAATTTATGCCCAATGCTGAATTCTTACTGATGTGATTGGCGGAATAGCCTTATCATCTTTAAAAAGACACAAGAGTGGTTTGTGGTCTGTAACAATGGTAAAGTGTCTCCCATAGAGACACTGGTGGAATTTCAGTATGCCTATAGGATTGACAAGCCTCCTTTTTCAATTTGAGAGCAACCTTTTTTGGCCTCTGTGGGGGTTCTCGAGACATACAGTACAAGTCTTTCATTGTCCACCTTATGGAGCAAAACTACACTGACGCCATGTGGAGAGGCATCACAGGCTAACACCAATTCCTTAGACAGGTCAAAAATCACCAATAAGCTCAATGTAATAATTGCTTGACTCTGTTAAAAGCTTCTCTCTGGACTATCTTCCAAGCCCAATTCTGGTGTTTCTTTAGTAGCATACGCAAAGGGACCAAGAATGTCAAAAGATTTTGTCGGAAACGTCCATGGTAATTCACCATTCCTAAGAGTGACGTGAGCTCAGATGTATTTCAGGTAGCCTGTGCCTCCTTTATTCCTCTGACCTTGGGCCGAATTCTCCGACCCCCCGCAGGGTCACGGAATCGCCCGGGGCCGGCGTAAATCCTGCCCCTGACGTGGCCGGAATTCTCCGCCACCCGGGAATCAGCGGAAGCGGGAATCACGCCCCCTCAATCGGCGTGCCCCCCGCAGCGATTCTCCGGCCCGTGATGGGCCGAAGTCCCGCCGCTGTCAGGCCTCTCCTGCTGACGTGGTTTAAACCACCTCTGTGCCGGCAGGATTGGCGGCGCGAGCGGGCCCCCGGGTCCTGGGGGGAGCGCTGGGCGATCGGACCCTGGGTGGTGCCCCCACGGTGGCCTGGCCCGCGATCGGGCCCACCGATCGGCAGGCGGTCCTGTGCCGTCGGGGCACTCTTTTTCTTCAACCGCCGCCGCGGCCTCCACCATGGCGGAGGCGGAAGAGACCCCCTCCACCGCGCATGCGCTGGTGGTGACATCAGTGGCTGCTGATGCTCCGATGCATGCGCAGACTCATGCCAACCAAGGCCTTTCGGCCAGCCCCAACGCTGGCTGGCGTAGCGCTAAAGGTCATTGCCGCCAGTCGGCGGAGCAGGAGCCACTCCGGCGCGGGCCTAGGCCCTAAAGATGCGGAGAATTCCGCACCTTTGGGGGGGCCAAACACTGGAGTGGATGGCGCCACTCCACTACGTCGTGATCCCCTGCCCCGACGGGTAGGGGAAAATTTTGCCTCTTGTCTTTGTGGCGCTAACAATTGCACTCAAAGACGAGAGACAAGTACAATCGAGGCTTTATTGCTGTGTGATGCTATTCCTCCGGCTGCAACTGTAGACTAGGGTCTGAGTGACTCACACGCATATTTATACACAAGCTCCCTGTGGAGCTAGCCGGCAGGGGCTTACCGGAGGAACCTGTATTACAGGTACAGCCGTACATCCCCCTACTGCAAGTATGCATATCTACAGTGGTTATCACCACATTCAACCCCTGTAGAAATGAGTCCGGCGGGGGTGACGTGTAACTATAATACAAAGGATGATATATGTACAAAAGGGTTCAAACAAAGAAAACCAAGAGTCCATCCGGTTGATGGTCTGGCTGTAGTCCACGACCATCCTGTGCTTCTCCCCGGTCTTAACCACTACCACCTGGGCTCTCCAAGGGCCTCGATGATACCCTCCCGAAGCAGCCGCTGGACTTCGGACCTGATGAAGGCCTTGTCCTGGGTGCTGTACCGTCTGCTCCTGGTGGCGACGGGCTTGCAGTCTGCGGTCAGATTGGCAAAGAGTGAGGGAGGCTCGACCTTGAGGGTCGCGAGGCCGCAAACGGTGAGGGGAGGTAGGGGTCCGCCGAATTTGAGGGTGAGGCTCTGGAGATTGCACTGGAAATCCAGGCCTAGTAAGAGTGTCACGCAGAGGTTGGGGAGAATGTACAGACGGAAACGGTCGAATTCCACACCCTGTACAGTAAGTTTAACCAGGCAGAAACCTTGGATCAGGACAGAGTGGGAACCCGAGGCGAGAAAGATCTGCCGGTTGGCGGGATGGACCACAAGGTAATAGCGCCTTACCATGTCCGGGTGGACGAAGCTCTCGGTGCTCCCAGAGTCGATGAGGCAGGAGGTCACGTGACCGTTGACCAGCACCAATGTGGAAGAGGGTGGCAGGTTGCAAGGACGCTACTGGTCGAGCGTAACGGAGGCGAGTAGTGGCCGATCGGCGGTCGAGTCAGATGAGTCCGACGAGGAGCGGTAGTCACCCGTGTCCCGTGGCCCCGTCCCGGCGCGGACAAAATGGCGGCGTCAGGAGAACCTGTGTGGGAGAGGATGGCGGCGGACAAAATGGCGGCACCCATGGAGCGCACGTTGTGGGGTCGGGACAAAATGGAATGCACATGGCAGTGGGGGATGAAGATGGTGGCGCCCATGGAGCGCCCGTGGTGGAGTCGGCAAAAGATGGCGGCGCCCACTGATCGCACGTGGGGTTGGGGGAAGCGGACGGCGGGGCCCATTGTGCGATCGGCTGAGGCAAGGGGAACGGGGGCGCGATAGCGGCAACCGTCCAGGACTGACACACCGCTGCAAAGTTCTATACAGCGGTATAGATGAGGCATACTCCAGCCTTTTGAAATTTCTTGAGCACCTGCTCTACGTTAGCTAGGTGCTCAGCTTCTGACAATCCAGTTATCAACACATCATTCAGGTATACTGTGACTTGTGGCATACCTTGCAATAGACTTCCCATTGTTCATTAGAAAATAGCTCTTGCCAACAAATAGCCAAAAGGTAGGAGTATATAATGACACAAACCTTTGTGATTACAAAGAACAAAGAAAAGTGCAGCATAGGAACAGGCCCTTTGGCCCTCCAAGCCTGTGCCGACCATGCTGCCCGACTAAACTACAATCTTCTAAACTGGGTCCGTATCCCTCTATTCCCATCCTATTCATGTAATTGTCAAGATGCCCCTTGAATGTCACTATTGTCCCTGCTTCCACCATTGTCTCCGGCAGCGAGTTCCAGGCACCCACTACCCTCTGTGTGAAAAACGTGTCTCGTACATCTACTCCAAACCTTGCCCCTCGCACCTTAAACCTATGCCCCTTAGTAATTGACCCCTCTACCCTGCGGAAAAGCCTCTGACTATCCACTCTGTCTATGCCCCTCATAATTTTGTAGACCTCTATCAGGTCGCCCCTCAACCTCCTTTGTTCCAGTGAGAACAAACCGAGTTTATTCAACCGCTCCTCATAGCTAATGCCCTCCATACCAGGCAACATCCTGGTAAATCTCTTCTGCACCTTCTCTAAAGCCTCCACATCCTTCTGGTAGCGTGGCAACCAGAATTGAACACGATACTCCAAGTATTGCCTAACTAAGGTTCTATACAGCTGCAACATGACTTGCCAATTCTTATACTCAATGCCCCGGCCAATGAAGGCAAGCATGCTGTATGCCTTCTTGACTACCGTCTCCACCTGTATTACCCCTTTCAGTGACCTGTGGACCTGTTCATCTAGATCTCTCTGACTTTCAATACTCTTAAGGGTTCTACCATTCACTGTACATTCCCTACCTGCATTAGACCTTCCAAAATGCATTACCTCACATTTGTCCGGATTAAACTCCATCTGCCATCTCTCCGCCCAAGTCTTCAAACAATCTAAATCCTGCTGCATCCTCTGACAGTCCTCATTGCTATCCGCAATTCCACCAACCTTTGTGTTGTCTGCAAACTTACTAATCAGACCAGTTACATTTTCCTCCAAATCATTTATATATACTACGAACAGCACAGGTCCCAGCACTGAACCCTGCGGAACACCACTAGTCACAGCCCTCCAATTAGAAAAGCACCCTTCCATTGCTACTCTCTGCCTTCTATGACCTAGCCAGTTCTGTATCCACCTTGCCAGCTCACCCCTGATCCCCTGTGACTTCACCTTTTGTCCAGTCTACCATGAGGGAACTTGTCAAAGGCCTTACCGAAGTCCATATAGACAACATCCACTGCCCTACCTGCATTAATCATCTTTGTGACCTCTTCGAAAAACTCTATCAAGTTAGTGAGACACGACCGCCCCTTCACAAAACCATGTTGCCTCTTGCTAATACATCCATTTGCTTCCAAATGGGAGTAGATCCTGTCTCAAAGAATTCTCTCCAGTAATTTCCCTACCATTGATATAGTTCCCTGGATTATCCTTGCTACCCTTCTTAAACAAAGGAACAACATTGGCTATTCTCCAGTCCTCCGGGACATCACCTGAAGAGTGAGGATCCAAAGATTTTTGTCAAGGCCTCAGAAATTTCCTCTCTAGCCTCCTTCAGTATTCTGGGGTCGATCCCATCAGGCCCTGGGAACTTATCTACTATAATATTTTTCAAGACGCCCAACACCTCGTCTTTTTGGATCTCAATGTCACCCAGGCTATCTACACACCCTTCTCCAGATTCAACATCCACCAATTCCTTCTCTTTGGTGAATACTGATGCAAAGTATTCATTTAGTATCACGCCCAATTCCTCTGGCTCCACACAAAGATTCCCTTGCATATCCTTCAGTGGGCCAATCCTTTCCCTGGATACCCTCTTGCTTTTTATGTACGTGTAAAAAGCCTTGGGATTTTCCGTAACTCTATTTGCCAATTACTTTTCGTGACCCCTTCTAGTCCTCCTGACTTCTTGCTTAAGTTCCTTCCTACTTTCCTTATATTCCACACAGGCTTCGGCTGTTCCCAGCCTTCTAGCCCTGGCAAATGCCTCCTTTTTTTTTTGACGAGGCCTACGATATCTCTCATTATCCAAGGTTCCTGAAATTTGCCATATTTATCCTTCTTCCTCTCAGGAACATGCTGGTCCTGAATTCCTTTCAACTGACACTTGAAAGCCTCCCACATGTCAGATGTTGATTTACCCTCAAACATCCGTCCCCCAATCTAGGTTCTTCAGTTGCCGCCTAATATTGTTATAATTAGCCTTCCCCCACTTTAGCACATTCACCCTAGGACCACTCTTATCCTTGTCCACCAGCACTTTAAAACTTACTGAATTGTGGTCACTGTTCCCGAAATGCTCCCCGACTGAAACTTCTACCAGCTGGTCGGGCTCATTCCCCAACACCAGGTCCAGTACAGCCCCTTCCCTAGTTGGACTGTCTACATATTGTTTTAAGAAGCCCTCCTGGATGCTCCTTACAAACTCTGCCCCATCTAAGCCCCTAGCACTAAGTGAGTCCCAGTCAATATTGGGGAAGTTGCAGTCTCCCATCACAACAACTCTGTTGTTTTTACTTTTTTTCCAAAATCTGTCTACCTACCTGCTCCTCTATCTCCCGCTGGCTGTTGGGAGGCCTGTAGTAAACCCCCAACATTGTGACTGCACCCTTCTTATTCCTGATCTCTACCCATATAGCCTCACTGCCCTCTGAGGTGTTCTCGCGTAGTATAGCTGTGATATTCTCCCTAACCAGTAGCTCAACTCCGCCACCCTCTCTATCCCGCCTGAAACATCTAAATCCTGGAATGTTTAGCTGCCAATCCTGTCCTTCCCTCAACCAGGTCTCTGTAATGGCAACAACATCATAGTTCCAAGTACTAATCCAAGCTCTAAGTTCATCTGTCTTACCCGTAATACTTCTTGCATTAAAACATATGCGCTTCAGGCCACCAGACCCATTGTGTTCAGCAACATCTCCCTGTCTGCTCTGCTTCAGAGCCATACTGGCCCTATTCCCTAATTCTCCCTCAATGCTTTCGCCTTCTGACCTATTGCTCTGGTGCCCTCCCCCCTGCCATACTAGTTTAAACCCTCCCGTGTGACACTAGCAAACCTCGCGGCCAGGATATTTATGCCTATCCAGTTTAGATGCAACCCGTCCTTCTTATACAGGTCACACCTGCCCCGGAAGAATTCCCAGTGGTCCACATAACGGAAACCCTCCCTCCTACACTAGCTGTTTCGCCACGTGTTTAGCTGCTCTATCTTCCTATTTCTAGCCTCACTGGCACGTGGCAGAGGGAGTAATCCCGAGTTTACAACCCTAGAGGTCCTGTCTTTTAACTTTCTGCCTAGCTTCCTGTACTCCTGCTGCAGGACCTCATTTTCCTTCCTGCCTATGTCATTAGTACCAATATGTACAATGACCTCTGCCTGTTTGCCCTCTCCCTTCAGGATGCCAGCTACCCGTTCGGAGACATCCTGTACCCTGGCACCAGGGAGGCAAGATACCATCCCGGAGTCTCTTTCACATCCACAGAAGAGCCTATCTGCGCCCCTAACTATAGAGTCCCCAATGACTATTGCTCTTCTGTGCTTTGACCCTCCCTTCTAAACATCAGAGCCAGCCATGGTGCCACTGCTCTGGCTGCTGCTGTTTCCCCCTGATAGGCTATCCCCCCCCCCCCCCCCCCCCCGACAGTATCCAAGGGGTATACCTGTTCGAGAGGGGGACAACCACAGGGGATTCCTGCAATGACTGCCTTCCTTTTCTGGTGGTCACCCATTTCTCTGCCTGCACCTTGGGTGTGACCACATTTATATAACTGCTATCTTTGACGCTTTCCGCCACCTGCATGCTCCTAAGTGCATCCAACTGCTGCTCCAACCGAACCATGCGGTCTGTGAGGAGCTCCAGTTGGGTGCACTTTCTGCAGATGAAGCCATCCGGGACGCTGGAAGCCTCCTGGACCTGCCACATCTCACAGTCAGAGCACTGCACCCCTCTAATTGACATTGCGTCAATTAATTAGTAAATTAAATTTAAAAGTAAAAAAAAAAGTTACTGTTAACTATATGTTTCCTAGCACTAGATTTCTACTATAAGGTGAAACCTAAATACAGTACTCTCCGATCTCTGGCTTAGATACCCCTCTAAATTATAATTAAGTAATAAGTAATTATGTTTAATTAGTTTAACGATGCTTAATTTTTAAATTTAATGTAGCTTCCCAACCAGCCAATCAGGTCACAGCTTTACTGTGATGTCACTTCAGTCCCCCCCCCCTCCCCCCCCCCCCCACACACACACACACAATTTGAAAATGTAATAAAAATAAATAAAAATCACTTGCCTTCCCAGGTTCTCAGATGCTCTCTGGTTCCTGCAGATTAAAAGTTACAGGCCAGAAGAAAGAGAGAGAACAAAACAGTAGGGAAAAAGCACCTTCTCCCGCTCTGCACCGAATTACCTCACTGCACCAAATTACCAAGTTCCAAATTCCCGTCCCACTCCGGTTGTGTCTCCTTGACTTGCGCAAAGCTTACTCATAACCAACCCTCCGGGAACTGTTGCGGTTACGTGTGTCTCATATCTAGCTTTGTATAAGACTGACCTCCGCCAGCTTTGCGTACAAGACTTTAACTTTGGGGATGTGATACTTATCTAACTTGACAGCTTGATTCATTGTTAATTTGCAGATGCGGATGGTCTTGTCAGGTTTGATCACAGGGACTGTGTGTGCTATCCTCTCCATGAATTGAACAGGCTGGACAATACCCAGTTCTTCCAATCTCTTCAGTTCCGTGTCCAACCTTTTTCACAAGGCACAAGGTGCTGGTATTGCTTTAAACAAACGAGAGGCTGCCCTCTGGATCTGCATAGATTTTCTCCCTGGGGCCCTTTATTTTAACTAACTGATCACAAAAATGTTCTCATACTTGTTCATTGACTCAGGCAGTCACTCTTCCCATGCTTGGAAGATCACCATCCAGTTTACCTTGACTACCTTGAGCCAATCACGGCCCTGATAACCTGGCTCTTGGCCTGGCACTATCATTATTGGGAGCTGAGCAGATTGCTGCTGGTAGCTTGCAGTTACTGTGGCAGTACCCATTATCTTGATGGCTTCTCCTGTGTAAGTTGTTATACCGTATCCCTCAAACTCAATGGCTGGAATTCTTCTTGTAAATACCAAAATTTGTGTCCTCTTATCACCATGGCAGGGGCTCTTGTGCCAACTCCCATATTTAAGGACCTACTCTTTACCAAAAGCATCACAGTGATGTGAACTACTTTGCCAGCCTTCACATTGAATAATGAGAGAACATTTAAATCAAAGCAAATTACTGCGGATGCTGGAATCTGAAACTAAAGAGAAAATGCTGGAAAATCTCAGCAGGTCTGGCAGCATCTGTCGGGAGAGAAAAGAGCTAACGTTTTGAGTCCAGATGACCTGGACAAAGATTTTGACAAAGGGTCATCTGGACTTGAAACGTTAGCTCTTTCCTCTCCTGACAGATGCTGCCAGACCTGCTGAGAGTACATAAACACTATTACTAACTCTGTTACTGGGTAGACTTGACTTACTTTTGCATCGGTGCCATTGCTGATTGCTAACTGGTGGACCGTGTCATGTTTGCATTCTCCGAAGCTCCTGACCGCTCTGCTCAGTGCTCTCCATCATCGACGCTATCTCCAGCACCTTCTTAAAATTTATATCAGCCACCGCTAACAGCGTCCTTTTGATAGCCTCATTATTTACCTCTCAGACTAAACGATCCCGCAGCATTTTGTTGAGAGTGGCTCCGAAGTTGCAGCCCTCTGCCATCTGTCTTAACTTTGTAATATAAGTTGCAATAGTTTGCCGAGGGCCTCTCCTGGTTGAGTTAAACTTAAATCGTTGCAATATTACCAATGGCTTGAAGTGGGAGTTTTTTTTCTCTAATTCAACTATCTCAGTGAATGAGTTGGAGTGGATGCACTTGGCGATGTGAGGCTGCATATTAAATTGTAGGCCTGAGTCCCACACGGACTCAGAAGGAGTGTCTTTCTCGTCCCCTCCTCCTCTATTTGATCGGCCTGAAAAAAGCAGCCCATACATTCAATGTATTTCCCCCAAGGATTTATCCCTCCGAATAAGGTCATATCTGCAAATACTCTTCTGTTTCTCAACTCAAACTGAACTTCAACTTAATACTCAAAATCTTGGAACTGCTTATTTTCTTTTATCCTCATCGTCAATGTAATATTTCCCATTCACCAGTTAGGTAAATATCAACTGCAATGTTTATTTACATATAACTACATTGCAGAAACTTCCAGCCTCCTCAGCTTCCAGAAACGAACTGATACAGGAACTCACGCTTGCTCGGGTGAATCCACACCCTGGTCCCTAATTGGTTACTGGTTACCCGGTTACCTGACCCTCTTGGCAGATAGCCTCCTAAAAGGGACAAACACCCCAGTGAGGTAACCCCCATCCCCTTGGCCTTCTCTTTTGAATTTATTCATCATTGAATCACTACAGTGCAGAAGGAGGCCATTTGGCCCTTCGAGTCTACACCGACCCTCCGAAAGAGCACCCCACACTCCCACCTCAACCCTGTAAATCAGTAACCCCACCATATATTTTTGGACACTAAGGGGCAATTTAGCGTGGCCAATCCACCTAACCTGCACATTTTTGGACTGTGGGAAGAAACTGAAGCGCCCGGAGGAAACCCATGCAGATACTGGGAGAACGTACAAACTCCACACAGAGGCCCAAGGCCTGAATTGAACCCAGGTCCCTGGTGCTGTGAGGCAGCATTGCTCACCACTGTGCCACAGTGCCACCCAATGGGCATCTATTGCCCATTCCAAAGTACCCCTGACTGAATGGCTTGCTCGGATATTCAATGACTTCAAATTTTGCTTGCCGTGGTGGGATTCGAACCTGGTTCCCCAGAGCATTGTCCTCAGTCTCTGGGTTACTCGTCCAGTGACAATACCACTATGTCACCGCCTCCCAACTATTGAAGTGCATCCCACCCATTTTTCCCTTGAGCTTCCTCTCTACAGAGGGAGAAACTCAGCCTCTTTACCTGAGTCGCGTACATTTAATGGTTGATTAACGTTAGCATCCCATTCTAAAGAGAAGAGGCCATCAAAAGGACCAGTCTTCCTGTCCCAATTTTGATTTCAGCAGTACTTTGCAAAGTTTAAAGTAACCGATAATCATTAATAGATTGCTTCAAAACACAGTAAACAACGATAATCAATCATTGGCAGTACGTTTTGCTGAACTCCAGAGCTATTTACATCATTCAAAATGTCCAAATCTCCTGTGGCAAATGTGTGTTCAAAGGAGAGAGGTTAAATGTCATCATCAAGCGTTTCCGATGAGACTCAGTTCTGACAAAAGGTCACCGACATGAAATGTTCACAAAGTTGCACTCCTCCCAATGCTCCTTGACCTGCTGAGTGTTTACCACCACTTGTTTTTTATTTTGAGAGTGTACAGTGCAACTATCGCATGAAGCAGATGATTGAAACTTACTTTAAAGGTTACACAGCAGTCCCTCATCCACAACCTCGGTGCTGACATTTCAGTTCTCATTTCCACGCAATCACAGTGGCTGTGTAAGTCAAATTGCCAATGCACTAATGATTGATTCTTCAAAGCATCTTTCAAAGCATAGCCTCGCACTGACAGAGAAATGGATTGACGATTCCCACGCTCAATTTATTTCAGTCTTCTATGGCTGCCAACAAGGACCACGCTATGGGTGAAATTTAGTGAAGCTCCAGCAAGCCTGCTGCATTTCAGGGAGTGGATGCCTGTCCAGGTGCCTTTTCAGCATGACCCTCTGCCTGGACTATTCCTGGCCCCTTGACATTGAACACAGGCTGTCAAGCATTGGGCGTGTAAACCCATCAGCCTTTGTCTGTAACCTAGCCCATGATGTCCTCTTTGCCACAGAACTAGTGTACATCCATTGAGCTGGCAGCTGCCCTACCCTTGCCTCTGCTTTGGTTACAGCACACTTGTGCCCAGAATCGCACCCCATGTAAATTCAACCTCTATGCTACCCTCTAACGTATGGACGGTGCCTGTTTGGGTTTTGAAATGAAACCAGTCTGAATGACGCCTCTGACTTTCCATAGTCACAAGACTGTGCCACGAGACTGCCCTGGAGGCAAACATCTTAAGATAAGTTTGATAAAGTCTCTCATAGAAATGGATACTGAAGAAGACTGCTGTCGCATACACAAACAGTGCAACTTAATTGGATTGTGTTTCTGTTCCAATTTGTTTCTTTACTTTAAATGCAAAAGTATAGAGTCATCAGTGGTAACAATACTGAATGAGGTCATTGAGACACCACACTTCTAGATTCCAAAATGGCTTCATGGATCTTCATTGAGCTCACACTCCAAAATTCAATAGGCGCATTCGGGTGCATCACACTTTAGTTTTTAAAAATTCTTTCAAAGGGTGTGGGGATCGCTGACAGGCTGGCATTTGTTATCCATTTTTAATTGCTCTTGAGAAGGCAGTGCTGAGCTGCCTTCTTCAACTTCTGCAGTCCATATAGTGTGGGTTTCCCCACAGTGCTGTTAGGGAGGAAGGGCCAAGGTTTTAAGCCAGAAGCAGGAAGAGTGGTACAGTTCCAAGTCAGGATGCTATGTGGCTTGGAGGGGAACATGCAGATAATGGTGTCCTTATCCACCTGCCTTTGTCCTTCATGGTGGTAGAGGTTGTGGGTTTGGAATGTGCCATCGAAGTAGCCTTGCTGAGTTGCATCTTGGAGACACTGCACACTATTGCCACTGTGTATCGATAGTGGAGAGTGTTGAGACAATTTCCAAGGATGATGCCAGAAATGTTGGTATGCATATCAGGGAAGGATTTAGGGCGGCACCGTGACAAAGTGTTAGCACTGCTGCCTCACAGCACCAGGGAAGCCAGGTTCGAATCTGGCCTGGGGTGACTGTGTGGAGTTAGTGCGTTCTCACTGTGTCTGCATGGGTTTCCTCCGGGTGCTCTGGTTTCCTCCCACAACCAAAGATGTGCGGATTAGGTAAATTGGCCATGCTAAATTTCCCCTTGATGTCCAAAAATGTCCAGGTTAGATGGGGTTACGGGGTTACAGGGATAGGGCGGAGGGTTGATCCAGACACTGTGAGTCGAATGGCTTCCTTCTGCATTGTAGGGATTCTATGGTTCCTTGAAAAAGGAAGGCCAAGGGAGTGACCTCAGGCAGGTCTTTATGAAATCTTTTGATAGAGCAAGTAGCATAGATAGGGAAAATTAGACAGGCACATGAGGGAAGCGAGAATAGAATGTTATTACGGTAGTTTTCAATGAGAAAAGATGGGAGGAGACTTGAGTGGAGCATAAACATCGACATGGAAGGATGGGCAGAATGGCCTGTTTCTGTCCTGTGTACCCTATGTAATCCATTCTGAGGTATTAAGGAGTAAACCAAGACATTTCTCAAAGTCTAATTTATGTTTTAATAAATCTAGTTCACAAACCACAGGTCAATTGCACAATGGCACCAATTTACTGTGGACATAGGCAAGGGCCAAAAGAACTTGCCTATCGCGAACAGAGGCTGTCCCAAAGCACATCATAATGAATAAGGCACTTTTAGTCACTGCTGTAATGTAGGACTCACACAAGAGCCAATGGGAATTTAGCATCATTTTGACAAACAAAAATGAAATAAATCAGTAAACGATCAATCTTTACTCCAGCTAATTGAAGGATAAATGGTGGTTAGATCACTTGGGCTAGGGTAGCTCCCATGCTGTTCTTCGAATTATTCCATGGAATCTTTAATAACCACCAGATAGCTTCACACTTTCATAGAAATCAGCATCATAGAGCACTGATGGAGACCATTCTGCCCTTCAATTTCTGTGCTGGCTCATTGAAAGAAGTATCCAATTCATTCCACTCCCTTACCCCTTCCCCCGCAATACACATGTTTTCTTTTCAGGTATTTAATCGATGCATTTTTAAAAGTTATTATTGAATCTGCTTCCGCCACCCTTTCGGACAGTAGATCATAACTGGCTGAGCACAAATAAATTCCTCCTCTCCCCTTGTGGTCACTTTGCAATTATTTTTAAATTGTGTCCTTTGTTCAAACACCGATCCTTCTGCCAGTGCACATAGAATAAATAAGGAGAAACTATCAAAATAAATCAGATCCAGAAGACAGCACCTCCTGCAGTGCTACCCAAAAGTGTTGACCTAGATTATGCTGCTTAAATCTCCAGGGTGGCTTTTACCTCCTGAGGTTTCCGCAGGCAGCGGAACTAATGTTCAAAACTTCGCGACCAGCACTCACTCAAATGAGGGCGTGCACTGAAGCAGAATACTAAGATGCTGCTCATTTGTTTACTGCCAGTGGTATTAACTGTAGATGAAAGTACAAGAAATGGGAGAAATTTATACGTTACCATCCTCTTTGTCAGCATAAGTCCTGAAGTATTTATTTCACTTAACTTAAGCTCATGTTAACTTACAGTAAGTGAAGCTTTGGCACCAGTCTTGGAAGCCAGTGGCCTCTTTGAGTAACAGTTTGTGCGCTATATTAAGGTACTCATCAATCACTAATGACCCACTTTGCATGCGCAATGAACATTCAATTATCAAAACCACTTGGGAGCTCCAACACACATCCTAGTCGCTGGAGTTTGAAGAATTCTGGAATCCCGGCGCGTTCATCATATTGTGAATGCACCAAGGTGTTATCTATTGGATAAGCCATTAAACTGAGGCCCCATATGTCCTCTCAGGTGGGCATAACATATTTCAAAGAAGAGCGAGGGAAATTCTCTCCAGTGTCCTGGCCAAAACATAGACATCAGCAAACCTTACTCAAAAGCAGGGGACCTGGTCATTATCACAATCATGTCTGCAGGAGCATAAAAGTATTTTTTGACTTGTAGATATTATTATAATGTAGGAAATGTCCGTCAACAGCACTTAATGACAGTTAATAACATCCTAATGATAGCTCTTTCCAAGACCCAGCATGGGCACTGTAGTGACGTCATGGTTGAATGAAATGAAAATCGCTTATTGTCACGAGTAGGCTTCAATAAAGTTGGTGTGAAAAGCCCCTAGTCGCCACATTCCAGCGCTTGTTCGGGGAGGCTGGTACGGGAATTGAACCGTGCTGCTGGCCTGCCTTGGTCTGCTTTAAAAGCCAGCGATTTAGCCCAGTGTGCTGAACCAGCCCCAGTGTTGTAAATCACTGGCTGACGACTCGGAGTCTCATGAGTATATAAGTGAATGTGAGAGTGAGCTGACCTCAGACTGACTAAGGAGCTGAGAGAGAGATCGTGGCTTGTGCATGTTCATACTGTTATTCATCTGTTGTTTTGTGCATATTTGACCCACAGTTAATGTTAATAAATCATTTATAGCTTTAGCTACAAGTGTTCTTGTAATATATATCAGGCCATCTGACAAGAACATTAAATGGTACCAGGGTTAGATAGTATTAACCACTGCGAAACAAACAAACAAGCCTGCCATGAGGTCCATAGAGATTTGAAGATTTTGCAGACTGCATGAATGAACCACATGGAGTTGTTGAAGCCACCAATGAATCTCAGATTTTATGGTAATGTGGACAACAACTGGCGTGTGTTTGAACAACAATTTAATCTGTTCCTTACTGCAGTAATTTTAGGAGGTCAATTAGATTTGTGTAAGGTAGCGATGCTCCTAACAGCAGCAGGGCCCGAAGCAATTACTGTGTTTAATCCATTTAAATTTGCAAACGATGAAGATAGTAAGAATTTTAACACAGTCATTTGAAGATTTGATGCATATTGCACCCCAGAAAGAATGAAATTTATGAACGATATGTGTTTAGACCACATTTACCGAAGACAGAAGAGCCCACAGATCATTTCATCACTGATTTAAAGTTAAAAGCTAAAACCTGTAATTTTTCTGCGGTGGAATCTTCCATGATTCGGGACCAAATTGTGTTTGGTGTGAATGAAAGTAAGCTGAGGGAACGGTTGCTAACGGAATCGGATATGTCCTTGGAACAAACAGTTAAGATTTGTCAGGTTCACGAGCTAGCAGCACAGCATTCTGAAATGTTTCTCAGTAATGACGGTGACTTCTTGGAGGAAAGCACTCCGCTTGCTGCCCTTTTTCCAAAAAGGCGTGAAACTTCCAAAAAAAAAGGCGGGAAAGTACCTGCAGCTCCTCACACACCAACAAACAAGTTAAAGATCAGGATGAAGTATTTCTATGTAAAAGATGTGGTCAAAGGCACAAATTAAGGCAGTGTTCAGCGTTTGACAAGCTTTGTTCCAGATGCAAAGAAAAAAAATCAGAATTATTATACTAAGCTCAACCTCAGATCAGTCAGCACAGTGGAAGACACAGTCTCCAGTGATGAAACATCATTGTTAGTTTGAGTAGTAACACAGAATAATAATACTTTGAAAACATCAAAAATTCTCCAGCACTTAAAAAAATTGAAAACCAATGCTCCATTTAAAGTAAATGCAGTTGATGAGAGCAAATGGCTGCTACCAGTTGAAGTGAATGGTACAGTGGTCCAATTGAAGTTGGACACTGGCGTCAAAGCCAATTTAATCAGCATGACTGATTTTAAAAATCTAAAAATTCAGCAGATTAGAAGAAACCACAAAATATCTCTGATAGATTACAACGGTTCAAGCTTTAAATGTTATGGTGCTTGTGACCTGAGTGTGGTGGTGAAGAACACAGTTTATTCCGTCCCATTCTGTATTCTATCTGAGGGCTTGGATTCATTATTAGGTGACCAGTCCTGTGAAGAATTCTGTCGAGTGCAGTTGGTATATAGCATCAACAAAGATCATCACTCCATCGATTCTAAGGACATTATCAGCAAATTCAGTGACGTGTTCACTGATTTTAGTGCACTACCATTCGCCAACTAGATACAAGTTGAAGAAGGTGCACCAATACAAACTATTAGTAGTGACATTTCTGAAGATGTAGATCTGCATGTCAATCTCGTTTTTACCTGACCACCCGTATCAGATTCGAAACCACAAGTTATCAAGAAGCTAGAAGAACCTACCAATGGGGTAAATTCCGTGGTATGTGTGAAACAAAAAAATGGTGATGCTTGTAGAGGTGTGGATCCCAAAGATATTAATGAGAAAAATGTACATATTGTGAAACAATTATTACAGAACGCAATAGACATCCAATCTGATCCATACCTCGCAAAATCATGTCACAAAGCTTTATCATTGTCTCATGGTAGATCGGCAGCAGAGTTACTCATGAATAGAAGGTTCCATACCATGCTTCCATACTTGGAAAAGAAGGAGGAGAATGCAGGGGTACTGCAGGAAATGCAAAACATTAAAGCAAAACAAAAGCAGTTATGTGATAGTGTCTAGAACTTTACCACCTTTGAGTAGTGATGACATTGTGAGATTAGAAGATTCAACCAATTGGTCGAGAAAAGCTATTGTACTTAAAGAAATAGCACCTTGTTCCTACAATGTGCAGACAGATTAAGGGTTGTTTTTAAGAAAAAATCGTCACGCATTCTTGAAAACCAGAGAAGACTTACACAATGTGATAGATGAAGAATCTACATCAGAATCAATGTCAGCTGCAGTGTCAGCTGACAGTTCAGCAGTTCCTGAGCATAAGAATGTCATGGAGAACATTGGGCGCGATTCTCCCAAACAGGGAGAAATCGTAAGGCTGGCGTCAAAAACGGGCGGGTTTGACGCCAGCCTCCCCCCCCCCCCCCCCCCCCCAACCGGGAACCAATTCTGGTCCCCGGTCGGGGCTAGCATGCCGCGGCCGTGAACTCCGGCATCGCGGGCTTAATGAATTTCGTTAAGCCCGTTTGCCAGAGTTTGCGACGGCTGACGCATCACATGACGTCAGCCGCGCATGCACGGATTGGAAGACTCCAACCCGCGCATGCACGGATGATGTCATCGTGCATTTGCGCGAAACCCGCGCATGCGCGGGCCGGGATGCCCCTCAGCCGCCCCGCGAATGGATACAGCGGGACGGCGGAAGGACAAAGAGTGCGCGGGAATCGGACCCGCTGCCCGCGATCGGTGCCCACCGATCGCGGGCCAATGGCACCCTTGGCACGGCCGTGGTACTGCCGTGCCAATCGGTGCCATGGTTGCCAAGATCCGAACTTTACGGCCGTTTTTACGAACGGCCAGACCAGGTGTGTTTGCCGTTCGTAAAAACGGCCGTAAAGGGCTTGGACTTTGGCCCATCGGCCAGCTGAGAATCGCTGCTCGCCGTTAAAACACGGCGGCAGTGATTCGTGTCGGGAGTCGGGCGTGGCGGGGGGAGAATAGCGGGAGGGCGTCAGACTAGCGTGGCCGTAAAAATTTACGACCCCCGCTATTCTCCGCACCGTCGTGAGTGCGGAGAATTTCGCCCATTGAATCTACAAGTTCTGAACAGCAAGGTCAAACTTTGAAAAAATCAACCAGAGTCAGAAGAAAGCCTGATCGATTCAATTTGTAGATTTGGACAATTTTTACATACTATGCTTGCTGTTCTTGTATAAAATATGAGTGTGTTAAACCACATTAAACATTTAAAAAAAAAATTAATACTGTTAGACTCAGAGGCTAATGATATAACATGTAACTATACTGATGATAATGTATTAATTTATTCCTTCAAAGGAAAGGGTATGTCGTGATACCGTGGTTGTGTTGTAATTCACTGACTGACCACTAGGAGTCTCATTAGTATATAAGTGAATGTTAGAGTCAGGTGACTTCAGACTGACTCGGGAGCTGGGAGAGAGGTCGCTTGTGCATGTTCATACTGTTATTCAGTTGTTGTTGAGTATATATTTGACCCACAGTTAACTTCTTTGACCAATCCACCTAACCTGCACATCTTTGGGTTGTGGGGGGTGAAACTCACGCAGATATGGGGAGAATGTGCAAACTCCACACAGACAGTGACCCGGGGCCGGGATTGAACCCGGGTCTTCAGCGGCGTAGGCAGCAGTGCTAACTACGGCACCACCGTGCCGCCTATTTGACCCACAGTTAATGTTAATAAATCATTTATAGCTTTAGCTACAAGTGTTCTTGTAATATAAATCAGGCCATCCAACAAGAACATTACAGGCACAGTGGACCAAATTGCCTCCTTCTGTCTTGAACAATTCTATGTATGAGGTATGTGTACCTTGGCCATGATACTCCCAACATTAAACAAACTGCCACCATGCACTGGCCAGACTCATATGTGATGAACAGGCATTGGAGCAAGGTGCCTGACATAAATGGAACCATAAACTTACAGCAAGGCAGCACCTGCAGGGCTGAAAGTCTGAAGAGAAAGCACATCATTCAGATGGAAAACAGCAGCTTTGTTGGGTCGAGAGTGTTGCCGACTGCAAAAACTGGTTGATGACGGCACTGTTCCTCTACATTTACACCCCAATTCCTTCCTGCTGTCAAAGAAGTTTGATATTCTGGAAGGAAGAGGAACAGAAGCACCTCTGTGGATTGGAGCCAGTTCTTCAGAGAGAGAGACGTCATAATGAAAGCTGTGAATCATTTCTTTCAGCAAGGATTTTGAGAAAGTGTTTGCAGTCCTGGCCAGGTCTCGCTCACCAAGCCTTGTTCACCGCTCAACCCTTTACTCACTGAACTATGCTGGCTCCCAATGCCTCATATTAATAATTCTCATTCCTGATTTCAAATCCAACAATGGCCTCAGTCCTGCCTCTTTTTTTAATCTCTCGCCCAATAATCCTCCAAGACAGCCGCGCCCTTCCAATGCTGCCTCTTGCACATTTCCAATTTTAACCATGACTTCAACTGCCAAGGCCCGAAGCTCTGGAATACCCTCCCCAACACCTCTCTGCATCGCTTGCACGCCTCAGAACAACCCCTCAACCTATTTCTTTGGCCAAGCTTGTGGTGATTTGACTGAATATTTCTTGATATGACTCGTTGTCACATTCCTCCCTGTGAAGTACATGAGGGTATTAGCTATCGTAAAAGCACTATAGAAATGCAAGTTGTTGTTGCATTGTCCTGGAGAAAATCCTCAAGGGCTCTGCTCCATTTTATCTAGGATATCTTACGAGGACGCTTCAGGCCACAGTCCCTAGAGGGCTCACCACTGCCGGAAAGGAAGCCGCAGGGGGATTTTTTTCTCCATCACCCACTCCTCTACCTTTTTTTTTCATACATACCAGCAATCAATATTTTCATTCATCCTGTAGGGAGTGAAGATACTGGGGACAATAAAACGCTGACTTTATTCTGACAATGCAAACGTTGGTGAACAGATGGCAAGTGTGTTTATCCAGCTAAGTGGTTTGATACAATTCTAATTTAATGTCTAACATACCCATTGAAAATGACTTAGTCAATGGATGCAACACTCATTACAATGTGCTCGTTGTTTCTACATTCTATACTGCTTTGCCACACCACTTACTCAACATGAATTCTTGGCCTTTTTCAGATCAAGTGCTTAGCAATTCATGTGGAGAGCTGCAAGCTTATGCCAGATATTATTTACCCAAATTAGCTTCGATTTTAAGCATTTTTCTGTTATTGCGTCAAAAGGATGAGTACCGGATATTCAACTGAGACTGCAAAACAAAACAAATAATGCAGATTCCACAATGTACTATCTAATATCGACTGTCCATGTTAGTTCGAAGTACTATCATCTCACAGCAGGAATATATTCATTTTCAGTTGTCACTTTTTCAAATTTTGTAAGGAAAGAGTTCTCTACTCTGATTTTTTGTCCCCCCCACCCCACCCACCCCTTTTCTTGGGCGTTTGACTGGTCCACTGGGTCTAAAATGAACTTCTCTGAACTCTGTGAGTTAGATCACTTGAATGGCTCAATCATATGCTTTTTTCTACTTATTTGTTCTTGGGGTGTGAGCACTGCTGATTAACCCAAGCCTTATTGTCCATCCTTAATTTCCCTTGTGAACCATTCTTGAAACATTGCAGTCCACGTGGTGTAAGTACACCCAAAGTGCTGGTAGGAAGGAATACCAGGACATTAACCCAGCGATAATGGAAGGGCGGGGATATTTTTCGAAGTCAGGATGGTGAGTGACTTGGAGAGGAACCTGCAGGTGGTGGTCTTCCCATACATCGGCTGCCCTTGACATCTCGGGTGGAAGAGGTCGTAGGTTTGGAAGGTGTTGTTGAAGGAGTCTTGGTGAGTTGCTGAAGTGCATCTTGTAGATGGTACGCACCTCGATCACTGTGAGCCAGTGATAGAGAGAGTGAATGTTCAAAGTGGTGGATGGAGTTACCAATCAAGTTGGCTGTTTTAGGGGGTGGCATGGTGGCACGTGTTCGATCCCAGCCCCAGGTCACTGTCCGTGTGGAATTTGAACATTCTCCCTGCGTCCCACCCACAAACCAAAAAGGTGTGCAGCGTAGGTGGATTGGGTACGCTAAATTACCTTTTAATTGGAAAAAAATAAGTTGGTATTATAAATTTATTTTTAAAAGAATAAAATAAGTTGGCTGCTTTGGTTTGGATGGTGGCAAGCTTCTTGAGTGTTGTTGGGGCTGCAGTCATCCAGGCAAATGGAGGATATTCCATCATATTCCTAATTTAGGCCTTGTAGATTGTGGAAAGACTTTGGAAGTCGGGAGGTGAGAACTCGCTATAGAATTCCCAGCCTCTGACTTGCTCTTGTTGCCACAGTATTTATATGGCTGGACCAGTTCAGATTCTGGTGAATGGTCTTTCCCAGGATGTTGGTGGTAGGGGTTCAGCATTAGTATGTCATTGAATGTCAAGGGAATTCTCTCTCTTGTTGGAGATGGTCACTGTCTCGCATTTATATGACATAAATATTACTTGCCACTGAATAGCCGAAGCCTGAATGCTGTCCAGCAGTCTTGCTACATGCAGACACAAAAATGGGGCTATGTCCCCACGCACACCTGAAAACGGGCGTGAATCACTCCAGACTTTTTTTCGAAAAGTCCGGAGTGATTCTCCAACTCAAAGAGGGATAGCAGGGCCCCGGCGTGCGCTGCGCAGCTCCTGCTGCTGATACAGGGCTGTACACTTCCGGCCACAGCTCCGCCCATGTGTCCGCCGGCCGTTTTTGTGCCGGCCCCCGCGCAAAACGGTGCAGCTACACAGAGGGCCGGCGCGGGAGAAGATAGGCACCCCTCCCGGATCGCGCCCGCCAGCCGATCGGTAGCCCTCCATCGCGGGCCTGCCCATCGTGGATGTCCCCGCCCGGCGTCTGATCCCCCCCCCCCCCACACCAGCCCGCGAGTCCAAACTCCCGCCGGGTGAAACCATACAGGAACCATGCCGGAGGAACTTGTCGGGAACCTGGCCGTTCGACCACGGAGAATCGCCGCGGGGGCCTCTTTCAATGGCCCCTGACTGGCGGCGCGTCAACCGTGCGTGCTTGACTGCCGCCGATTCTCCGATCTCTGGCGAATCGCGTCCCGACATCGGAGCCGATCGCGGGTCTGAGACCCCATTCTCCGACCCGTGCCGAGCGCGATTTCTTTTTTTTTTAATTTAGAAAACCCAACGCATTTTTTCCAATTAAGGGGTAATTTAGCGTGGCCAATCCACCTAGCCTGCACATCTTTTAGGTTTTGGGGGCGAAACACACACAAACACGGGGAGAATGTGCAAACTCCACACGGGCAGTGACCCAGAGCCGGGATCGAACCTGGGACCTTGGCGCCGTGAGGCAGTAGTGCTAACCCACTGCGCCACTGTGCTGCCCTGCAGAGCGATTTTGGTGCGGAGGCTCGGAGAATCCCGGCCAAACTGTTCCATTATCTGAAGAGTTATGAACATGCCACTTCTGAAATGAAAATGAAAATGAAAATCGCTTATTGTCACGAGTAGACTTCAACGAAGTTACTGTGAAAAGCCCCTAGTCGCCACATTCCGGCGCCTGTCCGGGGAGGCTGGTACGGGAATCGAACCGTGCTGCTGGCCTGCTTGGTCTGCTTTAAAAGCCAGCGATTTAGCCAAGTGAGCTAAACCAGCCCCTCATGATAGAGGAAAGGTCACTGATAAAACAGTGAAGATGGTTGGGCCCAGAACATTAACTGGAGGAACTCCTGCAGTGATGTCCTGGGGCTGAGATGATTGGTCTGCAACGATCATCCTTTGTGCTAAGTCTGACCCTAACCAGTGGAGAAATTTCCCCTGATGCCCATTGACCTCAATTTAACAAGACATCTGGTGCTACTGGGTCAAATCCTGCCTTTAGTATTAAACAGCAGTCCCTCCCCCCTCTCCTCCCCCCCCCCCCCCCCCCCCCCCCCCCCAACCTGGAATTCAGCTGTTTTGCTCTGTTTGAATTTGCGCTGTAATGAGGTCTGGAGCCGCGCAATCAGCAGAACCCAAACTGAGCAATTGTTGAGCGGGCTGTCGGTGACTGACGAGGCAGTGCCACCTGAGCCAGTTATCACTGGCCTGCTCTCAGCCTGAGCATTGAGAAGTAAAATGTTAATGTGAAATGCAGGCCTGGCCACAGGCCTGAAAACAGCAGCCAGAAAGCCACAAGGCCCAAAGTCCTGGTGCGAAATATAACAACAACCTTTTCAAGCTTTTTGTTACTGAGAAGTAAGTCTCTCTCCTCCTTTTGAAGCACCCTCAAATCCTACTTCATTGATCAGTCTTGTGGTCAACTCCGCTGATATCAACTTCTTTGTCCATTTTTGTCTGATTCCACTTGTATAAAACAAACTGGGATCATCATGGTGCAGAAGGGGGCCAGTGGCAGCTAACCACTGCGCTACCGTGCCGCTCTATTTAATATTTAATGTTTATCAGAAATATATAATTGAAGGTGGCTGTTGTTATTTTAAGCATTTCCCTTCCCCCAGCTCTGTTTATGTTTAAATGTTGTTCATCCACAATTCCCTCCAGTTCTGGAGAAGGGATATAAGACCGAAAATATTAGCTTAGACTTAACGCCAGTGATTCCTCGTGAGTTCCCGGCATTGCCTGTTTGTGATTCACAGAACACACCTAATCTAATTCAATTTGATGTTCAGGTGCATCGCAGGACATACCTCAGCATATCTAGTTTTCTTTAACCGGGTTATCAAAAAATCAATGTCAAAATTAAATCGCACCGCGATCAATTTTCTTGAAGTAATCATATTTAGCCCAGGCATTGTTGTCTGAGGCCCATCTCGTTTTCCATTTCTCAGCCAAACTCAGACTTTCTTTCTTCAGTTGTCTTTTGTTGTCATCTGTCGCTCAGTGTGGTCCATTAAACCAATCAGGGACGTTCAACAAATGGGAGCTTTATTGATTGAACATGCAAACTCTCATTAACACACCTGCTCTGCCCAAGGACCCAGGATAATCCTGGCAAACTCCATCTCCATGACACTCTACATGACCGCATCATTACGTAGTCACATGATGACCTGGTCTACATCCTCCTCATTTAGATTGGGCCCCCTGCGTTGTGAGATGTAACAGTGTACGCATATAACCAAGTACAACTAAGTATGTGTAAACAGAACAATAAATTTACAGAAACCTACAACAGTCCAAAGATGTGCAAGTTGGATGGATTGGCCATGCTAAATTGCCCCTTAGTGTCCAATGATATGCAGGTTAGGTGGCTTGGCTATGATTAATGCTCAAGATTATGGGGATGAGACTGGGGAGTGGGCCTAGATAGAGTGTTCTTTTGGAGGGTCGGTGATGACTCGATGGGCTGAATGACCTCGTTTTTCAATGTAGGGATTCTATGAATTTATGAGTCTGTGCAACCAATAAAACACCAATTAGGCTCCTGCTGATGGTGGATAGTTTGTTGTGTGTCCATTGTGTGCACTTGAACAATAGAATTCCAACTTGGCTCTTGCAACTAGTGCAGACCCCATGAAGTCTCATGGCTTCAGGTTAAACATGGGCAAGGAAAACCCTCTGCTGATTACCATGTACCAATCACTGTCAGCTGATGAATCAGTAATCCTCCATGTTGAGCACCACTTGGAGGAGGCATTAAGTGTGGCAAGGGCACAGAATGTACACTGGGTGGGGGAACTTCAATGTCCATCACCAAGAGTGGCTCAGAAGCACTATGACTGATTGAGCTGGCTGAGTCCTGAAGGACATAGCTGTGTCTGCAACAGATGGTGAGAGAAAAACATACTAGACCTCATCTTCATCAATCTGCCTGCTGCAAATGGATCTGTTCATGGTAGTATCGGTAGGAGTGACCACCACACAGTCCTTGTGGAGACAAAGAGACAAAACCCTGTCCTCATATAGAGGATACTCTCCATCATGTTGTGTGGCATGACCACTTTGCTAAATGGGATAGATTTCAAGCAGATCTAGTAACTCGAGACTGGGCATCCATGTGGCACTGTGGGCCATCAGCAGAAGCTGAATTGCACTCTGCTATAATCTGAAACCTCATGGACTAAATTAATGGACCCAGGACCCTTGGGGGAAGCCTCCCTCTGCAGCCTGGCAGCGGCAGAGGGACACTTCATCAGTGCCCTGTTTCTCTCCCCCCCCCCCCCCCCCCCCCCTCCCTCACCCACCTTGGGCTCCATCATACCAGGGCTGCATTTGTTAATATTTGCACCAAATCACTCCCTCCATTTTCCACATGATCGGGAATTTCAATACTGGCATCGGGCAATGAAGAATCCATCATATGGAGATTAAAATCTTCCATGATTGTCGCCGTGCCGTTCTGACAGTCTCCCATTATTTCTTATTATCTCCACCCGACCATGTGGTCATTATTAGGGGCCTGTACACAACTCCCACAAGAGACTCTCTGCCTTTACCATTTCTCATCTCCACCCAAACCATTTCCACATCTTGAACTTAGGCCATTCCTCTCTATTGTGTGAAGAATACCGTCATTAACTAACAGATCCACCTCTCCACCTTTTCCTTGCATCCTGTCCTTCCTAAATATCCTGAACCTTTCAAAATTCAGGTCCCAATCCATGTCCTCCTGCAGCCCATGTCCCCGTAATGGCTATCAAATAGTATTTATTTCTATGTGCACTCTCAGTTCATCTGTTTTGTTTCAAATGTACATGCATCCAGAAATAATTTAGTTTTCTCTTTTTATTCTTTTTATAACCTCTAGTCTCATCTGTTGATTTGCTATTAGATTTGTATTCTCTATCTCTTCCTGTCACCATGGCAGCACGGTAGCATAATGGTTAGCACTATGGTTAGTCCCAAGTTTGATTCCCGGCTTGGGCCACTGACTGTGCAGAGTATACACGTTCTCCCACTGTCTGCGTGGGTTTCCTCAGGGCGCTCCGGTTTCCTCCATGGTCCAACGATGTGCAGGGAAGGTGGATTGGCTTTGCTAAATTGCCCTTAGTGTCCAAAAAGGTTAGGAGGGGTTACGGGGGTAGGGTGGAGGTGTGGGGATAGGTAGGGTGTCCTTCCCAAGGGCCAGTGTAGACTCGATAGGCTAAATGGCCTCCTTCTGCATTGCGAATGGCCTCCTTCTGCACTGTAAATTCTATGATTCTATGATCCATTTTTCATTTACCGTACTAATACCTTTCCCTTTTGTCTTGGCTCTGATCTTTGATTTACTACACCTTCCCAAAATTGATTCCTTGCGCTCAATATGCAGTTTAAAATTCTCTCTACTTCCCTCATTATGCGGTATCTCTAGAACACCAGCCCCAGCACGGTTCAGGTGTAGACAGTCCCAATAATACAGATCCCACTTACCCCAGTACTGGTGCCACTGCTCCATGAACCTGAACCCATTTCTCCCAACACCAATCTTTGAGCCACACATTCATCTCCCTAATCTGATTTGTTCAATGCCAATTTGTACGTGGCTCAGGTAATAACCCAGGAATTATGACCTTTATGATTTTGCTTCTTAACCTGTTGCCAAGGTCCACATACTGACAATGTAGAACCTTCTTTTTGTCCTCTGTGTGTCGTTGGTACCTATATGGATCATCACAACCAAGTCCTCCCCCTCCCACTGTAGGATCTTCTCCAGCCCGGAGCAGAAGTGCTGAATCTGGCAGTGGGCAGGCAACACAGACGACTGGGCTCACGGTCTACGCTGCAGAGAATGCATCAATCCCTCAGACTATACTGTCCCCTGTTACCATTACATTCCCTGTAACTCTCCCTGCTTGAATTGCTCCCTATACATTGGGGCCATGGCCAGGAAGCCCATCTATCTTGCAGCCCCACACTCAACCAAACAAGCTGAAAAAAACTCAAATCTGAATCACGAGGGTTGAGACTTCTGCACTCCTACCCTCTCGGTCCCCATACCCGCCTCATTTGCAGTCACACCTTCCTATCCCTAACCACTGACCGAATCAAAAGACTATCCTAAAGGGTGTGGCCGCCTCCTGGAATAACGTGTCCAGGTAGATGTGCCGCAGTGTCTGCAGCTTGGTTTCCATCGCAATAACCCGGACCCAAAGTTCCTGCGGCTTCAAACACTGCAGATATGTTTGTTCTGGATCACACTAGTATCCACAAGCTTCCGTGTCCTACAATCGCCGCACAACACCTGCCCTGTCATCTCCAATATGTGTTCATTAATTAATAATTGCTGAATAATTAATTTATAACTCATAAAGTCTATACATGCCAGTAGGTTTTGACACCGTCAGGAAGCTTTGCAATACTGATAAAGCAACACAGTACTTACAATGCTGATCAAACTTACAGTTTCCAATAATACCAGTTACTGATTTACCAGCTCCTTCTGCTGCACCAGAAATCAAACTCTGGAAGCTGAAAAAGAGCAAAAGAGAAAAGCACCCCCTCCCTGCCCTTCAGCAAATTCCCCACTCAGCACACTTTACTTCTTGCAGTAAACCTTATCCAAAGCACCTCTTTCCCTCTATGCACCGAATTCCCACTTTGAACCAAACTCAAAAGTTTGAAGCAAAGATTTTTGGATGAGATGTCAAATGGAGAGCTCTAACTACCCTCTCAGGTGAAGCTGAACAATCCCACAACACTATTTGAAGACCACCAGGGGAATTCTGCTCAATGTCCGAGTCAATATTTATCTCTCAACCAATGTGAGCAAAAGGCAGCTGTCCTGGCCATTTATCCCATTGCTGTATGTGGGATCCCACTGCGTGAAGATTGGCCACTATATTTCCCTTCAACACAGCAGCAAGCACACTTTAAACGTACCTCATTATGAACTTCGGGATACCTTGGTGTTGTGAACGGTGCTTTATGAATGCACATTTCTTCTTTCTCCTGCAAGTTGCAAGGCGAAGTAGGCCGAATGCTGGCCATTATTGCAGACAGAATGAAACGTCCACAACATACTAATTGTTTCCCATCAGACAAGATGTCACCTGATTGCCAAACCCACTAATATTCCATTTTATTATTTATACTTACGCCTAGCTGGACAAAGAAAGATCCTGGTCCATTTTGTTCACCTTCTAGCATCCTTCTAATCAGATGTAATGGAGTTGTTGACTGTTGCAACCTACATGAGATCCAGGGTGCCAGGCTGAATAGGCTCCTCATGATTCTCGTGGAGTATGGGCTTCCCCGCTGAGGGGCATCAGTGGGAGAGGAAACCAGAATATAAAAACCCAGCCCAAGTGTGAGCCAGGCAGGGGTAGTACCTTCTGGGACCTGTGTATATAGTGTTTTCGTGCCTCTGTAAATAAACCCTTTTCGTTCCCTGTACTTCCTGTTTGGCTGCTTCATGTGAACTCAACACTAGCGACAAGGATTAAGTGGAGCTGCAGATAATGCAATTTTTTGTTGTAACCAACTGTCTCTCCGCAGACCTCTGGAAGTCAGTTCATCCACCGTAGCGATGCCACACTTCGGGAAGCTGGATGCATTGGATGTAGGTTTTGAAGATTGGTTACAATATGTTGAGGGGATGTGTTATTTTTTCGAGCCAGCACCATTAGCGGAGATGAGCGTCGGACTGTGATCCACTTGGCAGCTTGTGAGGGGCCCACCTGCAGTGCGATTAAGACCTTATATAATCCGCCGCCCTGGATTCGAAGTTGGTCATAGACCTGGTAGCGCTTGTGGCTGATCATTTAAATCCCAAGCCATCGATCACTGTCCAATGTTACCACTTCAATACGGCCAAGCGGATCCCTGGGAAGTCCATAATGGAATTCTTGAGGCATCTCAGGAAGCTTGCAGAATTCTGTGAATATGGAGCCACCCTCTCTGAGATGTTGCGGGATAGATTTGTCTGCGGCATGCTTAATGGGGTGACCCAGCAGAAGTTGCTTGCCAAGACTCAGCTGGACCTCAAGTGGGCCGTGGAAATTGCTCTGTCACGGGAAGGAATTACAAGGGATGGAATTCCTCAGTTTAGGACACACCCCTCTCCGAAGCACAGTGCCCCACTCAGCCAGATTACACCGGTTCTCCGTCCTGGGCAGCAGCCCGCCTTGGGTTGTGTCGGTGACCTAGGACCACAGCAACTGGTCAGGATGCTTCCCCTGACTGGCAGTTGAACTGCTTTTCATCAACCAACGTCGCCCCCATTTGGGTCACCAATGAGTCAATGGGAACCCATTACTAATGGACTGGGACACAGGTGACGCCATCTCAGTTGTTGGTCGGCCCACTTTTAAGAAACTCCGGACAGGAGTGCATCTCCTGTCATTGCGGGACACTGAGGCTCGGTTGGCCACATACATCAGAGAGCTGCTGGTCATAGCAGGGACAATGGTGGCCCTGGTGGTCTACGGGCAGCAGTCTGCTTCTTTTTCTTGGTTTGTGGTGAAAGGTGACGGTCCTAACTTGCCAGGCAGTGACTGGTTACAGGCCCTGGTTTGATTAGCAGAAGGTTTGCTGAATGGGCTAGGGAGGTCTCAACACAGTGTTGAGGTTTTAAGGACCGGGTTGGGTATGAACCACGGTGTCATGGCAAAGATACATGTGGACCCAATGGCGCCACCAAGCTATTTTCGTGCTCGCCCAAGTCCCTACACACTACTGCCGAAGGTAGAAGAGGAGCATGGTTTACTCAAACCCAGTGAGGTTTGCGGATTGGACAGCACCAGTTGTTCCCATCATGAAGCCCAATGGCATGGTTCCCCTCTGTGGCGATTATAAAATGACATGAATAGAGCCTCCAATCTGGACTGGTATCCATTGCCGCGGATTGAGGACCTGTATGCCAAGTTGACCCGAGGTCACTCATTCACCAAGCTCAATATGAGCCATACATACCTGCAGTTGGTACTGGACCCGGAGTCTCGCCAGTATGTGAGAGTGAACACGCATCTGGAGTGTACGAGTATACCAGGTTGCCTTTTGTTGTATCGTCAGCCTGTGCAATTTTCCAGCCCGTGATGGAGAATATTCTACAGGCATTACCGCGCGTGGCTGTCTTTATGGATGACGTTTTGGTCACTGAAACGTCTTAACATGACCACTTGCATTATCTGGATAACGTGCTCTGTCTCAGTGAGGAGTCTGGCGTTCACCTCTGCCGGGAGCAATGCATCTTTTATGCCTGAGAAGTGTCCTATCTGGGTTATACATGGATCAGGAGGGCCTCCACCCGGTTCAAGACAAAGTGCGGTCCATTTGACAGGCCACCATACCACGTGGTGCGACAGAGCTTCGTTCATTCCTGGGGTTTATAAATTAATATGGGAAATTCATCCTGGGCCTTGCGACTATCTTCGCCCCACTGCACAATGTACTCAAAAAGAACCAGGTGTAGACGTGGGTTGAGTTGTAGGAGGCGGCAGTATTCACTGTGGCAAAAAGGCAGCTCACTTCTTCTCAACTGCTGACCCACCTTGACCCCGCAAAACCATTTTTGGTCACCTGCAATGACTCACCATATGGCATTAGTGCCATGTTATCTCATCGAATGGCAGGGAGTGTCTGATAGCCTTTGCCTAGGGGATGCTGGCCGCGGCTGACCGCAATCATGCCTAAATAGAGAAGGAGGGTCCGGCCGTGGTCTTCGCCACAAAGAAGTTCCACCACTACATCTACGGGCATTGATAAACAGTATTGACCGATCACAAGTTGCTGCTTTGGTTGTTCAAAGAGGACAGGGCCATCCTGCTTGTAGCATCGGCCGGAATTCAATGTTATGCCCTTTAATTGGCAGCATACGAAAAAGCGCTGGAACACAGCGTCCTCCCTGGGACACAGATCATGAACGCTGACCCATTGAGTAGACTCCCGCTTCTGACAAGGCCAACATTTCCCAGATCGAACAAAGCCGTCACTATGATGCATTTTATGAATGCGTTGCCAGTCACGGTGGCCCAGATATGCGCTTCGACACAGACGAACCCCTGTTTTCCAATATTCATCATATCGTGTTGTATAGGCCCCAACACCGCGCCCTTCCCAGTGAACTGAAGCTTTTACCTCGGTGATTGCTGAGTTCAGCATGGAGGACGGTATACTCCTTTGGGGAAGAGAAGGGACAGGCTCTATTTTTGTGGATCCTCATAATGGATACCCTGATGTGTCAAAGGTGAAGACACTCACCTGACGTTTGAAGTTACATGTGGTGGCCAGGGTTGGATGTGGAGATTGAGCGGGACACCCAACAGTGCAAAGTGGGCCAGGAGAGGCAGAAGGTCCCGCCTGCGGGACGGCTTCATCCTTGGGATTGGCCATGTTGGCCATGGGTGTGCCTCCATGTCGATTTTCCTGGCCCTCTTCAGGGATCCATGTTCCTTCTCCTCATCGACGCAAACCCCAAATGCACTGTTGAGAAGCTCAGGCTCCTGTTTAGCACGCATGGCATCTGGAAGTACTAGTCTCCAACAACGGAACACCGTTTGCTTGTGTAGAGTTTGTTAATTTCATACAGATGAATGGAGTGTGCCACATATGCATTGCCCCATATCACCTTGCTTCAAATGGTTTGGCCGAAAGAGCGGTCCGGATGTTAAAGCGTGGCATGAAGAAACAGGCTTTGGGTTCCCTTGACACACAATTGGCAAGCTTTATTTTCTACTACCGTTCCACACATCACGCTGCGACTGGTGTGGCGGCTGCAGAACCTCTCATGGGACGTCAGCTTCAAACTCGCCTCAGCTTGCCATTGCCTGACATCAACGGGAAGGTACGCTATTGGCAGAAACCACTAGGGCATCGCCATGTTGAGCATGCCCCACCTAGATGAGTCGTACTGGACGACACGGTCCACGTGCACAACTTCAGAGACAGTGCCAAGTGGGTTCCTGGCAGACCGAGCCGGTCTTGTAGCGGGTCCATGTGCAGGACTGGGAATCCAATAGTCATCTTGATCCTCTCCGCAGTAGGAGCCCCGTGATGTGCGACCCCCCCTCATGGAGGAGCCAGGACCGCCCCTGGCTGTCCCGCACCAGACGACTCTGAAGGTGCCGTCCCACGGAGATGCTGAGATGCAAGATGCCGAGGATTCTGACTCCGCCATGGAGGTTCAGTCAGTAGACGTTTCCGATCGGGAGTCTTCATCTAATAGGTGGTCCCACCGAGATGTTCAACAAGGAAGCGTCAGACGCCAGCTCGTTATATACCGCCTGGCCCTGCTCTGACAATGCCAGAGAGACAGCTGTGGGCCAAGAGGTGCAGAGATCCTCCTCGTCTTTTGGTGGACATATTTTCTGAGTTTGGCGAGGATTTATGTTGTAACCTACACGAGCCCCAGGGGACCAGGCTGATTAGACTCCCCATGAATCCCGTGGAGTATGAGCTTCCCCCTGAGGGGCGGAGCTCCCTTATTAGTGGGAGAGGAAATCAGAGTATATAAACCCGGCCCGAGTGTGAACTAGGTGTAGGTAGCCTCTTTTGGGACCTGTGTCTGTAGTATTTTTGTACCTCTGTAAATAAACCCTTTTCATTCCCTACACTTACCGTGTGGCTGCTTCTGTGAACTCAACATTGACTAATCTTAGTTATCCATATCCATCAGTCTTAAAACAGACGCAGGCATTGTGGGAGGAAAACTCCCAGTGGTGACGAGCTTTGGGTACCATTGGTCATCTGATCCTCCAAGTATGTTACTTCACAACATGGGGGCAAATGTGCACAGATCATTAAAGGTGGCATGGTAGGTTGAGAGCACAGTTAATAAAGCATATGAACCCCTGGGCTTTATAAATAGGGACATAGATAAACCTGTCTAAAACACTGGTTAGGCTTCAACTGGAGTCGTGTCCAGTTCTGGGCACCACACATTAGGGAGGATGTGAAGAAAATAAAGAGGATTCAGAAAAGTTCCAAAAGAATGGTTCCAGGGATTAGGACCTTCAATTATAGAGATAGATTGCAGAGGTTAGGCAGTTCTCTTTGGAGCAGGGTAGAGAGGAGATCTAGTAGAGTTATTCAAGATCATGAGGGGGGTCTAAATAGATAAAGAGAAACTCTTCCCATTGCCAGAAAGAACAAGAACAAGAAGACATTGAACTAAGGTGACTGGCAAAAGAAGCAATGGTGACATGAGCAAAAATCTCTTCTATGCAGAGAGTGGTTAGTGTCTGGAATGCACTGCTTGAGAGTATGGTGAGGGTAAATTCAATTCTGACTTTTGTCATGATGATGGAGAATAAACCCTGGAATTATGCACTAAAATATTGGACTTCAAAAAAGTTTTATTTTAAAAATGGATCTAGTCACCGAAGATGGCTGAGAATGCACCATATAGGTGGCACGGACCTGGGTTCGATTCCCGGCGTGGGTCCCTGTCTGTGCAGAATCTGCACGTTCTCCCTGTGTCTGCGTGGGTTTCCTCCGGGTGTTCCAGTTTCCTTGCAATTCCCGAATGACGTGCTTGTTAGGTGAATTGGACATTCTGAATTCTCCCTCAGTGTACCCAACAGGCACCGGAGTGTGGCAATTAGGAGATTTTCACAGTAACTTCACTGCAGTGTTAATGTAAGCCTACTTGTTGTGGTGATATGCATCACTGTATATACACAAGGGGTTAATGTAAATACATTACAACTAAGTAAACACTAGAGGGAGCACCGGAGATGGCACTACATGCAGACATACAGCTAATGAACACTTAGAATAGGACACAACCAATGAGCAGTCAAGACACCCAGAGGTGACACTACCACAAGGGGGCATTACACACCCCATATATAAGGACAGGGCACACATGCTCTGTCTCTTTCCACAGGCAACACTTAGAGAGTAGGACAGGGGCTGATCAGAAGCATCACACCACACCAAAGATGGCTTAGAGCAGACTGGTTAGTTAGACTGAGTTACTATAGCAAGATTAGCAGGAGAGTCAAACTCATAGAGAACTGTGCTAATGGTTCAATAAATCACATTGAACTTACTTCAAAGTCTGGAGTATCTTCTGATCAAAGCTGCATCGAGTTGCAGCCTGTCCTATCCCAGAGTACGTAACACAACACTTGTGACAATAATAAATATTATTATTATAAGCCACTGACAGGAATGCAGAGTATTTCTCTGAGGAACAGTGGAACCCCTGCCTATGTTTCCAGACAAGGTATTTGGGAAACCATCCAAGGACTGATTACCATCTCCGCTAAAGACACAGGAACATAACAATTATCTGACCTCAAGGACCCTGGGTATAATTCCCAGACAAGAGTGTGTATCCTGGGCTCCAGTTCAAATGCACAAAGATGGTGGTCCAAGGCTAGCCTTGGGAATAGTCCAGGGCTGCTGTCTGTCGGTATGCATTGGTGGACTGTGAGAGAAGCAGCTGGAAGCTGCCATACTGAAGGTGATACAGTGACCAAGGCAGGGCCCCTGCAGAGTAGCCAGCTTTTTGCAGAAACATCTAAAAGCACTCAAGATGGTGAAAGTTGATCAGTCAGCAGAAGGATTGCAGCTAAATAAAGGAACCAAGATCTCTCTACAAACTACAGGACACCTGAACCAAAGAATCAACTCTTCGCCAGCAGAAGCCAACTATACTGAAAGCAATTTCAATGGCCGCAAGGCATCATCATCTGCTCCTCACACCTCAAGGACTGTCCTGAGTAACATTTTATTCATCTCTATTTACTGTTGGACTCCCTTCTTACTTCCAATTCATATGACTATGGTTGCCGATGTTTGACCATTTCTTCTTCATCTTTTAGTGGTGAATAAACCTACTCCATCTTAACTCAAGGAAGTCTGATTAAATGGCTCCTTTGGTTGAATAAAGACACAGAGCCAGTACCCCTCTTCACCCGGGCTTGAAACAATCCGGGGGCATCCCCACTGGACAATCTCGTCTGGATCAACAACTTTTGGGGAACCTCACCTGGGGCTGGTCGGAATTCAATAAATCTAGAATGTGAAGCTGTTCTCAGTAATGGTGACCATGACAATCAATTGCCGTAAAAAACAAACTGCTTCACTCATGCCCTTTAGAGAGGGAAACCTGGCTTACATGTGGCTCCAGGGATGGGCAACAAATGCTGGCCTTGACAGAAACCCTCACAGCCAATGAAAGAATAATAAAAAAGGGACAATTATCTCAAGTGGAATAATATTCAGGGCTATGGGAACGAAGTGGAAGAGTGACACGAGATTGATTACCCTAGCTGATTGCCGGCATGGGCAAGATTGGCTGAATGGCCTCCTTCTGCACTGTAATGTTCTGAGGTGATGGATTCTCCACTTTGTGGGGATGGGGAGGGAGGTGGATTATGGAAGTACCCTGCTGCTTTCAGCTGCCCACGCAGAAAATCCTGCCAGGCTGACTGCCTGGTGCGTGCCACTCCTGCCGCGTGAGTTGCTTAATGCAGATCCCATCAGTGATATAATTGGGGTGGCGCAGGAGCAGGTGGGGAGGTGGTGGGCAGATAGGTCACACATCCCTCCACCCCTCCACCATCAACACACCTCCCTGCCCCACCCCCCTCACCACCCCACTCTCCTCACCGCTAGTGTGGGACTTAAAATCCAGTCTTATGATTCAATGTCATGCCTCAAATAACTCACACATGGGCAGAGAGATTCCAGGGTATGAATATTTTACACACCTGTCTGTAATTTTAAACTGCTAATTTAGGAAGAACGTTACATTTGCATTTTGAAGGAGTTACAAGTTCTGCTAAATTAGCCTAAAATATAATTTTCAGGGTCTGTGCTTCTCCTGTCAGTTGTATTGTGCTTATCTTCATTCCTTTTCCCGTGACACTGGTGTACCATATGTATTACATCCAATTCTGAGTGATCAAATAACAGTCAATTTCGAACATCCACCAGGGTGAGGGAAGGTGGGCATTCATCTCCATTACCCAGAGAGAGGTTTGTACACTAAACACTGATTGTCCCTCTGCATCCCATTGATCACAGCTGTTGTCACCTGAATCTGTTTCCTCCATCGTGCCCATCACTGCAACGGAAGAAAATGAGGACAGGGACTGCCAGCCCTTCTTTCTGGTAGCACAACTGGCACCAAGACAATAGGCCCTCAAAAACACTGGGCTGGATTCTCCGCTTTCCAGAGTAAGTGCTGACGCCAGCGTGGGAACAGTCGCGTTTTACAGCAGAACAAACAGCACAGCAGCTGCTCTGATTCCCTGTCCAGTGGGGGGTTAGCAGCCATGCAGAGAATAAGCCCCCGGCTTTACCTACGGATACGGCTGGGTCCATGGCTGCGCATGCGCACAGCAGCGGCCGTGCCCTGCAACAGGGCGCTGGCCGCCCGTGGACCCGGCCTGCCAGATAATGTCCTCCAGAAACCCCCTTCCCCACCCCCGGATCAACCCCCACTGGTCAGCACGGTAGTATGGTGGTTAGCATAAATGCTTCACAGCTCCAGGGTCCCAGGTTCGATTCCCGGCTGGGTCACTGTCTGTGTGGAGTCTGCACGTCCTCCCCCTGTGTGCGTGGGTTTCCTCCGGGTGCTCCGGTTTCCTCCCACAGTCCAAAGATGTGCGGGTTAGGTGGATTGGCCATGCTAAATTGCCCGTAGTGTCCTAAAAAGTAAGGTTAAGGGGGGGGGGGGTTGTTGGGTTACGGGTATAGGGTGGATACGTGGGTTTGAGTAGGGTGATCATTGCTCGTCACAACATAGAGGGCCGAAGGGCCTGTTCTGTGCTGTGCTGTTCTATGTTCTATGGTCCTTCCCAGCCCTCGCCGAAGCCCCCCTTGCCTGCGGAATGGCTCCACCCCCCCGACTGTGGCGGGTCTGGACACAGCCCACAGCCACCACACGGGGTTCACATAAACAAACACCATAAGTGTTCCGCGCCGTCGGGATCTCGACCCATTGGGGACGGAGCATCAGGGAAGGGCCTCAGGTGATGTTCAGAGGCCGTCCATATGGCATACGGCGTACTCCCAGTGTACGCCGTTCTTGAGGGGGCGGAGCATCGCAAAAGTGGTGACGCCCATGCTTTGGCCACAAACGGGGATTCTCCGGCCAATCGCTGAACGCGATTTTGTTGTCAGCGACCTGAGAATCCTGCCTTTGTCTTTGCACCACGGATGACAAAAATATGGCTCTGCAAGGTCCCTTTCTGTCTGGTCACTCTGTTCTGCAGTTTATCTTACACTGCATTCAATACCCTTTCAAATGATGACCTATTCATTATCCATCAGCATGGCTTCAGTTCCATACACTTGGTGTGGTTAGTTGATTCCGTAATTTATGACGTGCCTTGTCAATTGAATGAACTCCCCATCTTGCCCTTTAAGAAGCTCCTTAAAATCCATCTCTTTTGCTAAGCATTTGCTCATCTGTCCTTATACCTCCTCACGTGGCTCAGTGCCAAATGCTGTTGATAGTGTGCCTTTAAGGGATAGTAGCTTTTCAGAGGGGAAGCATGTCATGTACTCCAGTCTCAGTTTCACTTTGACCTGTGAGCAGAACACAGCACACACAGCTCTGCTGCTGCTATCTTCACATTTTCTATCTAAGTACATATCCACAATATCTTTAATAATTTGGTACCTTTAAGACATTCGAAAAATGTGACAGACAGCATTTCTGTTAGCGCTTCGAAACTTTATACAATGTTAAAGGTGCTATATATGGGTTGTTGTACTATGTTTCGTTTTTGACAAGTATTGCATTTTAAAATTGAGTTTCCTGTCATTCTGTCCCAGAAGATTGATTTTTATGGTCTGGATTGCACCGTTTATAAGGATTCAGTTGTGTAGACAGAAAGGCTTTATTTCCTCTTTTGCAGAAAGACAGGACAAGGCCGCTAAATCTCACGAAAGGCCTTTCGCGAGATTCAACAGTCTCGTTACTCCCATGAGATCCAAAGACATCTCGCGAGGCATCAGAATCTGCATACTTTTGCATATTCATGTGTGCAGCCCGGCTCACTTGAATATGTTCATGCCAGGGTTACGCAAGGTACGGGATCTAATGCCCGTGCTTTGGAGACCCCCAGTGAGCGCCATTTAGCACTGGTGTCCACCAATGTGGACCAGGCGTACCGGCACTTGGGGGGAATCTCCCAGGCAATCGGAGGCCCCTGAGTGGTCAGACTCTGGGCAGGGTGGTACCCTGACACCCCTGAAGCTACCCAGGCACTGTGGCATTTCCAGGGTGCCCAGGTGGTACTGCCAGGATGGAAGGGGCAATGTCAGGGTGGCATCTTTCCCGCGCCAGGGTTCAGGCCTGGGGGTGTCCTGCCCTTATGAGGTGGGGTGCGGGGAGCCCGAGGACCCCTCATTGGTAGGTTGGGGCATTGGAGGTGGGAGTGGGGTCCAGAGGCCACGTGGGCTGTTCAGAGATTGGGGCACCATTACAAAACTGGCGAGCTGAGCTCGCTTGTGCAGGAAGTGAGCCGAAGTGCAGCCTTGGCAGGATGTTCCTTGACAAGGCCCCAAGATGAAGCAGAGGCTGAATTAATGGTGGGGTTGCTCTCGGCACTGCTAGTGCTGGGGATCGCCCAGTTAAATGCGCCTGACACTTTAGTCTGTTTCATTTTCATGAACTTGTGCCCATGATCAAGAAGTAAGTAAATGTAGTTGCTGGGGCATAAGGGATCAAGGGATATGGTGGAAGGCGAGTTCAGGAAATTAAACCTGATGATCAGCCACGATCATAATGAATGGCGGAGCAGGCTGGAAGAGCCGGTTGGCTCAGGATCATTTCAGTTTCACAGCAAAGATGTGACAGGCATTCAATGCTTTCAGAACAATAAAGCAGTTCTCTCACTTCAGCAAGCATGAGAGTGGGAAAATATATTGCTTTACCTTCGAAGGTCTAAAGTTTGGCCGTGTCCCGCTGGCGTGGGTTACTCAGGACCCACACGGTGGGACCTGGAAGTTGAGTGTGCGGGGCCGTCCTGGAGGGGGGTGCGGGGGGATCCGACCTGGGGGGGGGGGGGGGGGGTGGAGTGGCCTGGCCCGCAATCGGTGGGAGGGCTGGTTCTGTGGGGGCCTATTTTATTCCCCGCCGGGCCCTTGTAGGGCTCCACCATACTGCCTGGGGGCCAGCGCAGAGAAGGGAACTCCCACATGTGTGCAGAAATATGCCGGCTGTACCGCGCATGCGTGGAAATACGCCGGCCGGACCACGCATGCGCAGAATCATGCCGCTGTAGCCCCATTATTAGAGAAACCCGCACAAGGGTCACTGTTTAAAAATAAGGGATCGCTCATTTAAGTCCGAGATGAAGAGTATTTAGTTTTCTCGGAGGGCTGTGTGTCTCTGGAACTCTATTCCTGAAAAGGTAGCGATAACATAATATTTTTTATGGCAGAGCTGGATGGAGTATTGATTAACAAGGGATGATTTGTTATTGGGGGAGCCAGAAATGTGAAGTTCAGGTTAAAATCAGATCAGCCAGATTTTATTTAATGTTGCTGTAGTCCTGAGGGGCCAATTGGCCCACTCCTGTTCCTAATTCATACAGTTGTATGTTTTTGACAGCTATTCAAATTTCTGTCGGCTCTTTTAGAGTTAATTTTGCTCAGTGTTACAATTCCTTTAATGGTCAGTGCCTTAGCTGGTCAGAGGTTACTGACTAACTGCAATGGGAGAGCTGTTGAGCTCCCTTTAATTTTGGCGGGTTTACTTAATGTTCATGTACAAGCAGTGCTTTAGGCAGGAAACTGGCTGCAGGACTTTATGAGGGACTAAGACCTCACATTTATATTTTTATAACATATCTATAGATATGCCCAAGGCTTTTCATAAATGGTTTTATAAACGGAAAAAATACCCTTAAATTCTCTGAAACTGTCTCTGCCTGTGACCCCAGATCAGAAGAAGCCACTTTGCCATTTTGGAAATCTCACACCATCCATCTCTGAGGAACCATGAATGACCAAATTCAAAGAGAGCTATATAAAGACCATCTGCATTTAATAACCTAGGCTGGCCAACTGGAGATGGATTGTCTGCTAAGACAAAGGCCCGCCAACATTCCTTTTAATTCCTAATGGTGGAGATATTTAACAGTTTTTGAAATCCAGATAATGGGCGCACATCCTTTATAAAAGACTTGGAGAAGAGGTGGGAGTCATATGGCATGGGTCTCTGGCTTTTGGATCAAATAATATTGCCTTGCTGATCTGCATAACTTAGTCTGCTGTTTCGCATCTGACGAGCAGGCCACATCAAAGGGCCTCTGGCCCAGATTGGACATTTGGCCTCAGTGGATTGGATTTGTTTATTGTCACATGTACCGAGGTAGAGTGAAAAGTATTTTTCTGCCAGCAGCTCAAACAGATCATCTAGTACATGGAAAGAAAAGAAAATAAAAAGAAAATGCATAATAGGGCAACACAAGGTGCACAATCTAAATACATAGACACAGGCATTGGGTGAAGCATACAGGAGTGCAGTACTAATCAGGTCAGTCCATAAGAGGGCTGTTACGGAGTCTGGTAACAGCAGGGAAGAAGCTATTTTTGAATCTGTTTGTGCGTATTCTCAGACTTATGTATCTCCTGCCTGATGGAAGAGGTTGGAAGGGTGCGTAAGCCAGGTGGGAGGGGTCTTTGATTATGCTGCCCATTTTCCCAAGTCAGTGGGACTAAACACAATCCCTCATGAATTATCTACACCCCAGGGAACCTCTTAAACATAAACAACATTCCATCAACCATCTATATGTAAAGAAGTAAATGGTTTAAATCAATGATTACCTCACCTTTAGAACCCCTTAATCACAGCTTTAGCAGACATACTGTCTGTACGTATTTGAAAACAGGGTTTTTAATAACGTTATTACAACAAAATATAAAGTATAATATATAACAGTTTCCTACATTTGTCACAGTAGAAGTCATCAGACTAATACATCACATCTTATTGAGATGTGTAATGATTGACCCTGTTTACGATATGCCCCCTTAAAGCTTTGTGAACATATCACAACAGACTTCCTTTCATTTCCGAAGGGCCCTCTGAAATATTCACAAAAGACAATGACAAACACAAAGGTGGCCAACGTGGAAGCCGCCTCATAGACGATTGCTGAACTTGTCTCGCTCTTGGCAACTGGAGGTTGGCCCTCACATTGGGGTCCAGAAACCCACTGCAAAGTCATATTCTGTGTTACAGTGTGGATTACCGGACCACAGTAATATGGACTAATCCAACCCCAATTCAGCCAATGGATGGCTAATTGTGGTGGTCCCTGTAACCATTCCGAGCTGACATCGAATCACTCTGCTGAGATCAGAATTAAAACCTGAAGCTTTCCCAGTCCATCAAATGGAAGGAAAATTCATTCTGAAAGGTTAGTCTTGGCTATATTCAGGTCCAAGTTAAAGTCAAAGGTGAATATGTTAATGATTGTGGGTGAAAATCTCAGAGTTTGAAGCCTGTACGGGGAAGTGAGTTCATGATCTAATGGTCTTTGCTGATGAAGGATCTTCCTTTTTCATGCCAATTTTACCCATTATCTTTCTGCCAACATCTCTCCCTGCCTCTTTGACTGGCACAGTTCCATTGGTGCTGGTTACCTTCTGGTAATTCTTTCAGATGGTCATCACTCGTGACTCTAAATTGTTCAAAGATCTTGTGCAGGCTCAATGGACCGAATAACCCCCACTATGCGGTACAAGTTTTTGCAGGATATTTGTATATAGGGGGTGGGGGGGACTTGGTGGAATCTTTGTTGAGCCAAGTATATCTTCATCTGACATCAACACTTGGAAATTTCCAATAGATATCATTATAGAAACCAGAGTGGGGGAGTTTGGCTGGGTCTTCCTTGTGCTAAATGACACTGTCCCCCCTATCTTTGCCTGCCCAAACTAGCATGGAACCTGGGGACTTCCTGGTCTGTTTGGGCCAACAGCTTACTACCATAGCTAGCTAATCTAACTGTAACTGAAACGTTCTCTAACTTCAGTTGAGAGTGATGCATCAATTGGATTTTTGCTCAACTGTAAATCTGTGAAATGTATGATAAGAGCATTGTTACACAGGCTACACAACTTACAGGCAGATAAATGGGGAAGAACATTCAGGCATTCATCATTTTTGTTGCCGATCAATGGATTAAAATGTATTTTAAACTGTTATTTACTGCATTAGGTTGGAACAGATGCTTTGCTTCCCTTGCAGCAGTTACTAATACATAATCCATCTCTGCCAACATTCGAGAAAAACCTCTTGCTGCTTTCCTTCCAGAAGTTTCAAGGACAACCCACTTTGGTGGTATAAAGCTGCTGAAAGTATTGGTCAATGGTGAAGAATTGTCCTCGCCTCAAATTGTACTCACCTCAAACCTCACCTCACTCCATCGGCAACAACAACTTGCATTCAATTTAATATATAGTGTGTGAAAGTGTTTCAAAGGAAGGTGTGAGGAGAAAATGGACCTCAACAGTGAAGAGACTGGGAATATTGCTGTAACATGTGGCTGAATAGGATGTGTGGCAATGACAATGGAGGTAGTGGGGGAGCAGAAACCCGTACAGGGTAGGGTGCATGCAGCAGAGTCCTGGACAAGTGGTAGCTTATGGAGTATGGAAGAAGGAAGGTTGGAGGGGAGAGAAGTGGAGTGGGTAGGCTGGATTGCCTGTGGGTGGTGGGTTGGTTTGGGGGGAGCATAGGTTGGGCATGCATTGAAAATAATGTTCCTGGATGACCATCACTGGATCCCAATATCTCTCCGACACTGAGTGATTTTCAAAGGGAGGCTGGGAGGGCAGGAGTGCAGAGGGGAAATCAGAAACCTGCGTGTCTCCAGTATTACTGAGCTCATTGTTGTTCTCAGTAAAAGGCATTCGAACAGTTGCTTCAAATTTTCAGTTGGGGGCACGGGGAAGAAGCCAGGATGCAGCTGTCATGAAAACAGCGGGAGCCAGGAGGGTTATTGGGTCCACTGGTCAACATACTTAAGAAGCAGAGAATGATACTCATTTGCTCAACTAGCAGCACAGTTACGAACCCTGTGGCTGAGAGGCCTGTTGTAGACCGGGTCACCACGATGGTCACATGGAGCATCACAGAGGTGGAGCTTGGTAGGATTACCCGGGACCTTGGGCAGAGTTGGTGTGTTAAGGAGAGTTTTTTGGGCGGGCTTCTCCCTTCTGGGGACTAAGTCCTCACACCCTCCAGAAAACTGGCGAGAATCACTCTGGACTTTTTCCTTAAAGGTCCGTGGTGATTCTCCATTTTCCAGGGGGCTAACAGAGCCCTGGCATGCGTCCCGCAGCTCTGGCTGCTGGCTGGGTCCAGCTAGCCAGACTGCGCAGCCGTGCATGCGCAAGGCGGCTGCAAGCGGGTCCGCGCGGCAGGCCCACCTCGGCACGTGCACCGACGACATGTCGGAGCCACACAGTGGGCCTGCGTGGAGGAAGGTAGGTCCCTCCCAGATCGCGATGGCCCGCTGATCAGTGGCCCCCGATCGCGGGCCTGGACACCACTGAGGCCCCCCTGAAGTCAGATACCCCCCGCCAGGGCCGCCACCACGGCCGCGGGTCCCAGCCCCCGCTGGATGGTACCACATGTAAACCACACCGGCGGGAGTTTGGCCGCTTGAACGTGGAGAATTGGCGCGGGGGCCTGTTCCAACCGTCCCCGGCCGGCACTGCGTCGACCGCGCCGCGGGACTGGTTGGTCCGCAGAAGCGCCCTGATGTCGGATTTCCGGCATGAACAGCGATTCCGGCGCAGAGGGTCAGAGAATCACGTCCCCTGCGAGCATCAACATCCGCTGAGGAACCCTCAGACGCACAGAAGCTCCAAGCCATTTATTCACGAGTGAGCCCTGACATTTTTCCTCTCATCCGGGATGCGCCCACTTACTCCGAAGCAATGGAGCTCCTGAAGGGACATTATGTTCGGCCAGTCAATCAACTATAGGCCAGGCACCTCCGGTCCATGAGATAGCAACTCCCCGGTGAGTCTCTGGGCAATTTCTGGCGTGCCCTGCACATCCTGGGGAGGAACTGTGACTGCCAGGCAGTTTGCGGCAGTCCAGCACATAGAACTTTTAATCCGAGACGCTTTCGTTATGGGCATGAGGTCTGCGTACGTCCGCCAGCGCCTATTGGAAGGGGACGCTTGATCTTGCGGGAACTAGGCAGCTCGCGAACCCGTTAACAGTGGCCTCCTATAGCGTCCAGTCGTACGCCCTCGACCGCGCAGCACCCTCATGGGAATCGTGGGCCTCACCAGCTGCCGACTCCAGCTCACCCCAAGCCTACGCAGCGCGGCAGCCAGCCAACCCTGCGGAGGCCCAAATGCTATTTTTGCGGGCAGAACAAACACCCCCGGCAGCGCTGCCTGGCGCGGAGCGCGACCTGCAATGGATATGGAAAGAAGGGACACTTTGTTTCTGTTTGCCAGGCCCGGTCAGTCGCCTCTGTTTCTAGGCCCAGCGTCCCTTCCCCCCCCCCCCCTCCCCCACGTGCGATCCAGGGGCGCCGCCATTTTCCTCCTCACAATCCACGTGCGGCCCATGGGCGCTGCCATCTTTGATGCCGCAAGCCACGTGTGGCCCGTGGGCGCCACCATCTTTGATGCCACCCGCCATGTGCGCACCGTGGGCGCCGCCATCTTCGGCGCCATTTTGGACCACGCCTCAGGACCCCTGCTCGCCTGGAAGCTCGTCTGGCCGTTCATCGCCTGCCGCTACCTCCACCACCGCTGACCAGCCCGGGGCCTACAAGCATCTGCCGCAACTCGCCTCGATCACCCTGGACCAGTCCCGGCCCTGCACCTCGCGTCCGCAACAAAAATGGTGAAAATTGATGGGCACGAGACGTCCTGCCTTTTTGACTCCGGGAGCACAGAGAGCTTCATCCACCCCATGATGGAAAGGCGCTGCTCCCTCGCGGTACACCCCGTCACCCAGAAGATCTCCCTGGCCTCCGCATCCCATTATGTGGAAATCCGGGAGTACTGCATCGCGACCCTCACCGTCCAAGGCGTAGAGTTTATCAACTTCCGGCTCTACGTCCTCCGTTACCTCTGTGTTGCCCTGTTCCTTGGCCTGGACTTCCAGTGCCACCTCCAAAGCTTAACCTTAAAATTCGGCGGACCCCTACCCCCTCACTGTATGCGGCCTCACGATCCACCTTCCTCATTTTCCGAACCTCACCCCGGATTTCAAACCCGTCGCCACCCAGGAACAGACGGTACAGCGCCCAGGACAGGACATTCATCAGATCGGAGCTTCTGCAGGAAGGGGTCATTGAGCCCAGCAACAGCCCCTGGAGAGCCCAAGTGGTAGTAGTAAAGACCGGGGAGAAGCACAGGATGGTTATTGACTAAAGTCAGACCATCAATCGGCGCACGCAGCTCGACGCGTACCCCCTCCCACGCATATCTGACATGGTCAATCAGATTGCGCAGTATCGGATCTTCCCGACAGTGGACCAGCTCCCCATCCGCCGGAGGACCACCAATACACTGTGTTCGAAGCAGAAGGCCGCTTCTATCACTTCCTTAGGGTTCCCTTCGGCGTCACTAATGTGGTCTCGGTCTTCCAACGTGAGATGGACCGAATGGTTGACCGGTACGGACTGCGGTCCACCTTCCCGTACCTAGACAACGTCACCATCTGCGGCCACGATCAGCAGGACCATGACGCTAACCTCCTAAAATTCCTCCAGACCGCCAAACTCCTTAATCGCACGTACAATAAGGAGAAATGCGTATTCCGCACAAAACCGCTTAGCCATCCTTGGGTATGTCGAGGAAAATGGAGTTCTAGGGCCCGTACCCGACTGCCCCCTCATGGAACTACCCCTCCCCCACTGCCTCAAGGCCCTGAAACGATGCCTGGGGTTTTTCTCCTATTATGCCCAGTGGGTCCCTAACTATGGGGACAAGGCCCGCCCACTCATTCAGTCCACAGTTCTTCCCCTGACGTCTGAGGCCCGCCAGGCCTTCAACCGCATCAAGGCAGACATCGCCAAGGCCACGATGCACGCAGTCGATGAGTCCCTCCCCTTCCAGGTCGAGAGCGATGCATCAGGCGTAGCTCCGGCCGCCACCCTCAGCCAGGCACGCAGGTCTGTGGCATTCTTTTCCCGCACCCTCCATGCCTCCGAAATTCGCCACTCCTCTGTCAAAAAGGAGGCCCAAGCCATTGTGCAAGCTGTGCAGCATTGGCTCTCCACTATGACCTCTGCCACCCGGGGGTCACCCAGTTCTTCCATTTCATCAAGGCCCGCAACCTGCCCTACTCTATTGAGGACGTCAGGACTATCACCAGAGACTGCCAGGTCTGTGCTGAGTGCAAGCCGCACTTCTACCAGCCAGATTGAGCGCACCTGGTGAAGGCCTCCCGCCCCTTTGAGCGAATCAACATGGACTTCAAAGGGCCCCTCTCGTCCACTGACCGCAACATGTACTTTCTGAACGTAGTCGATGAGTACTCCCGGTTCCCTTTCACCCTCCCATGCCCCGATATGACCTCTGCCACGGTCATTAAAGCTCTCTACGGCATCTTCACACTGTTCGATTTCCCCACCTATGTCCACAGCGATCGGGGATCCTCTTTTATGAGTGATGAGCTGCGTCAGTTCCTGCTCAGCAAGGGCATCGCATCGAGCAGGACGACCAGCTACAACCCCCAGGGAAACGGGCAGGTGGAGAGGGAGAATGAGACGGTCTGGAAGACTGTCCTGCTGGCCCTGTGGTCTAAAAATCTCCCGGTCTCCTGCTGGCAGGAGGTCCTCCCCGACGCGCTCCACTCCATCTGATCACTCCTCTGTATCGCGACTAACGAGACCCCTCATGAACGTCTCCTTGCCTTCCCCAGGAAGTCCACCTCCGGGGTCTCGCTCCCAACATGGCTGACAGTTCCTGGACCCGTCCTCCTTCGCAAGCATGTGCGGACCCATAAGTTGGACTCTTTGGTTGAAAGGGTCCACCTCCTACACGCGAACCCCCAGTACGCCTACGTGGCACACCCCGGCGGGCGCCGGGACACAGTCTCCCTCCGGGACCTGGCACCCGCTGGATCCCCACCCACGGCCCCCGACCTGACACCGCCCCAGGATGATCCGTCCTCCCATTGGTTCCACTCAGGGGTGACGAAGACGAGGACGACATGCTCCCGGAGTCACAGGTGACCAAGTCGGCGCCCACATCACCACCAGGACTGAGGCGATAGCGGAGGAGAGTCAAGGCCCCCGACAGACTGAACTTGTAATTCTTCTTTTCCACCACCCCCGCCGGACTCTTTTTTTTTAACAGGGAGTGAATGTGGTAGTCACCACTAGCAGTATTATATGTATTACGGTAAGACACGTAGAATTTAGGTACATGGGTAAATCCCTGCCCAGTAGGCGGTGTATAAATGCGTGTGCTCGCCAGTGTTGTAGCCATTCTGGTGACAGCTACAGGAGGCACAACATCTTTGCTCAATAAAGCCTTGATTATTCCACTACTCTCGTCTTTGTGGTAATTAATAGTGCATCACCTACCAACTCTGCCCGAGGTCTGGGTAGACCTGCCAAGCTCCACCACCATGACACCTCATGTGACCACATCATCACATAGTCACGTAACGACCCAGACTCTAACCCTCGCACCATTTAGTTTGTTGCCCCAACGGTGTGAGATGTAACAGTGTACGCATATAACTATGTCCAACTTAATATGTGCAAACAGAACAATGAATTTACAGAAGCATACAGCAGTCTGTACAAACAATGAAACACCAATTGCTCCTGCAGTTTGTGCAACTTGAACAATAGAACTCCAAATTGGCTCTTACAGCTAATGCATAGCCCGTTGTGTGGCCGGTGTGCACACTCATCCCCCTTATTTCAGGATAAGTTGGGGGAATGGAAAAAGTAAAATAGACAGAATGGCATTGGTCAGTCCAGACCGTTTAAAACGTGACAAAGTCCTGATACCACATGTTGGACCTGCGCAAGCGTCTGGATAGTGTAGAGACAACAACAGGTCGGCACGGTGGCAGGATGGTTAGCACTGCTGCCTCTCAGCTCTACGGACGTGGGTTCAAGGCAGCACAGTGTCACAGTGGTTAGCACTGCTGCCTCACGGCTCTGAGGACCCAGGTTCGATCCTGGTCCTGGGTCACTTTCCATGTGGAGTTTGCACGTTCTCCCTGTGTCTACGTGTGTCTCACCCCCACAAAGTGGTCGATCTGAGTCATCATTGCTGATGGTGGTTCCGCTTCTCACAGCAGGTGGTGCTCATTACATATATACTGGCTGCTATTGGAGACCACCATGTACAGGTTGGGCTGCAAGGTCTTGTCCTTGACCACTGCTAACTGGCCGTAGCATCGTGTGGTCTGCATATGCAAAGATTGGCCCAGTGGTAGAGGACATACAGCATGAGCGTGTTTGTTATCGTGCGCTTTGCTGTTTAATCTGTTATGTAGCAGTGCTTCATGCACATTGGGTACGTGTTCTGGCTGCAACTTGGCTTTGGTGGTTAGGATCATGGTCCTGGTGCATCTAGAAAAGAGCTGCTGAGCTGAAGAAGACAGGCCCTCTCGGGAAGATTATGCAGGGTTAGAAAGTGCAGCATAGAAATCAGTGTTGTCTCATGCAGACTTTTCCAGAAGTTGCTTGGTGCTGCATACAGCGCTCTCAGCCAGCCCATTAGATTGTGGATACAAATGGCTGCTTTTACATGATGAAAATCTCAACTGGAAGCAGAAGTATGGAATTTGGTAGAGACAAACTGGCGAGTATTGTTGGTCGTGAACTTTTGTGAGAAACAACTGGCAACCTCTCGCAATGTCACCTTGCATAGAGGGCAAAGACAGTGACTCTTTGGCCCTGGCCTTAGTTGTATCCAATCTGTGATACCTTTGATGGACTTGTTGAGTGTAATACTGCTGGAGAGCAAGCTGAATGATGAATTGCTGACCTTGCAGGATTAGAACATCTTGAATGGTTAGTTCCTCTTTAAAAGCAAAGGACACACAGAGGGCATGAGGAAGCTCCCTTGAAGATTCAGGCCAGCCTTGCATGATGCCATCAAGCAGTCATGTGTATGTGACATCTTGCTGCAGCGCCTGCTTCAACTCTGGGATGTGGCGGAAGGTAAGTACCACTATCTCCATGATGTCGATGCCTGCCTTCTGATCAGTCTTGTCTGTGGTGGGTAGGAAGGCTCTGGAGAGGGCATCAGCATGGTAGAGTTCCTAACCCCACTTGTACATCACACTGATGTAGCATTGTAGCTTTAACACCATGCGTGTAGCTGTACAGATGCAGTGTGAAGAGGTTCCGTCAGGATGGTTAGGAACAGTCGATGGTCACTTTCCACAGTTGCCAGATAATCATAGCTGAAGTTGTGGAATTTTCGACATGGAAGAACAAAGGCAAGGAGCTCTTTTTCGATTTGTGCACACTGAGTTTCAGTGTCAGTGAGTGCCCGCGAGGCCTCCATTTTGTCTGCATGCTGCACCAAGTCCACGCTGTGACACATCTGCTGAGATTAGGACAGGAGCTTGGACATTGAAGTATTGTAAAACTGATGGAAATGTCAATGATTGTTTGAGTTTGTTGAACGGCACTGTGTTGTGTTTGTGTCAACACTATTCAATGTTCTGATGTAGAAACTGAAAAGATTGTCCAGTGATTTCACTAAATTGTGAGAGGTAGTTTGTCATATCCAGGAAATGCTGTAAAGCATGGTTATTAACCGGAATGTGGCATATGGCCGCAGTCTTCTCTGGATCAAGTTTTACACCGCTATCTGTCGGCAGGTGGCCCACATACTGCACCTGATTGATCCTAAATTGGCACTTTGCCGGGTTGAACTTCAAATTGAGATCCCTGACATGACATGCTGAAGACACTTACCATGTTCAGGATGTCATCAACTATGATTCCACATGTTTGATCAGCAAAGAGCAAGTCAGCCAGGATGTCTCACATAATGGAAGTTTGCTGCATGCTGCACAACATCACAATACAAAGAGCCTGGAAATGGATGAGGAGGAGGGCTTGGAATGTCACTTAGATGAGGATGGAGTGGAGAAAGAGAATGATGGAGGCACTCCCCAGAGGGGCACAGTGCCCAGGCATTGGTGGAAGAGTGCCAAGGCAGTTCCAGGATTCACGGCGATCGGCAAGTTAGCATGGCTGTAATGGCCCTGCTATTGCAGCAACTTTGCACTTGAGCACCTGATAACAGATGTTGCTGTAACCCACCTTCCATCAGAGGGAGAAATAATCCAGCAACACACAAATCTAAGCAATGACATTGCCACCCAAAAACATTGAGAATGGGTCTCCACCAACACCTTCAATAAATTCCCATTTGCGCCCGTTTGGGAATGGCATTGTCGGGGATTTACGCCCGGTCCTAGGGGCAGCGAAGGCGGTAAAGGTCACGAGAAAGCACAGGGAAGGGATGTGTCGAGGACCAGTAAATAAAACGGCCGTGAAAACAGCTGAAAGTCCATCGGGGAGTAGAAAGGTCACCGCGGGGTCACAAAGGAAAATGGAGGCTGGAGCACCAGGGGAGGCCGCATTGCTTATGGCTGAAGAAATAACTAAGGTATGGCTGCGGAATTCGAAAGGCAGTTTGCAAAATACATGGAGACAATGAGGAAGGAGATGAGGGAGGTTTTGAGTGTGCTGGTGGAGGAGGCGATTTCCCCGGTGACGGCGGCAGTGGCGAGGGCAGTGGCGGAGGTGCGGGAGCAAGGGGAGGCGCTGAAGGAAGTGGAAGAGACATTATTGCAGCACGGGGACCAACTTACCTCGATGGGGAAGGAGATGCGGAAGGTAATGAGATTAACAAGGATCTGTGAGGAAAAATGGAAGACCTGGAAAACAGATCCAGGCGACAGGATTTGAGGATTGTGGGGCTGCCCGAAGGAGTTGAAGGGCCGAGGCCGACTGAGTATTTTGCTGTGATGCTGGCGAAACTATTGGGGGAGGGGAAGGATCCCTCCTGATATGAACTGGATCGGGCTCATCGGTCGTGCAGGCCTGTACCAAAGGCGAGTGAGCCGCCAAGGGTAGTGACTCTGTACTTCCGTAGGTACAGTGTGAAGGAGACGGTCCTGTGCTGGGCCAAGCAGAAGCGGGTGGTGCAGTGGGCTGGAGCTGGTATACGTGTATACCAGGACTTTACAGTGGACCTGACGAGGAGGCGGGCTGCTTTCAACCGGGTGAAGAGGACACTGTACATGAGCAAGGTGCAGTGCAACATTGTATATCCAGCGAAGCTGAGGGTGACTTACAAGCTCAAGGACTTTTATTTTGGAACGGCGGAAGCAGCGGAGGAGTTTGCGAAGGCAGAAGGACTGTGGCAGAACTGAGAAATTGAGAAATGGCCATGTGCCGATGTAACCTCATGACTGTATTTTCTTTTTTTTTTGTTTCACTGCGTGCAGGTGTATGGGCTGAAGGAGCCAATGTTGTATATATCTGGATAAGGGAAGTGATGGGACTTTCACTCAAAGTGAGGGCTCTTTGGGGTGTAGGTGGATATGCGGGGTTTGTGTGTTAAAAGCAGATTTCTGGGCTTTCCTAGGGCTGGGCCAGGGGGAAAGGGACCCAGGCAGGAGCCTCCACGTTGGCCGGTTTAAGCCGGACAGTGAACGGGAGTGAGGTGGGGGGAGGGGCTGCGGCCATCGGAGCCTGGCAGAACAGGGTCCGAGTGGTCTAGCCGGGGTGGAAAGTTGGGGGAAAGGAACCGAGGTTGGGGGGAGGACTATTTACAAGAGGCAGTGGACGGGAGTAGTTGGGGGGGGGGGGGGGTCTGTTTACAACTCTTGGGTATCAAGTACGGTACTCTTTCAGAAGTTGGACGGCGTTGAGTGTGGGGAGGGGGGGGGGGGGGGAGTGGACTCTATGGTGACCATGGGCGATCACGGACTCCTTTTTTCTTTTTCTCCTTTGCTTTTTGTTTCCACCGTGGGAGGGTTTGTTTTATTGGATGCATATATTGACAGGTGCGCCGTTGTTTGGGGTGGTGGGAGGATGGGATCGTTGTTATTGTTAAGGGGATTGATTTTGTATTTGTTACCATTTACTGTCTGTGCGTGGGGTGTAAATTTTGAAGGAAAATGTGAAAATGGAGAATAAAAACATTTATTTAAAAAAATAAACTCCCATTTTCCTTTCATTAAAAGAACATTAAAACAACAAGTCTGATCAAGAAGCTAGGCAATTATTATTCCAGGAAAAATAAATGAACACACAAATTGAGGAAACATCACCCTAATAACCCAGAAAGTGTAACTAACAGCATCTCTTTCAGTACAGGTCAGCTTGTTGATCATGCATCCATTCAGAGTGGTGCTGCTATGCCTCTCTGAGATGTCAGACACTTTCTCAATGGAGAAGCTCATCTTCTCGAAACCCTGAGCCATTACACAGCACATGCATTGCACAGACCTCCATTGTTTGTTCATGTTTGCAAATAGATAAAAATTTCCTTTCAAAACAGATTAGTTGAAGCACAATTTTCATGAGGCAAATGCTGAATTATTTGTCTAATTTTTCAGTTCCATCGCATTGAGATGTTCTCGTTCGTATCAATTAGATCAGTAATACCACACAGCATGCATAATGATAGATACTGTTAATAATTCAATAGGCCAGCCATTTATTAATCTTCCTTTGGAAAATATTTGAGGTTTTCTTTTAACATTTTTGTGACAATCAAACCCTGGTGAAATGGCCTCACGTTATATTATAGAATCATCCTGGTGGAGCAGCTGTTCACAGCATACGTCTGATTGCGGGGACTTTATAGATGGATGTATTTCTGTTGTAAATAAAACCGCAATACCATTATCCCAAGCTATATAAAATCTGCTGTCCTCCAAATAATCAAATGCATTAAATTGCTGCTCCGAGCAAGGCACATTAATAAGCTTTTTCTCTAATGTTGAATGGATTAATATAGCCAATCTTGGTGCCTTTAGAATCCTACTCCAAGTTCCTGTAGCTATTGATCTTGTACCTTTGTTCAATGAAGATATGCTACCCAAATAAATTAATAGCTCAACTGAATTTCACGACCCTTGTAAATGTAAAGATCCAGTGGAATTCTCACTTATTTGTATATCTATATTAAAAATTAAAATACATGAGTTTCATTATGGGTCAAAATGAAATTAGTTATTTGTGCCACTGGGCATGCTAAATTGTAATGTTATTTTAGAAATGATCACTCTTGAGAGGCAGGGCTTTGCATGAATCTTATGAGTGGATGGATTACAGGATAGAAAATGAACTGCAGTTTGGAGAGCCTTAATGTACTCTGAATCATTATTAAAACACCAAGTGGCAGTTACAGCGTATATTTATTAAATCTTTGCATCGATGCATGATTCAATCAATGGAGTGTGATAAAATATTGCTATTTGCAAATATTTGTCTTCACCGACTTTGATTTCAAACTCGACATTTCTTGAGACGGCCCCTAACTGGAAGAGAAACCAAAATGTCAGGTTCGAGGGAAAGCGTGAGTTCAACCGTGGACTCCTGGCTGTGACATCAGACTTCTGGGAAATCAGCCTGTGACCTTCGGCTGCTAGGGAATTCAAATCTGATTAGGGAAACAAACACAAGGCTCTCAGATATAAGGATCAGGATTGTCCAGTTTCCCAACCACGTGTTTCTTAGCGGTGCACTGTTCGCTGGCGGTGGGATTCTATAATCCCACCTTCTGTCAATGGGATTTCCCATTGAAGTCACCCCATGCTGCCGAGAACCTCACGGGCAGGGATGTGTGACCGCCGGGAAGAGAGAATCACAAAGGCCGGAGAATTCTGGCCAAGGTTTCTGCAAGGGGTCAGAACAGTACAGGCAGGCAGATTAGCCGTGAGTGTGAGGCAGCTAAGAAAGAATTAAAATCTGATGGTTGAGTTTAGCAGCAGTGACAGTGCTTTGGGTTTTACTGGAGCCAACCATACTATGTACCAGAGGTTATTGAGTGGTCAGGTAACATGAATCTGGGGAATCTACATCATCAGGACCATTGTGAATTGAGCTAATGAGGTTCTGCAGAAGCACACCCTTTTTAGTGATAACCATGGGCGGCATTCTCCCCTACCCGGCAGGGCGGGGGGTCCCGGCATAGGGGAGTGGCGCCAACCACTCCGGCGTCGGGCCTCCCCAAAGGTGTGGAATTCTCCGCTCCTTTGGGGCTAGGCCCGCGCCGGAGCGGTTGGCACCACGTTGACTGGCGCGAAAAACGGCACCAGCGGCCTTTCAGGCCCGCGGCCCGGCGCCGGTGCTGGCCGAAAGGCCTTCGCCGGTTCGCGCATGCGCGCTGGGGGATTCTCTTCTGCCTCCGCCATGGCGGAGGCCGTGGCAGCGGCGGAAGAGAAAGAGTGCCCCCACGGCACTGGCCCGTCCACCGATCGGTGGGCCCCGATCGCGGGCCTGGCCACCGTGGGGGCACCCTCCGGGGTCTTATCGCCCCGCCCCCCCCCCCCCCCCAGGACCCCGGGGGCCCGCTCGCGCCGCCGATCCCGCTGCCACCAGAGGTGGTTCAAACCTCGGCGGCGAGAGAGGCCTCCCAGCGGTGGGACTTCGGCCCATCGCGGGCCGAAGAATCGACGCAGGGGGCTCGCCGCTTGACGAGGCGCGATTCCCGCCCCCGCCAATTGCCGGGTGGCGGAGAATTTCTGCCACGGCGGGGGCGGGATTTTCGGCGGCCCTGGGCGATTCTCCAACCCTGCGTGGGGTCGAAGAATTTCGCCCCATATCTGTAGAACTCAGACGGAATAAAGCAATTGTAGGAGGTGACTTCACAATCAAATCCTGCACAATCATAAAATCATAGAATCTCTACAGTGCAGAAGGAGGCCTTTCGGCCCATTGAGTCCACACCAACCCTCCGAAAGACTACCCTACCCAGGCCCATGCCCTCTACCTATCCCTGTAATCTTACTTAACCTTTTGGACAATAAGGGGCAATTTAGCATGACCAATCCACCTAATCTGCACATTTTGGACTGTGAGAGGAAACCGGAGCACCAAGAGGAAACCCACGCACACACGGGGAGAACGTCCAAACTCCACACAGTCACCCGAGGTCGGAATCGAACCCAGGTCCCTGGTGCTGTGAGACAGCAGTCCTAACCATTGTGCCACCGTGCCGTGTATTTAATACCTTGATGAAGAGAGTTGCCAAGGACTTTAGGACTGCACATGATGTCATATGTGCTGTGGCTGCCAGTAAGTTTGTTAGATCTCCTTTTGCTGTATTAACTATTTGAAAAGTAATTTATTGAATACAATGTGCCTGTTAATTTATACTTCATTTATGTAGATTTTGGTTTGATTTTTGAAGCTATAAAAAAAGTGAAATCTTGCCCTTTGGTTTCATCTGTTGGGGGTGTTTGATAAGTTCAGTTCTTAAAGTTACTGGACTCCATGGGGATTGCAACATGAACATTATGGGCGGGATTCTCCGACCTCCACACCGGATCTGAGAATCGCCGAGGGGGTGTGAATCCCGCCCCGCTGCTCCGACGCCGGCTGCAGAATTCTCCGGCGCCGGTTTTCAGATGGGGATCGGGCCACGCCGGTCGGGGGCCGTTGACAGCGGCCCCCCGGCAGTTCTCCGGGCCCCGATAGACCGAGCGGCCTCTCGTTTTCGGCCAGTGCCGCCGGCATGAAATGGACATGGTCCATCCCGGCGGGACCTGGCTTGTCGGCCGTCTAGCGGAGCCCTCGGTGGGGGGTGCGGGGGGTCCGGCCCCAGGGGGGGGGCCACAACAATGGCCTGGCCCGCGATCGGGGCCCACCGATCTGTGGGCGGGCCTGTGCCGTGGGAGCCCTCTTTCCCTCCTTGCCGGCCTCTGTCAGGCTCCGCCATAGCTGGCACGGAGAAGAAACACCCTGCGCATGCGCAGGAAACACGCCGGCGGTTCTGCACATGCGCCAGAACACGCCGGCTGTCCTGCGCATGCGCCAACTCGCGCCGGTTGGCACATCACCAACCCCTCCAGCGCCGGCCTAGCCCCCGGAAGTGCGGAGGATTCCGCAACTTCCGGGCGGCCCGACGCCTATGTGATTCGCGCTGTTCTTGGCGCTGGTTCGGGTTGCCCCGCCAATTGCGGGAGAATCCCGCCCTTGATGTTTACACTTGCAGTGAAAAGCAAAACCAGGGCCTATAAAGATAAGGTAGTGACTAGTAAATCCAGTAGGAAATTCAGAAGAAACCTTTTTTAGCCAGAGAGTGGTTAGCATGTGAAACACTACCACAAGGTATAGTTGTGGTGAATAACATAGATATATATCATAAATCCCACTAGGACCATGGGGAAACCATCATCCATCTTCCATTGGGACTGGTGGAGTACGAGCTTCCCAGATACAGGGTGGAGGGCACTTGCCTAGGGCTCGTTATGTACTGATTTAAAAGCTGGCCCAGTGGAGGGCCCAGATAGACTAGTCCTCCCAGCAAGGATTGTACTGGGAGTGAGATGCTGCTTTACCCGGGGCTTTGCATATAGTTAAAATAAATTAATGTTCAATTTTCCCCTGCTTTCTCAAGTTACAAAAATATACTGAAAGAAAAGCTGGATAAACATTGGCGAGATAAAGAAAAGAGGGTTATGCCGAGAGGATTGGGCAAAGGGAGGTAGAAGGAGGCTTGTGTAGTATGGATCAGTTGGATCAAATGGCTCGTTTTTGTGCTTTATGTGATATCATTCTGGGCAATAGCCAATAGCGGAAACGTCTTGGGTGGGATTCGCCAGTCTCCTCCTTGGCAGCACCGGTTTTGTGTGAGCATGGAACATTTGGGCATTCCAGCCAAAACTGCATTAACTCCCAGCGGCACTGGAAAATCCCAGCCGCGAATACGAGGATGGAATATTCCAGCCCTCCTCGGTATCTACCAAATCTATCATTTTAAAGGCCTTTATGAGCTCACCCCTCAACCCTCCCTCCTCCAGAGACAAGAGTCCCAGCCTGTTTTATCTTTCCTGATAATTGATAATCTCTCAGCACTGGTGTCGTCTTTGTTTTCCACATTCTACAGCGCCCCCAGAACCTTTTTGTGACATGGGGATCGGAACTATGCAGAGTACTTAACGTGTATTCCAACTGAAGTTCGATACAGATTTTAAAAATAACTACCTTCACCACAGGGAGATCACGTGAGATAATAATGCACATCTATTTGCCAAGCATTTCTTGTCAAATGAAAGTGCACAAAATCATCCTGGCGCTACTATAGTTTAGCTTACCCGTAATAAATATAAGCCAATGTATTTCTCGATGTCACACTGTCAAACTAATGATCTACAGTTTGGAACCGCATCAGCATCAACATGGATTGATCACCTTTCTTTGCATCATATTATCCTCCTTAAATGAGAACAGGGCTTGTTCAATATTACATTTCTTAGAATCAATAGCAAATCGGATTGTTGATATGTATTTTGGAGTGCTTTGGAATGCATATTCAATCTCTTATTCTGCTGTCTCTCCAATTATTGTTACCTGTTGCCTTTCGCACCAGGAGGTTTATGGTTATGCGGCTCTGGCACATGCACAATGGTGCAAACCTCGAACAACCAATGACCCTGATTAGACATGTGCACAGAATTCTATAACTAATGAGTAACTTTTCAGTGTTATTTACTTTGCCAGTGTGGAGGTATGACTAGGGGTATTACGGTACCTGGGAGTGTGAGCTGCTATTGGTGTAGAAGGCTCGCTGCCCATTGGCCCAAGTGTTGTCTTCTCATTGGTCGAGAGGAAGGTAGCTCCACCTACGAGGTGGAGTATAAGAACCCGTGTTCCCAGCAGCCAGGTCATTTCTGTACTCCTGCTGCTGGGCACACTTCTTGTAGATTAAAGCCTCCGATTCGGACTACTCCTTCGTTTCTGTGTTCATTGATCGCGCATCAGCCAGCAATGACCATGCCACCTTGTGTCTGGGCCCAGGCTAGCTAACCCCAGAGGTGCCAACTGTGACACATTCCCGGTGCAGTACTGAGGGAGTGCTGCACTGTCAGAGATGCCAACTTTCCGATAAAACGTTAAAACAAAGCCGCAGATATCCTCTCTGATAGCTATAACAAATCCTAAGAGCCCAGGCAGTAGGTCTGGAAGTTGCTGTAGGCCAACCTAGGCTACTCCCGAGACCTTACAACTACTTTCACCTACATATTTAAGGGTGGGTAGGCAAATAGTGAATTTGGGCTAAATGCATAGGTTGTCACATTAAAACTAAGTGACCACTATGTTAAGATCCCAAAATTTGTTAAGATACTGATCAAGAAGCTCAAACACTTTTTTTAAATTTGGAAATCTGTGAAGAAAGGATACTTCACTCCAAGAGTGATGACTTGACCAAGAGGTATCTTTTATGTTAAAACAAACTTTAATTTAAACACAGAATTAACCACATTAACATTAAATAAAATAGCTTTACAATTGTCAGTTGAACAGTTCTTAGACACAAAGAAAACTTAGACTTATGCCGTACACCTTCACTATAAATATTCCAAACAAGCAACAAAGAAGGATTTATTTAACTTAACAGAAAGTCTGTCCACAGCAGTAACTATTTCCACTTCACAATCCCTGTTGGGACAACCACCAACATTCCAGTTCCTGCCTGGGGCTGGCTTTTATGCTCAATCTTACGAGCCGCAGCTGAGCCAGAAAAATGATGAAGGGCGCGAGTTTCTGGCCGTTTCCCGCCCATGACTGTCACAGTCATGCTTTTTCTTCTTTCTTTCTTTTTGGAATAATTTTTATTCAAGTTTTCAACAACAAATTTTATCACAACAGAGAAAAACAGTAACCCCTCCCCTCCAATACAAAACAATAAATTAACAAGAAAAAGAAATAAGCGTAAAACCATGCAAACAAACCCCCATAATGAACCCGTAGCCCTCTCCCCCCACCCCCCCCCCCCCCACCCCCCGGCTACCTTCCCCCGCTTCCCGTCCATTTTCCCCTGATTCTTGGCCACCCGACTATTCTTCCTCTTGTTCGTTGGCCACAAACAGGTCCCGGAACAATTGCGTGAATGGCTCCCACCTTCTGTGGAAGCCGTCGTCTGACCCTCGGATGGCGAATTTGATTTTCTCCATTTGGAGAGATTCCGAGAGGTCGGCCAGCCAGTCTGCAGCTCTGGGCGGTGCTGCTGACCGCCAGCCAAACAGGATTCTATGGCGGGCGATCAGGGAGGCAAAGGCAAGGGCGTCCGCCCTCCTCCCCAGGAATAGATCTAGCTGGTCTGAAACCCCGAAGACCGCCACTATCGGGCATGGCTCCACCCTCACCCCCACCACTTTGGACATGGCCTCGAAGAAGGCTGTCCAGTACTCCACAAGTCTGGGGCAAGACCAGAACATGTGGGCGTGGTTGGACGGGCGTCTTTGGCACCGTTCACATCTGTCCTCCACCTCCGGGAAGAACCTACTCATACTGTTTCTTGTTAAGTGGGCTCTATGTACCACTTTTAGTTGCGTCAGGCTGAGCCTTGCGCACGTGGAGGTGGAGTTGACCCTATGCAGTGCTTCGCTCCAGAGTCCCCACCCTATCTCAATCCCCAGGTCATCCTCCCATTTCTTTCTTGTTGCGTCCAGTACGGTGTCGTCCCTTTCTACCAGTCGGTCATACATGTCGCTACAGTTCCCTTTCTCTAGGATACTTGCGTCCAGTAGGTCTTCCAGTAGTGTCTGTCGTGGCGGTTGTGGGTACGTCCTTGTCTCCTTTCGTAAGAGGTTTTTGAGCTGCAGGTACCATAGCTCGTTCCCCCCAGCTAGCCGAAATTTCTCTGTCAGTTCGTCCAGTGTTGCGATCCTGTTGTCCGTGTATAGGTCCCTGACTGTCAGTGTCCCCCCGTCCTGTCTCCACCTTTTGAAGGTGGCGTCAGTCAGTGCTGGTGTGAACCTATGGTTGTTGCAGATGGGAAATTTGTCCGACATTTTGGTCAGGCCAAATTGCTGCCGCAGTTGGTTCCAGGATTGGAGGGTGGCTGTCACCACTGGGCTGCTGGAGTGTTTTTTGGGTGGGGATGGGAGTGCTGCCGTGGCGAGGGCCCGGAGGGAGGTCCCCATGCAGGAGGCCTCCTCCGCATGCACCCACTAGGCTTCTGGCTCCTGGATCCATCCCCTTACTCACTCGGCTGTTGCCGCCCAGTGGTAGAATTGTATGTTCGGGAGGGCTAGCCCCCCCCTGGATTTTGTTTTTTGTAGGATCTTCTTTGGGATCCTAGCATTTCTAACCTCCCCCCCCCCCCCCCCACCCTCCCCCCCATACGAACGCCATGATAAGTTTGTCCAGCGCTTTGAAAAAGGCCTTGGGGATGTAGATCGGAATGGATCTAAACAGGATGAGGAACCTGGGCAGTACGTTCATTTTGATCGTCTGTGGGAGTGTGTTCCATCTTTGCAGGTCCTTTTTTACTTCCTCCGTCAGGCTGGTGAGGTTCCATTTGTGGATCCCTTTCCAGTCATGGGCTATTTGGATCGCCAGGTAGCAGAATTTGTCGGGCTTGTTTGAACGGCAGCCCCTTTAGTGCTGCACCCCCCCCCCCCCCCCCCCTTGCGGGTGTAATGGGAAGATCTCGCTTTTGCTCATGTTGAGTTTGTAGCCCGAGAAGGCTCCAAAATCTTTCAGGAGCGCGATGATTCCGTCCATGCTGCTTTGTGGGTCCGAGATGTAGAGGAGCAGATCATCTGCATAGAGTGAGACTCTGTTCTCTCTGCCTCACCTTCAGATCCCCCTCCAATGTTTTGCTGCCCTGAGCGCGATTGCTAGCGGTTCGATTGCTAGTGCGAACAGCAGCGGGGACAGTGGGCATCCTTGTCTGGTGCCCCTGGGCAGCTGGAAGTATTGGGAGTTGGTATTGTTGGTCCGTACGCTTGACATGGGAGCGTTGTATAGGAGCTTTACCCAAGCGGTGAACCCTGTTCCAAGCCCGAACCACTCCAGTACCTCTATGAGGTATTTTCATTCGACTCTGTCGAAGGCCTTTTCTGCGTCCAGGGAGATGATCACCTCTTGTGTTCTCTCCCCGGAGGGGGTCATTATCACGTTCAGCAGGCGCCTGATGTTCGAGGTAAGCTGTCTACCTTTGACGAAGCCATCTGGTCCTCTGTGACCACCTCAGGTACACAGTCTTTTAGCCTTTTGGCTAGGGTTTTGGCCAGTATTTTGGTGTCAGCGTTCAGCAGTGAGATGGGTCTGTATGACCCACATTCCGTTGGGTCTTTGTCTTTCTTAGGTATCAGCGAGATTGAGGCCTGTGCTAACGTGGGTGGCAGTGTGCCCCTAGCTAGCGAGTCTGTGAACATCTCCCGCAGGTGCGGGGCCAGCGCTGTCTCAAATTTTTTGTAGAAGTCCACCGGGAATCCGTCCGGTCCCGTCGCCTTCCCCGTCTGCATGGAGCTAATGCTCTCCATGATCTCTCCCAGTGCTAGTGATGCTTCCAGGTCCCGTTTTCTGCCCTCTCCCACGACTGGCATGTCCAGTCCATCAAGGAACCGGTTCATCCCAGCCTTGCCCGTTGGGGGCTCTGAGGTGTACAGCTCTTGGTAGAAGGCCTTGAAGGTTTTGTTAATCTTCTCTGGTTCTGTTTCCAACGTGCCTCCGGTACCCCTGATTTGTGCAATTTCTCTGGTGGCTGCCTGCTTTCTCAGCTGGTGTGCCTACAGGTGGTTGGCTTTGTCTCCGTGTTCGTACAGGGTCCCGCACGCCTGGCGGAGTTGGTGCACTGCTTTCCTGGTGGAAAGCAGGTCAAAGTTCCTTTGTAGTTCTTTTCTCTCCGTCTGGAGCTCTACGGTTGGGGCCTTGGAGTATTTATGGTCTACTTCCAGTATGGAGTCGACCAGCTTCTGCCTAGCCACCCTTTCCTCCCTATCTCTTTGCGCTTTGAAGGCAATGATTTCCCCTCGTAGTACGGCCTTAAGCGCTTCCCAGAACGTGGAGGGTGAGACCTCCCCGTTTTGGTTGTTCTCCGTGTACTCTCCTATGGCCCGCGCTATCCTTTCGCTGAAGGCCTTGTCATCTAGTAAGGCACCGTCCAACCTCCATGTGGGGCGCTGGGCCCTTCCCATCTCTAGCCGCACGTCCATGTAGTGTGGAGCGTGGTCTGATATCACAATTGCGGAGTATTCCACTTTGTCTATCCCTGGAAGCACCGTTTTCCCCACCACAAAGAAGTCAATTCTGGTGTACACGTTGTGTACTGGGGAGAAGAAAGAGAATTCTTTCTCCCCCGGGTGGGCGAACCTCCAGGGGTCCACTGCTCTCATCTGCTCCATAAAGTGACTGAGTTCCCTTGCCATGCTTGAGGTTTTCCCCGTTTTGGGGTTTGATCTGTCCGTCTTTGGATCCTGTACACAGTTGAAGTCCCCCCCCATAATTAGTCGATGCGTCGCTATGTCCGGGATTTCTGCCATGGTCTTTTTGATGAAACCCGTGTCGTCCCAGTTGGGCGCGTACACATTGACTAGGACTACCGGCGCCCCATCCAGGGCCCCGCTGACCATGACATACCGCCCCCCTGGGTCTGTGACCGTCTTTGTCGCCCTAAACATTGTCCTCTTGCCGATCAGGATCGCCACCTCCCCTGGCCCTTGTCCCATAGCAGGAATGGTAGGTTTGTCCCACCCAGCCCTTTCTTACCCGCAGTTGGTTCTGCTCCCTCAGGTGCGTCTCTTGGAAGAAGACTATGTCGGCCCTCATGTTTCTGAGGTGGGTGAGGACTCTAGATCTCTTCACTGGGCCGTTAAGTCCCCTTATGTTCCAGGTGATTATCCTGGTGGGGGGCTTCTGCCCCCTCGTTCCTGTGGGATTAACCATATTTATCTGGTGGACGCGCCCCTGCCCTCCGGGGTTTCCCTTTGTTAGGGTGCCGTCCAGGATGGCCACTATCACTGCTCTCCCCATGCGGTCGGGTCTCTGCACTCCGGGGTTTCCCCTTGTCCCGGGGGCACCCGCCATGGCCGTCCACTGTGTGTCCGCCACGCGGGTAGTCCCCTGCACTCTGGGGTCTCCCTTCGCCCAAAGACCGTACTGGGTGGGTGCTTGCAGCGGTTCCTTGTCTCGAGCCCTTGGTTGTGGCACTTTGTAGCCCTGTTCCTTTTCTAGCCTCTTTTGTCCCTCCTTCCCTGCATCCCCCCTCCCCGGTCTCTCGCTTCCTGTGTGCCCCCCCCCCCCCCCACAGATCTCTCCCTTTTCCCTCCTCCCCGTATACCCCTCCTTTGCCCCTCTCTCCCCTATTCCTGTCCCCGTTTGCTCTCCCGACTTTGATGGGTGATCCCCCCCCCCCTCCCCGGCCTGGCGCCTTCCCCCCTGTTGGGGGTGCGCTGCGGCCCTGCTTTGTTGCGTGCCCCCCCGGCGCTAGCTTTCCCACTAGTGCGGTGGCTCCCCTCTCGGGGGTTGTTGTCTCGCTTCTCCCCTGCCTGGCCTCTACGGTTTTCTGCCCGCTCTTCCCCCATCCTACCCTGCACCCCTCTCGCCTGCTCTCCCTTCTCCATTGCTCTCGTTCCCCCGTGCTGGGGCCTGGCCTCCCACCTGGAGCGGTCCCTTGGGCAGTGGTTTGTTTTTTGCTCTGGGTCTCCCTGCCGGGGGGGGGGGGGGGGAGGGGGGGGTGCTGCTGGCATTGCCTCGCCCCTCCCCACCCCACCCGTCGACGTGTCATTGCCCCTTACCAGGGGCCCCTCGCCCCTACCCCCGCTGGTTGTTTTCCAGCCCGTGCTCCTCGACGAACCTATTCGCCTCAGCGGGGGCTGTAAAGAAATATTCCCTGTTTTGGTATGTGACCCAGAGTTTCGCTGGGTACAGCATACCAAAACGCACTCTGCTTCTGTGGAGAGCTGCTTTCGCTCTGTTGAACTCAGCCCGTCTCTTAGTTATGTCTGCTCCAAGATCCTCATAGATTCGGATGGTGTGCCCTTCCCTCTATTGCAAGCTCTATTTTCCTTGGCCCAGCGCAGGATTGTCTTCCTATCCCAGTACCGGTGCAGTTTGGCTATGACTGCTTTCGGTTGTTCCCCTGCCTTGGGCTTAGGGCGCAGCGACCGATGTGCTCTGTCCATTTCCGGTGGGATGGGAAAGTGTTCCTCCCCACTAAGTTGCCCAGCAGCTCAGCCACGTATGTTGTGGGGTTTCTACCCCCGGTCCCCTCTGGCAGGCCCACTATCCTGACATTTTGCCTTCTCGAGCTGTTTTCCTGGTCATCTACCCTGCCCTTCAGGCTCCCCTGTGTTGTGCCCAGTCTCGCCACTTCCCTCTCCAGGGCCGTGACCCGGTCGCTCATGTCGGTCGCTGCTTTCTCCAGCTCCTTAATGGTCGCCTCCTGGGCTTCCAGTTTCTCCCCTTGGGCATCCAATTTCACCTCCAATCTGGTCAGAGCCTGCTGCACCCCTGACATTGCCCTGGCCACTGCTGCCTGTACTGCGGCCTCTGCGTCTGCTTTCCCCTCTGCCTTGATTGCCTGCAGCTGCTCCCTCAGCACCTCGGTAAAGGCTGCCTTCCAATTCCAGCCCCCCTCTAGCCCCGGGGGAGAGGGCACCTGTCTGTCCAGCTCTTTTTGATGCGGCGATACATCCGTTCCGCTGCTTCGTGTGCTAATCCACTCACCTGAGCTGGCTTGCCCCTTGTCCCGTCTGCTTCTGGTGCCCCCTACCCCTTGGCTCCCTTCTGGCGTTTTTTTCTCCCCCTTCCCTTTCATCTTTTCTTCTCCCCTTCTCCCCTTGTTTTTCTCTTCCCCCTTTTCCACACCCTATTTTTATTTAATTTTTTTATTATTTTTTTTTGTCTCTTCCTTTTTCCCCCCCCCTCTCTTCCCTTCTTTCCTTTACCACTTATTTTATTTATTTATTTATTAATTATTCCCCCCCCCCCCCCTCTTTTATGCAACTCCTCTCAGGTGGGCTTACTTTGGATGGGAAAGAGTGTAAAAAGAGAGAAAATAGTATATATACCCCTCCCCCCTCTCTCTTTAACAGTTTTCTTCTGTTTTTTTTAATAAAAGTCCTTTTTTTTTCCTTCCTTTCCCCACTCACCCAGGAGAGAGAGAGAGAGAGAGAGAGAGCGAGAGGCTTTTGTCCAGTCTCTTTGGCCTTGCCTCGTGGTGGTCGCTGCCCGGGGGGGGGGGGGGGGGGGGGGGGGGGGGGGGTTGGGTCGGTCCCCGCTGCTCCATTCGGGTTCCCGCAATTCGCACCCCGCGTCCTCCCGGTGGGGGTGGTTTAGGTCGCTGGTCGCTGCCGCCGGCTGTGCCCCGCTTCGGTCCTGGCCGCTACCGCTCCTGGCCTGCTTGGGGGGGGGGGGGGGGGGAGGTGGACCTGCCGCCGCCGAACCGCTCCTGCTGCCGCCGCCGCCGAACCGCTCCTGCTGCCGCCGCCGAGGATCCTCCGCCGACAGTTTTGTTGGGGGTGGGGGGTGCGTCGTCCCTTCCCTGCTCTTTGCCGCTGCGGAGAGAAAGGCCCCGACTTCGTTACCCTGCGGGAGCCCCTCTCCGTGCGACCGCTCTGCTCTTTCTGAGCATCAACTCCTGGCTACCAAAAGTAGCTTTGTGCTAGTTCCTTCATTGTAACTGTACCTGGGAGTCCCTCATGTTGTTGTTCCTATTCATTTTGTCGCAGATTTGGAGGAATAATTGCTCTCATCCCCCACAACAGACATCCACCCTGTGCTGTTCATTTGAGTCTCCTGGAAATGTATAGTTTTAATTCAGGATGTTTTCCCACTATCCTCCCCTTTAATACCATTTCCAGTACATTCTCCACCTCAGGATCATTTCTGCCATGCCTTTGGACTTGAACTGCAGTCACTGGAATAATCTCGATCTGTGCACAATAAACAATATTATCATCATGACTGGGTAGTATCTGACCAACTGGTAAAGGCAAACATTTTTTTTTAATAAACATTTTATTGAGGTATTTTGGGTTTTACAACAACAATAAAATAAACAATGGGTGCGATTCTCCGATCGCGGGACAGAGTGTCTGCACTGTCATGAACGGCGTCGCGTTTCACGAAGGCGCGAAACGGGTGCGGGCAGTAGCGATTCTGGCCCCCACAGGGGGCCAGCACAGCGCTGGAGCGGTTCACGCCGCTCCAGTCTTACTTCATGGGGCGCAACCCACGCATGCACAGTGGCGACACGCCAACCCGCACATGCGCGGTGGCCTTACTGAATGCTCCGGCCCACATACAGTGGCCCGCGACCGGCGGCGAGCCAAACGCGGCGGCGCAAATGGCGCCGATTCTCCGCACCTCAGAGAATTGCGCGCCGGCGTCAGGGTGGCATGGCGCGGTTGCGGTGATTCTCCAACCCGGAGCGGGGCTGGGAGAATCGCGACCAATGTACATGAGTTTATAAACATAGTGCAAAAACCGTCTTCCTCCCTTACAGGTTCCACCTTTATTAACCCCCCACACAAAACTAAGCTAAGCCCCCCCCCCCACCCCACCTTCTGCTGACGATTAATTTTCCGCAAAGAAGTCAACGAACGAGTGCCACCTCCGGGTGAACCCTAACATTGCCCCTCTCAAGGCAAATTTCATTTTCTCCAAACAGAGAAAGCTAGCCATGGCCGATAGCCAGGTCTCCGACATCGGGGACATTGAGTCCCTCCAAGCTAATGATATCCGTCTCCGGGCTACCAAGGAAACAAAGGCCAGAACATCTGCCTCTTTCTCCTCCTGGATTCCCGGATCTTCCGACACCCCGAAATGATGGTCCTGTTTGTGTTTCAGTCTCTCCCCATCTTTATTCCGCGGTCCTTTTTTAAATGGGTCAACAAAGTAATCATTGGCTTTGTATGGGTGGGCAAGACCCTGCCACCTCTGGACTCGGTGCCACCCTTGTTTTCAACACCGTGGACATGACATCTGCAAACCCCTGCCAAAATCCCCTAAGCTTTGGGCATATCCAGAACATGTGGACATGGTTCGCTGGCCCCCTACACACCTTGCACACCTATCTTGTACAGCAAGGAACCTGTGCATCTGGGCCACTGACATGTGAGCCCGGTGGACAACCTTAAACTGTATCAGGCTGGGCCTGGCACATGTTGTGGACACATTGACTCTACTCAGCGCGTCCGCCCATAGACCATACTCCATCACTCCGCCCAACTCCTCTTCCCACTTGCGCTTCAACTCCTCGGTCTCCATGTCCTCTGACCCCATGAGTTCCCTGTAGATGTCGGAGACCTCCTTTCTCCCATCCACACTCTGGAAACTACCCTTCCTGTATTCCCACTTGGTGGTAGGAGCAGGAAGGTTGAAACCTGCCTACGTAGGAAGTACCGCACCTGCAGGTACCTAAACTCGTTTCCCCTCGCCAATCCAAACTTCTCCTCCAGCTTCCTCAGGCTAGGAAAGCTCCCCTCTATAAACATATCTCCCAGCCTCTCAATCCCTGCTCTCTGCCATCTCCGAAACCCCCATCCATCCTTCCGGGGCAAACCGGTGATTATTACAGATTGGTGGCCAGACCGATGCTCCCTCCGCTCCCACTTGTTTCCTCCACTGCCCCCAGACTCTCAGGGCCGCCACCACCACGGGGCTGGTGGAGTACCGTGCCAGCGGGAAGGGCAGGGACGCCGTTATCAGCGCCCCCAAACTGGTGCCCTTACAGGAGGCCGCCTCCATACGCTCCCATGCCAACACCCCCCCCCCCCCCCCAACCCATTTCCTGATCATGGCTATATTCACCACCCAATAATAATTACTGAAGTTTGGCAGCGCCAGCCTGCCCTGTCCTCGGCTCCACTCAAGCATCCCCTTTTTTACTCACGGGGTCTTGCCCGCCCATACGAAGCTAATGATTACTTTGTTGACCCGTTAAAAAAGGACCCGCGTAATAAAGATGGGGAGAGACTGAAACGCAAACAGGACCGTCATTTTCACTGTCTGGACCCTCCCAGCTAATGACAACGTGAGAGTGTCCCACCTCCGAAAATTGTCCTTCAATTGGTCTACTAGTCGGGCCAGATTTAATTTATGCAGCCGTTCCCATTCCCGCGCCACTTGGATGCCTAGGTACCGAAAGCTTCCCCTTACTACTCTAAACAGCAGTTCCCCCAGTCGCCTCTCCTGACCCCTTACCTGGACCGCAAACACCTCACTTTTCCCCATAATTAGTTTATACCCTGAAAACTGGCCAAATTCCCCCCAAATCCTCATGATTTCTTCTATCCCCTCTGCTGGGTCTAATACATACAGGAGTAGATCGTCTGCGTAAAGGGAGACTGTGTTCCACCACCCTCAACCCCCCACCAACCCCCCCCCCCCACCACCACCCCCCAACCCCCCCCCCCCATTCCCCTCTCCATGCCCCCACACCCCCCACCCCCAGACCAGCCACTTCCAGCCCCTTGAGGCTCTTAGTGAAATTGCCAGCGGCTCTATGGCTAACGCAAACAGCGGAGAGAGGGGGCATCCCTGTCTCGTCCCCCGATGCAGCCTAAAATAGTCCAATGTTGTCCTATTCGTCTGTACACATGCCACAGGAGCTTGATACAGCAACCTGACAGTCAATAAAGCCCCGCCCAAATCCAAACCGTCCCAGTATCTCCCACAGATATTCCCATTCTACTCGATCAAAAGCCTTCTCTGCGTCCATTGCGACCACTACCTCCACCTCCCTACCTTCCGGGGGCATCATGATCACATTTAACAACCTTCTTACATTTGCCACCAACTGCCTTCCCTTGACAAACCAGGTCTGGTTCTCCCCAATAACGTCCGCCACACAGTCCTCAATTCTCGAGGACAAAATTTTGGCCAGCAGTTTGGCGTCCACATTCAATAGGGATATTGGCCTGCAGGACCCACACAGCTCCGGGTCCTTGTCCCGCTTCAGGATCAGCAAAATCGTGGCCTGTGACATGGTCGGGTGAAGCACCCCACGCTCCCTTGCCTCATCTACAGCAGCCCCAATATCCCAGAGAACATTTTATAGAACTCCACTGGGTACCCGTCCGGCCCCGGGGCTTTACCCGACTGCATGGCCTTCAGATCCTCACTATCTCTTCCATCCCGATTGGGGCCCCCGGCCCTTCTACCAGCTCCCCATCCACCTTCGGGAAGTTCAACCCCCTCGGAAGTGCCTCATCCCCTCTGGCCCAGCTGGGGGTTCCGACCCGTACAGCCTATCACAAAACTCCTTAAACGCCTTATTCACCTTGCAGAGTTTCCAACCAGGTTCCCGTCTCCATCCTTTACTTTCCCTATCTCCCTGGCTGCCTCCCTCTTTCTAAGCTGCTGCGCAAGCATTCTGCTGGCCTTCTCTCCATGCTCATAGATCACCCCCTTGCCTTTCTCAGCTGCTCTACCGCCCTCCCTGTGGTTAACAAGCTCAACTCTGCCTGTAGTCTCCGTCGTTCCCTCAAAAGCCCTGCCTCTGGGGTCTCCGCATACCTCCTGTCGACCTGCAGTATCTCCTTTACCAGTCGGTCTCTCTCTGCCCTTTCTGCCTTCTCCCTGTGGGCCCGTATCGAGATCAGCTCCCCTTTAACCCTTTAATGCCTCCCAGACCACCGCTGCCGAACCTTCCCCCTTGTCGTTGACTTCCAGGTAGTTCTGAATACATTTCCTCAGCTGCCCGCACACCTCCTCATCCGCTAAAAGTCCCACGTCTAACCTTCAGTGCGGGCACTGGTTACTGTCTTTACTAACCTGTAGGTCAACCCAGTGTGGGGCATGGTCTGAGATTGTAATCGCTGAGTACCCCGTGTCCAATATCCCTGTCAGTAGAGCCCTGCTGAAAATGAAAAAATCAATCCGGGAATATACTTTATGCACGTGAGAGCAGAAGGAGGACTCCTTCACTCTCGGCTGCCCAAATTTCCATTGGTCCAGCCCCCCCCCCCCCCCCCCCCCCCCCATCTGCTCCATGAATGCTTTTAGTTCCTTTGCCATTGCTGGCATCCTGCCCATTCTTGAGCTAGACCGGTCTAAACCAGGTCAATAACTGTGTTGAAGTCTCCTCCCATGACCAACTTATGCAAATCCAGGTCCGGTATCTTCCCCAGCATCCTCTTTATAAACTCCACATCGTTCCAATTTGGTTCATACACATTTACCAGTACCACCTGCACCTCCTCCAATTTCCCACTGACCATAGTGTACCGGCCTCCCACATCCAAAACTATTCTTCCCGCCTCAAACACCACTCGCTTGTTGATCAGGATCGCGACCCCTCTAGTCTTCGAGTCCAGTCCCGAGTGAAAAACCTGTCTGACCTATCCCTTCCTTAATCTAATCTGGTCAGCTACTCTAAGGTGCGTCTCCTGTAGCATTCCCACGTCCTCCTTCAGTCCTCTCAAATGCGCAAACACGCGTGCCCTTTTGACTGGCCCATTTAGCCCTCGTACATTCCAGGTGATCAGCCTAGTTGGGGGGCTCATTGTTCCCCCCCCCCCACTTCGCCGATCAGCCATCCCCTTTCTTGGGCCAATCTCCAGCCCACGCCTCCACTGGCCCACCCCCAGGCAGCCTCCGTCCCCAACCTCCTCTCTGTCCCTTAGCAAAAGTCCCTCCCTCATCAGAAGAACATTTCCCCCCACCTCCCGCCCCTAGTAACAGCACAAAGTAAGCCTAACATCTGCTCACCCTCCACTGTGCTTCCGTGAGCTAGCCCGCCCAGCTAGCTTGGTGGCCCCACCCCTGATGCCAGACATTCTCCCACCTATTGTTCCCTCCCACACACCCCCCTGCTAATACTCACATATTCAAATGAAAGACAATCCCAACACAATTGCCCGACAAAAAAATCGCTAAACAAAGAAAAGATCAAGCAAAAGATCCAGCATCTAACAAACACACACCTCCATCCCCCAACAGTGCCAATGTAAACTTTAACTCACTCAGCTCTGCCCCTAAATCAATACAGAAGGCATTACAAATAACGATCCAGAATGAAAAAAACGAGAAACTTTTAAAAATATGAACATTGCAGCAAAGTTCAAAGTTCTCAGTCCGCCACCAACCCTTTCCTTTTTTTGAAGTCCAGCGCTTCCTCAGGCGATTTGAAATAGAAATGTTGCTCCTCGTACGTGACCCAGAGACGGGCCAGATACAGCAGTCCAAACTTCATCTTTTTCTTAAAAAGGGTCGACCTTATCTGGTTGAACCCCGCTCTTCTCCTGTCCACCTCCGCACTCAGGTCCTGATAGATCCGCAGGATAGTGTTCTCCCATTTACAGCTCCGTGTCTGCTTGGCCCACTGTAAAATTTGTTCCTTGTCCAAATACCTGTGGAATCTCACCACCATTGCCCTCGGGAGGTCTCCCATTCGCGGCTTCCTCGCGAGCGCTCTGTGAGCCCTGTCCATCTCCAAGGGTTGGGGGAATAACCCCCCCCCCCCCCCAGCAGCTTCTCAAACTTGCCCGCTATGTATGCTCCAGCGTCCGCTCCTTCAGACCCCTCCGGGAGCCCAATGATTCTCAAGTTCTACCGGCGGGACCTAATCTCTAGGTCCTCCACCTTCTCCACGAGCTTCTTCTATTGGTCTGTTAGCATCCCCCCCTCCAGCTCCACTGCAGTTTGATGTTCCTCCTGGTCAGCCAGCGCCTTCTCTACTTTCTGGATCGCCCGATCTTGGGCATCCAATCTAAGCTCCAGCCGTGCAATTGACTCTTTAATCGGGTCCAAGCAGTCCTGCTTCTGTTTGGCAAAGTCCTCCTGGATAACTTGAATCAGCTGCTCCGTTGACTGCTGGGTCAACAAGCCAGTGCTCCGGTCATCCTCTATACTTCCTCCCACTGCAGCTTCAGCCCAAGCCTTCTCTGTCCGTCTGTGTCAGCCTTTGCGAGCACTTCTATTCCACCTCTCCATGCACCGGTGTGGGAATCCAGTACACAATTGCCTCTATCGTCGATTTTCCAAATCAAGTCCGGTAAAACAATCGGGGGAAAAGATCCAAAAGTCCGACCCGAACGGGAGCCACCAAATGTGCGACTTACTCCTTCATAGCCGCCACCGGAAGTCTGGTAAAGGCAAACATGATAATGCATCCACATTGGCATGATTTACTGACTGACGGTATTTTATCTCATAGCAATGTGCAGATAGTAGTAAGGACCACATTTGGAGTCTTCTTGCAGCCAATGAAGGGATGCATTTACGTGGCCCAAAAAAATATCTGTTAAAAGTTCTGTGGTCCATCAGCAATGTGAAGTGCCAACCATACAGGTATCTGTGAAATTTCCATGTACCAAATATAATACTCAGAACCTCTTTCTCCAACTGAACATATTTAGATTCTGCACTTGTTAACATATGAGATGCAAAAGCTATTGGCTCTTCTTCTCCTGAAGGTAGTATGTGTGACACCACCTTTCCAACACCGTATTGTGAAGCCTCACAGTCAAGTTGTAAATGTAACTTTGCGCTGAAATGAACCAACACTTTTTCAGTGCTTCTTTTGCAGATTGATATGCCTTTTTGCGTTCTGGTGTCCATTGTCATGTCTGGTTTGTGCACAGCAAGTTATGTAACGGTTTCAATAGGGTTGCCATATTCTGGACAAATTTTCCATCAGAGTTGATCAACCCTAGGAATGACCTAAGTTGAGTGACATTCGTTGGTCCTCCATGGAGCCTCCAAAATAGTTTCCATCTTTTAAGATGCTTTGTGTAGACCCTGACTTTCAATTGCATGTCCTAGATATTGTATGGATGTCTGAAATAAATCACATTTATCTTCCCTGACACAAACCCCATGCACCTGGAGGCATTTCAGTGTTCTTGCTTATCTGTGCCGGTTATCAGTCTAGTTATCATCTAAGTAACACTACCCCCTGTAAACCACTAAGGATCTGGTCCATTGACTGTTGAAATAAAGCTGGTGCTGACGTTATTCCAAAAGGTAATCTCTTGTAGCAGAATAGGCCTTTGTGAGTGATGATGGTGAGCAGGTGTTGAGATTCAGCTGCCACATTCACTTCAGGTAGGCCTGCAATAGGTCAATCTTACTGAACCTCTGCACCCACCCCCCCCCCAAACCCCCCGCTAGGCGTGAGGACAAATCTTCAATCAATGGTAGCGGGTTGGATTGATTGTTGTCTTAAAATCTCCGTAGATACAAATTGTACAATCCTGCTTCATGACAGGTACAGTAGGAGTTGCCCAGTCACTAGTAGTGATGGGTTCTAAGACTCCTGGTTCCACAAGTCTCAGTAGTTGAAATTCAATTTTTGGATTTATAGTACTGGGCACTGTTCCCTCCTTGAGATATTTTGGATGGCTCCTTTCCTTTGAGACACTTTGATTCCCTTCATGCACCTCAGTGTGTCTTTAAAAACACTGCTGTACTTTTCCATTATGGTCTGTAAGTCTAACTTTGAATCAACTTAGCTTTTTGCAACAATTCAGTTCAGTTTAATCATTTCCAACCAAGAGCAGCCAAAGAGAGCTGAAAACCTTCCTCGGATCACATGGAGTGGCAGCTCTGCAGTTTGTCCACTTCACTCAACTTTGACTGTGATGTGATCTCTCAGAGGCACTGTTTTCTCAGTGTAGGTCCAAAAGATCACATCTGTTGACTTCAAAGGCAGGTGGTTCAGTTTTCATTCATAGATGGTCTGAGGAATTAGGGAGACCTCGATTTTGATAGGTTGCCCATTCAGTTTTGGGACTACCCGAAAATGGTGTGAGCCACCTTGGATTGAGAATACTTTTAGCTTCAGTTTTTCATCAGAATTAAGTGCTTCAACTTCACTGTGCGGGTTGTTGTTCTTTTCTTCCACATCGTGAATTTTCTTTGTTGAACAGTCCAAAGATGTGCGGGTTAGGTGGATTGGCCATGCTAAATTGCCCGTAGTGTCCTAAAAAGTAAGGTTAAGGGGGGGGGGGGGTTGTTGGGTTATGGGTATAGGGTGGATACTTGGGTTTGAGTAGGGTGATCATGGCTCGGCACAACATCGAGGGCCGAAGGGCCTGTTCTGTGCTGTACTGTTCTATGTTCTATGAATCTGTTTACTTTCTTCCTTTAAATGAATTATGTGTCTTTGTTTGAGCGTTCTTCTCTGGAGAAGTTATTTTACTCCAGCAAGCTCTTTCTGTTTGGCCAGTTCTGCCACAATTTTTACACTTGGGCTGTCCTTGCTTCAACAATCAGCCCGTGAATGGTCCATTTTTGCACAGCGATGACACACCTGTTGGCTACCAACTTATGGATCCCTGTGCTTGCTCCGAGCTGAGGAGCCTCCTTAACCGCAAACTCCATTGCAACACTAATATCTAATGCAGTCTTCAAACTTAGATTTAGTTCAATCAATAATCTTCCCTGAATGGCTTCATTTTTCAAACCACACTATAAACGATCTATAAATGTTCTGTCTCACCAGTCGCCAAATTGCCAAACCTTTGAAAATCGCTTGAGAGTTGGGGAAAACTGCGCAATATTTTCCCTTTCTAACTGATCCCTTCGCTGAAATCGCAACCTTACCATAATGACTAATGGCCGTGTTCCATAAGGGTCTTCTAATATTTTAACCAATTCTTGATAGGTCTTATCCCTGGGGCTCACAGGCGGAAACAAGCTTTGAAACAAATTGCTTCCAATTGTTCTTAGGAATGCGGGACTTCAATATCTTTTGAAATTTTATTGGCTAGAATGTAATAATGGAATCTTTCTGAGCATGGCTTCCAGTTCTCTAAGTCTTCATCAAATGGTGAGCCCATCTCGCCAAACGTTCCTGCCATTTTTAACGTTAGTGAAATGCTCTCCCAAGCTCCCTTAAATTAATGGTCTAGTGAAATAAAGTCGAATTACCAATTTGTAACAGCTTTAACTCACATTGCAAGCTGTGAGAAGGATCTTTTGTTCTCTGCCCTGCTCTACCTCGTACTGCATGTCGCGAGCTCTGCAGCCTGAACCCCTTGGAATGCCGGCTTAACATCAGTGTGGCCCTCCCTTCCAATTTTATCACAAAACACTTACCGGTTTCGATGCCAGGTGTGGTTTCTGACCTTCGGCTCCACTCTTCTACATCAATGTTGAAGTCCTGACTGTTGAAGTTCATCTTTTCCCTTTCTCCTGAAAAGTGTTTCTGATCCGTTCTTCGCCAGTTTTCTTCTTTTTTTTTAAATATAATTTTTATTGGAATTTTTTACAGAAAATATAAAACATAATGACAAACAATGAAATGCAACAAAATAACCCATAATAACCGTACCACCCCCAGACCGTTTCGACGCATGTATCCCATCCCCCACCCCCCCCAACCCCAATGAACAACAAAAGAACTTCAAAATAAATTTAAATTAAATAAACAAACATAGTCATCGTCCGCCCCACTCCCACCTTTTCCCTCCCCTTCCCCCCCCCCCCCCCCCCCCCCACCCCGGGTTGCTGCTGCTACTGTCCCCGTACCCTATCGTTGAGCCAGAAAGTCGAGAAAAGGTTGCCGCCGCCTAAAGAACCCTTGTACCGACCCTCTCAGGGCGAATTTGACCTTCTCTAGCTTAGTGAAACCCGCCATGTCATTGATCCAGGTCTCCACGCTTGGGGGCCTCGCATCCTTCCATTGTAGCAAGATCCTTCGCCGGGCTACTAGGGACGCAAAGGCCAGCACACCGGCCTCTTTCGCCTCCTGCACTCCCGGCTCCACCCCAACCCCAAAAATCGCGAGTCCCCATCCTGGCTTGACCCTGGATCCCACCACCCTCGACACTGTCCTCGCCACCCCCTTCCAGAACTCCTCCAGCGCCGGGCATGCCCAGAACATATGGGCATGGTTCGCTGGACTCCCTGAGCACCTGACACACCTGTCTTCACCCCCAAAGAACCGACTCATCCTCGTCCCAGTCATGTGGGCCCAGTGTAGCACCTTGAATTGGATGAGGCTAAGTCGCGCACACGAGGAGGAAGAATTAACCCTCTCCAGGGCATCAGCCCATGTCCCGTCTTCGATCTGTTCCCCCAGTTCCCCCTCCCACTTAGCTTTCAGCTCCTCTACTGACGCCTCCTCCGCCTCCTGCATAACCTTGTAGATATCAGATATCTTCCCCTCTCCGACCCAGACCCCCGAAAGCACCCTGTCGCTCACCCCCCTCGCGGGAAGTGAAGGGAATCCCTCCACCTGCCGCCTAGCAAATGCCTTTACCTGCAGATACCTGAACATGTTCCCTGGGGGGAGCCCAAATTTCTCCTCCAACTCCCCCAGGCTCGCAAACCTCCCATCAATGAACAGGTCCCTCAGCTGTCTGATGCCCGCTCTGTACCAACCCTGAAATCCCCCATCAATGTTCCCGGGGACGAACCTATGGTTCCCCCTTAACGGAGCCTCCATCGAGCCCCCCACTTCTCCCCTATGTCGCCTCCACTGCCCCCAAATCTTGAGGGTAGCCGCCACCACCGAACTCGTGGTATACCTCGTAGGAGGGAGCGGCCACGGCGCCGTTACCAGGGCCCCCAGGCTTGTATCTCCACAGGACGCCCTCTCCATCCGTTTCCATGCTGTCCCCTCCCCCTCCATTACCCACTTGCACACCATCGACACATTGGCCGCCCAATAATACCCCGAAGATTGGGTAACGCCAGCCCCCCCCCCCCCCCATCTCTACCCCCGCTCCAAGAAGACCCTCTTCACCCTCGGGGTCCCATGCGCCCAAACAAAGTTCATGATGCTGCTCGTAACCCTTCTAAAAAAGGCCCTAGGGATAAAGATGGGCAAACACTGAAAAAGGAACAAGAACCTCGGGAGAACCGTCATTTTGACGGACTGCACTCTACCCGCCAACGATAGCGGCACCATGTGCCACCTTTTAAATTCCTCTTCCATCTGCTCCACCAGCCTGGTAAAGTTAAGCTTATGGACAGTCCCCAACTCCTGGCCACCTGCACCCCCAGGTATCTGAAACTCTTCACTGCCCTCTTAATGGGAGTCTCCCAATTCCCTCCTCCTGATCACCCGGGTGTACTACAAATACCTCACTCTTGCCTAAATTTAACTTATAGCCCGAGAAGCCCCCAAATTCCGCTAACAGCTCCATCACCCCCGGCATTCCCCCTTCTGGATCCGCCACATACAACAGCAGGTCGTCCGCATACAGTGATACACGATGTTCCTCCCCACCCCGCACCAGACCCCTCCATCTCCCTGACTCCCTCAACGCCATAGCCAAAGGTTCAATCGCCAGTGCAAAGAGCAAGGGGGACAGGGGGCAGCCCTGCCTGGTCCCACGGTAGAGCCTAAAGTACTCCGATCTCCTTCCATTTGTAACTACACTCGCCATCGGAGCCGCGTAGAGCAGCCTCACCCATTTGATGAATCCCTCCCCGAATCCGAACCGCTCCAGCACCTCCCACAGCTACCCCCACTCAACTCTATCAAACGCTTTATCCGCATCCAGCGCCATCACTATCTCCGCCTCCCCCTCCACTGCCGGCATCATAATAACATTTAGCAGTCTCCGCACATTCGTGTTGAGCTGCCGTCCCTTGACAAATCCTGTCTGATCCTCGTGTATCACCCCTGGCACACAGTCCTCTATCCTGGTGGCCAGGATCTTCGCCAGCAACTTAGCGTCAACATTGAGGAGCGAGATAGGCCTGTATGATCCACACTGCAAGGGGTCCTTATCCCGCTTTAGGATCAGAGAGATCAGTGCCCGCGACATCGTCGGGGGCAAAGCCCCCCTCCCATGCCTCATTGAAAGCTCGCACCAACAGGGGGCCCACCAGATCCGCATACTTTTTATAAAATTCCACCGGGAACCCATCCGGCCCCGGCGCCTTACCTGACTGCATTTGTCCAATCCCCCTGACTAGCTCCTCCAACTCTATCGGCGCCCCCAGCCCCTCTACCAGCTCCTCTTGAACCCTTGGGAACCGTAGCCTGTTCATGAAGCTCTCCATCCCCCCTCTCCCCATCGGAGGTTCTGACCGGTACAGTTCCTCGTAGAAGTCCCTAAAGACCCCATTTACTTCTGTCCCCTTCTGCACTACATTCCCACCCCTATCCGTCACTCCACCAATTTCCCTAGCCGCATCTCGCCTGCGGAGCTGATGCGCCAACATCCTGCTCGCCTTCTCCCCATACTCATATACCGTGCCCTCCGACCTCCTCCACTGTGTCTCCGCCTTTCTGGTGGTCAACAAGTCAAATTTGGCCTGCAAACTGCGCCGTTCTCCCAGCAACCCTTCCTCCGGTGCCTCCGCGTATCTCCTGTCCACATCCAGGAACTCCCCCACCAGTCTCTCCCTCTCCTTCCTCTCCCTCCTTTCCCTATGGGCCCGGATGGAGATCAGCTCTCCCCGGATCACTGCTTTCAGAGCCTCCCAGACCATCCCCACCCGGACCTCCCCCGTATCATTGGTATCAATATACCCCTCAATACTTCCCCGGACCCTCCTACACACCTCCTCATCAGCCAGCAGCCCCACATCCAGGCGCCAGAGCGGGCGCTGGTCCCGCACCTCCCCCATCTCCAGATCAACCCAGTGCGGTCTGAGATCGCTATGGCCGAATACTCTGCATCCTGCACCTTCGGGTTCAATCCCCTGCTCAGGATGAAAAAATCTATTCGGGAATAGACCCTATGGACATGGGAGAAAAAGGAATACTCCCGCGCTCTCGGCCTCCCAAACCTCCAGGGATCCACCCCTCCCATCTGGTCCATAAACCCCCTCAGCACTCTGGCCGCCGCCGGTCTCCTACCCGTCCTTGAACTGGACCGGTCCATTGGGGGATCCAGCACTGTGTTAAAGTCTCCCCCCATGATCAGGCCCCCTGCCTCCAGGTCCGGAATGCGGCCCAACAAGCGCCTCATGAAGCCGGCATCATCCCAATTCGGGGCATATACATTAACCAGCACCACCTTCTCTCCCTGCAGCCTACCCTTCACCATAATATATCTGCCCTGCTTGTCCGACACCACCTCAGCCGCCTCGAACGCCACCCTCTTCCCCACCAGGATCGCCACCCCCCGGTTCTTCGCGTCCAATCCTGAGTGAAAAACCTGCCCCACCCACCCCTTCCTCAGACGAACCTGGTCCTCCACCTTCAAGTGGGTCTCCTGGAGCATAGCCACGTCCGCCTTCAACCCCTTCAGATGAGAAATTACCCTAGTTCTCTTAACCGGCCCATTCAGCCCCCTCACATTCCGGGTAATCAGCCGAATCAGAGAGCAACCTGCCCCTCTCCCCCGCCGGCTAGTCATAGCTTATCGACTGCTCGCCCCAGGCCAGCTCGCCCCGCCTGACCCGTTCCCCATGGCGATAACGCCTCTCCTCTACCCCCCCCGGCCCACGCCAGTTCCTTCCTGGCCATTCCAGCAGCAACCCGGTATCCCCCCCCACCCCCCCAGGCTAGGACTCCTCCTAGCCGCGACACACCCTCCATGGTACTTCCGTGAGTCAGCTGACTTCTGCTGACCCGGCAGCTCCTGCCAAAACCCATCTCCTCCCGGCATGGGGTCATCCCCCTTTTGCCACACCTCCTTGGCACAGCTTCAGCGTGGGAAAGAAAACCAGTAGAGGCCACACCCCCACCTCCAGCTCCGCCCCCCCTGCCCCGCAGCGCGGACAACCAGAGGAAAGCCCGCGCTTTCACACTGCCACACCCCACCCTTCTGACGCAGCTCCTCAAAATCCAGTTTCACCCCAACCCCCAGCCCCGTACAGAAGAGAACATATAAAGCCATACCCCCAACGTTCCCCACATACCCCACACCCATACCCACAGACAAACCCACCCGGATACAGAGCAAAAAGAAAAGCAGCATAAAAAAAAACATGTGTGAAAATTGAAGAACAGCAACAGCGAAAACAGCAACGGCCATAGTGTGTCCCCAGATCCTAGTTCGAGTCCAGTTTCTCCGCCTGTACAAAGGCCCACGCCTCCTCCGGGGACTCGAAGTAGTGGTGCCGGTCCTTGTCTGTCACCCACAGACGCGCAGGCTGCAGCATCCCAAATCTGACCTGCTTGGCATGCAGCACCGCCTTCGTCCGGTTGAACCCGGCCCGCCGCTTTGCCACCTCCGCACTCCAGTCCTGGTAGATTCGTACTACCGAATTCTCCCACTTGCTGCTCCTCTCTTTCTTGGCCCAGCACAGCACACACCTCCCGGTCACTAAATCGATGGAACCGCACCAGCACCGTCCGCGGGGGTTCATTTGCCTTAGGCCTCCTGGCCAGCACTCTGTGAGCTCCCTCAAGCTCCAGGGGCAAATGGAAGGACCCCGCTCCCATCAACGAGCTCAACATCGTGGTCACGTACCACGGGAGATCCGACCCCTCCAGCCCCTCCACCAAGCCCAGGATCCTCAAATTCTTTCGCCTCGTGCGAACGTCCAGCTCCTCCAAGCGGTCTTGCCACTTTTTGTGAAGTGCCTCGTGCAACTCCATTTTCCCCACGAGGACCACGGCCTCCTCCCTCTCAGCGGCCTGCTGCTGTAACTCCCGGATAGACACTTCCTGGGCCGCCTGAGCTCCAAGCAGCTTGGTGGGTAGTCCGCATTCAGTGAGTCCAGCAACTCAGCCTTCAGCTCCGCAAAACGCGCAGAAGAGCAGCTTGCTGCTCCTGCGCCCACTTCCCACCAGTCCTCGGATGATCCGCCGGCCGCCATTTTGTCCTTCTTCCCCCGCTTTTCTTGTGGAGCTGCTGCAGGCCTTTTCCTTTGCCCCACTCCGGGTGAGCACCATAAATTATGGGGAATGCTCCTCTAACACCTTCCCCACCGGGATTCGTCGAGACAGCGCCATTGGGGCCCTCAAATCGGGCCCAAAAGTCCTTAAGTAGCGGGAGCTGCGGTCGGCTTAGCCACAACTGCGAAGCCGGTTTTCTGACCGCTCCACTCCTAGTCCAGGCCATTCACCGGTGGAGAATCTGAGAGGGAGTGTTCCCACACGGGGAAAATTCCAAACAGCACCACTACGAGCCCTTAAAAGAGCCCCAAAGTCCGAAAATAGTGAGAGCCACTGAACGTGCGGCTTAGCTCCGCATCACCGCTACCGGAAGTCCGTCTCCGCTTCTTCAATGGCCTTGGTGAGATCTTTTCACAGTTCTTCCCTCTGCTGCTAGAATTCAGCTTTCATAAAGGCCCTCAGGTCAGCTTGAGACCTATAGCTGGCCCTCCCCCCGCTAGCATGCTTGCAGAGGCTTTTGTTTGTTGCTGTTCAGACAAATCTTGCACTGTTTCTGAGGGTCTGATAACCAAGAAACATCCTATTCTGGGGGAAAATACTCCTTGAACATTCACCCACAGCCTTTTCAATCGAAATTCCAACCCGTGCTGCCCAGAAAAGAGCTCTTTTCTGCAACCTTAGGCAGGAGCTGCCTCTGTGTGCTCACTCACTTCATGATGCACACCGGAAGTCCCCGCCAGTTTTCTTCTTGAAAAACTGTTGTATCTTTAGACTAACATATAAAAGAAATAGATTGCAGGTGCCTGTGGGTTCAAGGCAACATTAACTGAGGTTGATTTAATGTAATCATGTAATTATTAGATAGGTCTTTACTGAACAAAGATTGGTACTAGACTTGGGCGAAAAGCCCGCGAAGTAGCCAATGACAGAAAGGCAGGAAAGTGGCCGTGAAGAATGTCGAATCAGCCATGATCCTCGTGAATTTCATAGAATTTACAGTGCAGAAGGAGGCCATTCGGCCAATCGAGTCTGCACCTGCTCCTGGAAAGAGCACCCTACCCAAGATTAACACCTCCACCCTATCCCCATAACCCAGTAACCCCACCCAACACTAAGGGCAATTTTGGACACTAAGGGCAATTTATCATGGCCAATCCACCTAACCTGCACATCTTTGGACTGTGGGAGGAAGCCGGAGCACCCGGAGGAAACCCACGCACACACGGGGAGGATGTGCAGACTCCGCACAGACAGGGACCCAAGCCGGAATCCTGGGACCCTGGAGCTGTGAAGCGATTGTGCTATCCACAATCTAAGGGCAATGGAGGAGCAATTTCAAGGGGCTGAACGGCCGACTCCTGTTCCCTTTCTTATGGTTTTTATGGCCCTTACGTTATGTGACTCGGTTCTTAAAGAAACATTGCACAAAACTACAATAACCTATATATATAATACCTCCACCAAAGGACAATTAATGAATCAT